>NC_045764.1:32967918-33270948 GCF_008692025.1 Phocoena sinus | reverse complement strand
CGCCAATGAAACATCAAGACATGGCTTACTGTTTCCAACTCGAAGTCCAAGAGTTTGCAGGCACCATACACAGGAGGCTTAGCTGGAATCATACCAGAAAGAGGCTAGTGAGTGCCAGGCATGGAACTCAGGGTGTGGGGACACAGAGCGGAGCACGGCAGGGTACTTACAGTCATCGGGTCTCATCTGTCCCTTGGGCCTGCGGATTGGGGTGCCAGACACCACGATGGAGGAAGCACGGCCGTGGTAGCCCACTGGTAAGTGCAGCCTGAGGAAGGAAGGAGAGAGAAAGCATCAACGCTGTTACACGTGCAAAGTAAATTTCAAAATGTTTTCAAATTAAAAATGAAAGGGAGAAGGAATAGTCAGGGAGTTTGGGATCAACATGTATACACTGCCATATTTAAAATGGATAACCAGGGGCTGGCTCCCCTAGTGATGCAGTGGTTAAGACTCTGCACTCCCAATGCAGGGGGCCCAGGTTTGATCCCTGGTCAGGGACCTAGATCCCACATGCATGCTGCAACTAAGAGTTCCATGCCACAACTAAGGAGTCCATGTGCTGCAACCAAGGAGCCCATGTGCTACAACTAAGGAGCCCACCTGCAGCAACTAAGACCCAGTGCAACCAAATAAATACATAAATATTTAAAAAAAAAAGTGGATGAGAAAAAGAGAGCTTTAAAATGGATAACCAACAAGGACCTACTGTATAGCACAGGGAACTCTGCTCAATGTTAAGTGGCAGCCTGGATGGGAGGGGAGTCTGGGGGAGAATGGATACATGGATATGTACGGCTGAGTCGCTTTGCTGCACACCTGAAACTATCACAATATTGGGGTTTTTTTGGTTTTTTAAAATTCATTTATTTATTGGCTGCATTCGGTCTTTGTTGCTGCGCGCGGGCTTTCTCTAGTTGCGGCGAGCGGGGGCTATTCTTCGTTGCGGTACGCGAGCTTCTCACTGCGGTGGCTTCTCTTGGTGTGGAGCACAGGCTCTAGGCGCGTGGGCTTCAGTAGTTGTGGCACACGGGCTCAGTAGTGGTGGCACACGGGCTTAGTTGTTCCCCAGCATGTGGGATCTTCCCGGAACAGGGATCGAACCCATGTCCCCTGCACTGGCAGGCGGATTCTTAACCACTGCGCCACCAGGGAAGTCCCTATCACAACATTGTTAATCGGCTATACTCCAATATAAAAGAAAAAGTTTTTTTAAAAAAAGAAAGGGAGTCAACATATATACATGGCTCAAATATCGAAAGGTACTCCCAAGTGTCCAGCAATAGATAAACAGATAAGCAAGAATGAGGTCTATACATACAATGGAATATTGCTCAGCATTAAAAGGGATGGAAATAATGACACAGGCTACACCACGGGCGAAGCTTGAGGACACTGTGCTAGTGAAATGAGCCAGACACCAAAGAACAAATACTGCCTGATTCCACTTACATGAGGTACTTAGAGGAGTCAAATTCATAGAGACAGAAAGTAGAATGGTGGTGGCCAGGGGCTGGCGGGGCGGCGGGTGGAAACGGAGTTATTCTTTAATGGGTCCAGAGATTCAGTCTGAAAAGATGAAAAACTTGTGGGGACGGATGGTGGTGATGGGTGCACAGCAATATGAATGTACTGATGCCACTGAACTGTGCACTTAAAAATGCTTAAGACGTAAATTTTATGTTATATGCAATTGACATTTTTCAAAAAAGCAAAAGGTACTTAAACAGTGGGGAAAAGTATGATTTCCTCCCATCCTTGTCTCCGGCATCAATATGGTGTTGATGCAAATACACGCAGAATAACTGAAATGGTTACCGTGTACGTACTCTGCGCTGAGAACACGCAGCATCACACGGGTGCTTTCCTGTTGTTTCCCTTTTCATGCCCTCCTCACAACAGCCCTGCACGGTAGGCGTAACGAGACAGCGCCGAGCAAACTCAGGCTCAGGAGCGTCCAAGGCTTGGCCGAGGTGACCCCGTGTGAAGTGCTGCCATTGGAATCCAAACCTGGGTCTCTCCGACCACAAAGTTCTGCTGCTTCCCCTGTAGCCCCCTCCCTACCTACTACAATGGGACCCGGGGACTAGATCATAAAGCTCAGAGCGGGAGAGCCATCCAAAGCACAGGAACACTGTCAAGAGTTCTGTTTATAAGACAGAAATATGGGAGAGGAAATGAAAGGGGAAAGAACTCCCAAGCATCCAAACACCATCATAAGGTGATTTACGGTATGGTACGGTACTGCTAGGAACAGACCGACTGAACAAGTTGGTTAAAACAAAGAACATAATACACAAAAAGTGAAAAACGTTTTTGCATAACAAGATAAGTTAGATCCTGTAATGGGTAGAATATGGTTCCCTGGAAGTATGTCTACGTCCTGACCCCTAGAAAATGCGAACTCGACCTTATTTGGAAAAAGGGTTTAAGTTAAGGATCTTGAGATGACGTCATCCTGGATTAGCCAGGTGGGCCCTAGATCCAGTGACAAGTGTCCTTATAAGAGGCACACAAGAGGAAACAGAGAAGAGACGAAGGCCCTGTGTAGACAGAGGCAGAGTCTGCAGTGATGCTGCCCAGGAAGGATGGCCTGCAGCCACCAGAGCTGGACAAGCAGGGAGATGGCCTGTCCCCTGGAGCCTCCAGAGGGAGTGAGGCCCTGCCAAAACTTAGATTCCAGACCTGCGGCCTTCAGAACTGCGAGATAATAAATTTCTGTGGTTTTAAGCCACCCAGCGTATGGAAGTTTGTTACAGCAGTCCGGGAAACGAATACAGACCCACACCTCACATCACACACAAAAGGAAATCCCCAGTGGATTATAGATCAGAATTTATGCAGAGTAAGGCTCTAAGAAGTCCTAGGAAAAAATACTCCCCAAATCTTCAAATTCCTGAGGTGGAGAAAGTCTGAGCACGACATAAAAGTAAATGCCGGGCTTCCCTGGTGGTGCAGTGGTTGAGAGTCTGCCTGCCGATGCAGGGGACACGGGTTCGTGCCCCAGTCCGGGAAAATCCCACATGCCGCGGAGCGGCTGGGCCCGTGAGCCATGGCCGCTGAGCCTGCGCGTCCGGAGCCTGTGCTCCGCAACGGGAGAGGCCACAACAGTGAGAGGCCCGCGTACCGAAAAAAAAAAAAAAAAGAAAGTAAATGCCATGAAGGAAATGATTGACATGTTTGACTTTATAGAAAGGTAAAATTTCTGCATCAAAAGAGACAGAAAATAAAGTAAAAAGATGCCACATTGGGAGAAAAGAGTTGCACCGCATTACAACCAAGGGTTAATTTCTATTCAGCACAAAACAGTCTTTCAAATTAATAAGAGAGCACTGACTGTGTAGAAGAGTATCTGTGAAAGAATCTCTAAGCAGCTGATAACGGTTTTGCCTTCAGAGAAAGGAAGGAGGATGAAGGACAGGGTGGGAGAATCTTGCTTTGTTCCCACTGTTTACCCATAAATTCCTTTGGAATTCCGGACTATGTACATGCATTGATGATTTTTTGTAGCTTTTAGTTTTTTAAATGTTTGAAAATGTATTTTGCAATATTTATGATATACAAAAAGATATAATAAGACAAATAACCACAGAGCACCAACAGGCTTTCTAAGCCAATTAAAAACGCCCCCTTCATAAGGACCCCCCTGGCGGTTCAGTGGTTAAGACTCCACGCTTCCACTGCAGGGGGCATGGGTTAGACCCCTGGTCTGGGAACTTAAGATCCCATGTGCCGCGTGGCCAAAAACATCAAAAAATAATAATAACACCCCCTTTGTAGCCCTCCCAGTCCCTTCCCTCTGCTTCCCACCCCTCCTGACCCCACCCCAGAGGGGCCACCACCTGGAATTTACTGTCCCTTGATATTTCTATACACTTTTACCACTGTCTAGTATTTTTCGCATCTTGTTAGATAAACGGCAATTTACCATGCATTTGCCTTATATTACTTAATCAAAAATAATCCATTTTCGTAAAGACTGAGTTAGATTTAAGTTTATTTACACGGAGCAATGTCAATGACATATTAAAGTGAAAAACACAAATGTCAGTCAGCATGGTCTCGTTTTGTTAACTAAAGAAATGAAACGTGTATGTGGCCGTGCGTGTCCGTGTGTGTGTGTGCATACCCGTAACCTGGAGAGGTGAAGGCGATGGGCCAGCCAGCATTCAGAGTAATGGCCTCTGGGGAGTGGGCTGGGGGTTTCCCTCTTCTCCCCCTTTGCTCCCCTTATTGGCTTAAGTTATAAAATACAACGGTGTGCAATTACATTACATGTAATGATTCAAACAGCACAGAAGTTAGTCAGCTCTCCCTATCCAGCCACTCCCCTGAAGGAAGTAAAGTTGGTCTGGAATCTATTATTCTGGACCTTTCTCTACGCTCATAGCAGTCTATGCAAATGTGTGCATGTGTGTGTGTGTGTGTGTGTGTGTGTACAAGTGTGTGTCTATGTGTAGATATGTGTTTAGGTATATGTGTGTACATGTATGAGTGTGCATGTGTGTGTGTGAGGCTCAATAATAGCCTCTCAAAAGATACCAAGGTCCTGGGACTTCCCTCATGGTCTAGTGGTTAAGACTCCATGCTTCCAATGCAGGGGGAGTGGGTTTGATACCTGGTCGGGGAACTAAGCTCCCGTAAGTCATGAGGCACGGCCCACAAAACAAAAAAGATATTCAGGTCCTATTCCCTGGAACCTATAGATGTTACTTTCTATAGCAAAGGAGACTTGCAGATGTGATTAAGTCAATAATCTTGAGATGGTAGAGATTATTCTGAATCATCCAGGTGGTCCTTAAATGTAATCATGAGGGTCCTTATAAAGGGGAGGCAAGAAGGTCAAAGAAGGAATTAGGACAATTGCAGATGGAACTGAGACAGGCTGGGACCTGGGACCCTTTGCTGCAGTGCCGCAATCCTTGCACATGGACACATCTCCATGAGCAACAAAATACTAAGACACTGTATGGGACTAAAGATAAATGCGTTCATGTGCATGCACAGTTGGGGCAAATTCTGGACCCAAAAGGTACAAAGAGACCAAAAAAATCCCAACGGCCACTTTTGAAGAGCCTGGGGCAAAAACAGGGTGTCGGGAGCAAAAGCAGGGTACTGCGCATGCCCCCTGCACACAACACCACCTAAGGGGTGGGCAAAACACCTAAACCATCCCTCCGGCCTGACCCCTGGACACACCCCTACCCTCACCCCATATAAGGAACAAGCTTGTCCCCCCTCGGGGAGCAAGCAAGCAAGGGAACCTGTTGTTTGTTCTCGCTCCCCCCACCCCCGCTGCAGCAGGGGCCCCAATAAAAGCCTTGCCTGAATTTCTTGTCTGGCCTCTAGTCAATGTCTATTGCTTGGGGAAGGCCAAGAACCCTGGTGGGTAACAGAACCAAGAGGGTGGAGTTATCTGAGGCAGGGGTCCCAAGCCAAGGAACGTGGGCAGCCTCCGGAAGCTGAAAAAGACAAGGAAATGGATTCTTCCCCTAGAGCCTCCTAGAGGAACCGGCCTTGCCGACACCTTAACTTTGGCCTAGTGAAGCTGACTTCAAACTTCTGACTTCCAGAACTGTGAGAGAATATATCTGTGTTGCTTTAAGCTACCGAGTTTGTGGTAACTGGTTATAGCCACCACAAGAAACTAATACAGTATGAATGTACATATATTTTTCTTTGTCTTTTTATAAAAATGAGAACTCACTTTACACAATACCTTCACTTCATATATCATGAAAGTGGGGCTTCCCTGGTGGCGCAGTGGTTAAGAATCCACCTGCCAATGCAGGGGACATGGGTTTCAGCCCTGGTCCGGGAAGATCCCACAAGCAGCAGAGCAACTAAGCCCGTGAGCTACAACTACTGAGCCTGTGCTCTAGAGCCCGCGAGCCACAACTACTGAAGCCTGCGCACCTAGAGCCTGAGCTCCGCGACAAGAGAAGCCACTGCAATGAGAAGCCCGTGCACCGCAACGAAGAGTGGCCCCCGCTCTCCGCAACTAGAGAAAGCCCGCGCGCAGCAACAAAGACCCAACGCAGCCAAAAATAAATAAATAAATAGATAAAATCTATTTTAGAAAATACATATGTATATCATGCACATGACTTTTGATCCTAAATCTTTCTTTCGACAGCTACAAAACATTTCATATTGTGAAAAGACCATGATTTTTCAACTAGTCCTCCACCAATAACCATTCAGATTGCTTCCAGCTTTGGGTCCTTAGAAAGATTGCTGGTAAACATCTTTGCCCTTGAATACAAACATTACTTCTGTAGGATAGATGCATGAAAGTAAGACTGTGTGTCCAATGGTATGCACATTTGACATTTTTACTTTATGTATTTTCTGTTTCGGTTAATTACAACAAGCATATATTACCTTTATAATAAAGGATATATGCATAAAGTAAAAAAGGCACAGCCGCCAATTACTTTGCATCAGACATTGAGAGAGAAAGCCTGTGTGCTCTTACCCTGCAGAAGGAAATGGGCTGGGACTCCCCCACTTGGCCTGGACCATGCACAGGGCCAGAGTCTTGACTCATTGGCCTCCTGCAGTCCTAGATGCACCCTGGCCTTGTTCTGCAACCTTGGCCTGGTTGCCTAACTTCTCTGGGTCGTAACCCACTCTCTTCCCCGTTCTTCCTCTTGGTTCTGACAGACGCAGCCCCTTCTGGTACAGCTTATCTGAAACACCCACTAGAAGAGGGGAAGGTCTCTGTCCACCCCAGTGACGGTGTGTGGCCCAGGGCACTCGGCCTGGGGCGTGTGCCTGCCACTGTGCTCTGAATAACCGTCACATCTAGAGGACAACACACAGCAAAGGGCAAGGATCTTGGCTCTGCGTTCTAGGCTCCGGCAATGGCCTTGACCTGGGTGTTAGGAGACAGCCTTTGGCCCTGTTTGTCCTCAGGCAAGTTGCTCCTTCTCTGTTTCCCTTCCTGTGAAATGGGGGTGTCAGTCATAGCCTTGGCGACCCCAAAGAACCCCTCTGAGGATCAAATAAATAAATGCAGCCCCCGTTTCGAGCTGACCACTCTTTGAGAAAACACAGCACTGGGCACACTTGAGGAGTCTCCTCCATCAGAAGAGTCTAAGTATGGAGAATGTTGGCATGGAAGACTTGCCAATAAAACCGTAATTCACAGCTTACAAACAAAAGGATCTGGAAGGATGTTAGTGAGTCAGGATCTAATTCCAACCCGTGTTCTCTAGATCAAAGAGCTTAAGGGAAGTCCCCATGATCCCACAGCAGGTCCAGGGCTGAAGGGAGAGGAGGACCAGAGTCTGAGGCCACTGTTTCCAGAAGTGGTGACATCATGGTCATTGTTAGCTTTCCTCCCGGGTTTCCTTAACCTGAGAGGACTTGGCAGCTCCTGGGACAACACGCTACCGGGCACGTAAAGACAGACTTGGAACTTAGCCACACACTGGTCCAGAACATACCAATTGGGCATCAACGGGTTCTCTGTGCCCCTGAACATGACTCCGACATTGGTGGCGTGGTGCCGAGAGGAATAGAAGTCCGTGTAGTCGCCTGCGGGGGAAAGGTCGGGAGATGCCGTCAGTGACCTGGATTCCGCAGGTCGGAGAAGGGCCAGTTCCGAGGCGGGGTCGGAGCGGGAGAACAAGGAGGGGTGGGCGGAAGGGGCCGGGAGAGCATGCCCGACATGCGACACAAATTCGCCTCACTAAAAATTCGTTCTGAGAACTCCCAGTTGAGAAACGAAAAAGAAACAAGGAGCCGAGACTTCCTGAAACAGACAATGGAATTTGCAAAAGAGTGGCGGACACCCCTCCCACCCGCGGGCTCGGCTCGTCAGGCCTTTGCTCAAGCTGTGCCTGCCCCTGAGCAGCCAGCTGCTCCGTGTGCGTCCTGGTAGAGAGACTGGACTCACCTATGGTGGCCGGAAGATGCATTGTGGCGGAAGCCTGGGAGGTGAATGCACTGAAACACAGAACAAGGGGCTTCAAGGTCGAGCTTTGGTCATTCACAGGCTCAGTCTAGATCATGGCCCAAGTCCTGCTCACAGTCTTCAGCGAGCACTTCCAGACTGGCCTGGGGCCACCCCAGGATGGGCACCCACCCACTAAAGACAAGTTGCCTCTCCCTCGCTTCTATGTTCCACTCTAGGCAATGGGCTATATTACCCCTTGTTTGGAAACCAGACAAGGACACAAATGATGCTGAAGAGGAATGGCTGAGTGAACAGGGGAGTGGGCCGGTGGGCCAGGCATGGCCTGGACACCCCAGTCCAGGCAGAGAGGTAATCCCAGTCGGCCCAGAGCCCTCTCACCAAAATGCAGCCCAGGTCGGGGCTGGATGAGGCCAAGGCAGCCAACCCGTGACTCAGAATGTCCCTGACGACCACACCGTCCTCTTCCGACAAGCCAGGTCCCCTCCTCCCCACCCACCACGGTCCACGGGCTCCTCACCGCTTCCGAAGCTCCGTGTCATCTCTGAGCCTGGCTTGGCTGGCGGACAGCAGGTTCTGCAACAATCCCCTTGCCTCCTTCCAGGCAGCCTGACCCAGGCCCATGAAGCTGTTGAGAGCTGGCTAGGACCAAGATGCGGAGGAAGAAAGAAGATCACACGTGGGAAAGGCCCCTGTGCTACCCCTCCTACTGACAGGAGAGAGCCTGGCCAGCTTTCTGGGTCCCCTGTCACTTATCCCAGTTCATTCCAACTCTCAGGACTTTGGTTCCTAGTTCTGTCATCTGTTCATTGAGCTGGGGAGATGTGTCATCTTTCCTGATGGGGCTTCATCCCCTCATGGACTTGCAACTGGCAAAGCCTGGGGGCTCCTATCTGGGACAGCTGCCTGGTTAAGCTTGGCCCCGCCTGCAGTGAAAATGGCTGCGTTCCTCCAGGAGGGGCCTCCGGTCTGCAGGGGTACTGCAGTCTACACCAATCCCCTTCACATAAGTTAAGAAGAGGTTTCTGAGCCAGTGAAGTGTAGCAGAAAAAGCACTTGTGGATTCTCAAGGCCAGAGTTCCAACCCCAGCTCCAGTCCTTATAGCCATGTGACTTGGGAGAATTGTGTCCCGTTTCAGATTAGACCCTCATCCATCTAATAAGGATTCCATTCCTATGCGAGAGGGTCGTCCTGAGAATTGAACAAGAGATGTGTGTAAAACTCCTGACACATAGGAGGTACTCAATATATATCATCTTCCTTCCATGGAACGGGAGGGAGGATGCACACCAAAGCACTGGACCATTTACAGGGAAGTAAATTCACGTCCATCACTCATGTACGTATCCTTCAGGCTGACTCCTAAAGTGGTGGCAACACAGAGGGCACTTGGGGCAAGCTGTCCATTCTTCCCAGGCTGGAATCAAACCTGGAGGGCAGGGCTCATGGCTCCCTCCCTCGGAGGGCCCAGCACCGGCCTGGAACAAGCAGAGACTCAACCAGCTTAAAATGAGGAAATGAACCAGTTATTGGAGAGCATCATCTCAGAGACAACTGGGGAGGGCCTAGGACTGTGGAGGGACTGACACTCTTTTTTCCGGACGCGCAGGCTCAGTGGCCATGGCTCACGGGCCCAGCCGCTCCGCGGCATGTGGGATCTTCCCGGACTGGGGCACGAACCCCTGTCCCCTGCATCGGCAGGCAGACTCTCAACCACTGTGCCACTAGGGAAGCCCGGGACTGACACTCTTCTCACCTAGGAACCCACCCTGCGCTGTCCCAAGGCTACCTCTTGCCAGCCTGTCTGTCTCACAGCCAACCCCCAACCTTACCCGAGTAAAATCTCTGAGCCCTCAAGGCACTACCTCTATCAGAAACGTAAGGCAAAGGGCATTTTCTTAGTGGCATTTGCAACAAAGGCCACTGAGATCCAGGACAAGCCATGTCACAATGTCCTACCTGATCAAAGACATCCTGGTGTTGGGAGAGGACAGGCCCAGTGAAGAGGTGCTTAATGACACTGAGGTCTAGGATCTGGTCACCAATCGCCACGCCGATCCTTGGTCTTGGCTGGGAGGAAGGTGGCATGGTCAGCACTGGGCAAAGCCTCAGCCGGGCTTGGCTCACTTACCCAGCAAGTCTGTCTATTTACAAGCCCATGGCTCTTGTCTTTACATGGCCCTCTGTGGAGAGGGACTGAGGAACTGGATCCTTAGCACCGTACCCCAGCTCCCTTTGCCTCTCAGAGGGCTGAAATTGACCCTGTGATCTCTGTCCCGGAAGAACCTGGTGCCATGCTTGCCTCTAGGACAAGAAGGGAAAAGAATCTGTGTTTCCTGAATGGAAAATAAATCAAACACCCCTTGGAGTGGGTAAGTTGAAAGAGGCCTAGTCCAAGCCCCTTATCCAGGCAAAGTCCCCAGCAAAGCTCCTCAGGTGTTGCTTAAATGCCTTTAGTGATGAAGAGCTCACCACCTCACCGGGCAACTGCATTATTTCTCAGGTTTAACCTAGGCCTTCCCTTGGGGGCAATTCCTCTGCACAGCAGAGCATGTCCCAGGCACAGTGCTGAGGGCCAGGGGCTTGGACTAATGAGCTCTGTTATGGCTCAAACAGAGCAGAGCTCGGGTCACCAGGGAGCATGAAGCCGACTGCTCAGAGCATGCAGGAAAAGTTCCTTTCTGCACCATCAAATCCCAGCTTCAGGCCTGAGTGTGACAATATCGCAAATATTTGGCAAAGCCTGACCTTTGTCCACATGGCCCTGAAATTTGCTCATCAACAAGGAACTTGAGAGCATGTCTGCAGACTCGACCTCCTAAAGCTCTGTCCCGAGCTGAGCTTCCAGCTCTCCTGAACCACCAGCTTTGCCATTTCAGCTCCAGAGAGTTTAGAGGTGGGGCTACTGGCTGGCCTTATCTCCAGTGGCTGCTCATTTCAGGGGGCTGAGAGAAGATGGCTATCCCTCCGTGCACAGGGGTAGACCGGAGCCACACCCTCACCTGGCCCTGAGGCCCCGGGCAGACCCTGCTCATGAGGAAGCTGCCTGGAGAGGGTGGTCCTCATTCCCAGCTCCCTGGGCCTCATCTCCCTGGGCAATGAGCTGGGCCACCTGGACCCCAGCGGCTGCCCACTTAAGGGATATACAGGCAGACCCCTGGGCCACTTCTCTGACCCTGGCCCCCACACCAGGCTGCAGGAAGGAACCGAGGCCACTGAGCAACATCAGAGACCTAATCACAAGTGTGGCTGCCTGCCTCCTCGGCTGCAAGCAATGGCAAGAAGCTGCCCTTGTGTTCCAAACCCTGGCAATTGTGAAACCACATGTTGAATCTTCTAGACCTAGACGTGAGGACCTGAGACAGTGAGTCCCTCTACTTTAACTGTTGGGAGTTATTTTCTTCAGTGTTAGACTCCCGATCCCTGGGGTCCTGCCTACTCTGTCATTCACCATCTTATCACTTTGGACAAGTCCTTGGTCCTCTGAGGGCCTCAGGTTCCCATGTATAACCTGAGGGAGACAAATTAGTAAGAGATATCCTATGTCTAACTTTACGACAATGCGTGTGCATTGCCTCCGCTTTATAACATTTGGTCATATCCGATAGAATGTTGTCCAAAGGAAATCTTTACCCACCTCCCAGCTTGACAGAGGGGAAAGCATGGGGTTTGGGAGCTCACAGCTGTGGGGTGCAACCCCAAATCTGCCTCTTACTGGCTGTGAGACCTGGAGCAGGACTCTTAGCCTCTCTGAGCCTCAGTTTCCTCATCTGTAAAATGGGGACAGTAGCACAACAGCAAGTTTGTAGTGAGAATTCAATTAATTAACATCTGTAAATCTCTTATCGCCAGACCAGACACAGGACAGACATTCACTCAGACAAAAAAATTTATGGAGCGTCTACTTCATCCCAGCAGTACACTGACGATAGAGGAGAGACATGGTTCCCAACCTCCAGAAGCAAAAGGAGGCACACGGTGAGGTGACAGACGATAACTGTGGCTGGAGTTCAGTGAGGGTGCTTAGGGGACAGCTCTCTCTGAGGAGGTGACATTTAAGCTGGGCCCAGAAGAGTGAGAAGAAATCAGGCATACATAGAGTAGGAAAAAAAGAGTATTCCAGATAGAAAGAACAGTACGTGCGAAGGTCCTGAGGCAGGAAACTGCTCTTAGAAAGTTCCAGAAACTGGGACTTCCGTGGTGGTCCAGCAGTTAAGACTCTACGCCTCCAATGCAGGGGGCCTGGGTTCAATCCCTGGTTGAGGAACTAGATTCCACATGCTGCAACTAAGAGTTTGCTGCAACTAAAAGATCCCCAGCGCTGCAACTAAGACCCAGCGCAGCCAAAGTAAATAAATAAATATTAAAAAAAAAAAAAAAAAAAAAAGAATACTTCAGAAACTGAAAGGCAGCCAGTGTGGCTAGAGAGAGCAGAGGGTCTGGAGGCAGAGGCAGGGCCGGAACCATGGGGACTTGAACACCTTGGCCGTCAGCTCCAGATTACTGCAGCGTCTGTTTCTCAGAAGCCACGGTCCCTGTCTTCACAGAGAGAGCCAGGGTCTGCTCTACTAGTTCATGAGCAACCCAAGATGGAGGAAGGGTGTCCCGTGTGCCTTTGAACCCCAACTCCCAGCCCAGAATCTGGCCCAGAATTGGGGTCCATAAGCATTCACTGAATAAAAGAATGACTAAAATGAAAGCCGGATTAATTCACTATTGTTCCACCCAAATTATGCACGGCTGGCCACTGGCATGGAGGAGTGGGAGGCTGTGTCTCGGCGACTAGGTCAGCCTGGAGAGGCAGCCACCACCTTTGGAATGCCCAGTGCCTGCCGCCATAGCTTCAGACACAGTCTGTTCCACTTGAAGGCCCTCAGCCTTCTGCAATGCCCAGGGGGCCCACTCCCAACCCCCAGCACTCTTTTCAGAGGGCAGTAAACCTCCCTAGTGGCTGTCCTTGCACATTCTAATGTGGAACAGCTGGGGCATGGAGTCTGAAAGCCACTAGCCATACCCTGAGGGGCGTTCATTCCAGAATCTTATGGGAGAACAAGTCAGAGCACCCCCCCCCCAAAGGTTTCTGCCTAATGGATTTGTGGAGTAAAGGTTGAGGACACACAGCTGAGGACAAAGTGTCAGCGGAGTGCAGGGAAGGGCTCGCCAGCAGAGTGCACTTGGCTAACACAGGTTAAGGTTTAACATGCATCTTATTTGTATTTGCGGCCCTCCAGGGAACTGAGTGTTACCTTTTTGCATCCTTGCAACAACTAACTGGCCAGGCCAGGCAGTTGTGAAACCCCATGTTGAATCTTCTAGACCTAGGCATTTTTGCCATGGGGGCAGGGAACCCAGTTTCCAGGAAGGGGCTAACTGACAGGAACTCCATTTAGCAAACGGTTCCCGAACACTTGGGCGCGAGCAGATTCTGGGCTTCTATGAATCAGGAGTTTACCTTTAAAGCTGGGAGCAGAAAGCTAAGCCCAAAATACCATGAATAAATCCAGGGGAATCTGCTTTCCCCACCCAGGGACCTTCTTATATCTTTGTTGATAAACCCCCAGTTTTCAAAGATCTCTTTCTGCCAATCAGACTACACTTACTAAGTGAAATTTCATTTCTCTGCCCAAAAGGGCTTCTTCTGATCAGCAAGGGAATGCCAGGGAGCCCAGGGAGCTGAAAGAAGTCCAGCTGGAAGTAAAGAAACGTAACCTCTTAGATCCCAGGCCTCTACCGCCAGCAAAGGCGCTCATCCCTCCGAGCTACTGAAAATACCGGGTCAGTTAATATTTCCCGAGTTCTAGGGTTAGAGGCTAACCTGGGAGAAAACAACCGGTTACAACGTGGTGCCTTGGGGGAAGACGACAAAGCCAAATGACTTCGGAGTAGGCAGTATAACTGTGCTTCAACTCCTCTGTAATAATAAGAGAACTTGCTCTGCCTACCTGAAAGGGAGACTCATATGTATCGTTTCATTCTGCGTTTAATTCTCACACAAACCTGCAGAAACTGAGGCTGAGAATTTCAATAACTTGCACATCTAGAAAGTTACCAGGAGGTATCTGAACCCACAAGTACAATCCATGATCGGCCCCTCCAAAGAAAAAAGGCCCTTGCCTCCACCCCACCTCCCATCGCACTCCCCAGGGAGGAGAATGCAAGGCACCGCTCGTTAGGCCCCAAATGACACCGGCGGTCTTCGCGACAGGCGTCTAGCAGGGAAACAACGGGCCCGATGTTCTGCTCCGTCGGGTGCTGGCGGAGGTGGCAGGGCTGGGCTGAGGCCAGGGGCGGATCAGGAAGGTGGCGTGGGGGTCCCGGGCGGAGGGGAAGCCCTCCCTCCCCGCGCCCGGAAGCCGAGCACTGCAGCTCACGTTGCCTTTGGTGGAGAAGACGCCGTAGGGCAGGTTGTGGATGGGGAAGTCGGAATCCTCGGCCACTGGGACGAAAGACATGCTGATGGGCACGGAGCAGGGTGGCGGGCTGCGAGCTGCGCGCGGCTAGCAGGACTGGATTCGCAGAGGTGGTCACGCAGGGTCGCGCCCCCTGCGGGCTCCGCCCCTTCAGGCCCGTCCCTCCAGAGCTGACGCTGTGACACGGTAGGACCCGGCCCGCCCCCTCCGAGGGCTCCGCCCCTCCTGGAGCCCCCGCCCACCAAGAGACCGCCCTCTAGCCCCGCCCACCAAGAGACCGCCCCTCCACTAGGCCTGTTCCTCCGCAAACTCCACCCCTGCACAATCCCTCCTCTCCCTGTCACTCCAGCTTCGCAAGCTCCACCCCCGCACAATCCTTCCGGGCTCTCCCACTACAGTTTTGACCCTTCGCAAGCAGCCCCCCCTCCTCTTTGAAGGTCCTCGTCCCGGAGTCCACCGCCCGGGAGACCTCGGTCCAGCTGCCAGGCCCAGGGTCCCTGGTCCTACCGAGAGCGATCCCCAGCTTGGCATTTAAGGCTCTGCCCCTGGTGACTTCAGCCTCGTTTTCCCCCGGCTGCGTGGCCCGCCCTTCTGCTCAACAGAAGTCTTGTTGGGTTTCCGGGACACAGCAGACCCTTTGACGCCAGACGCTGCCTCCTGGGCTGGTACAATGCTTCCAGTCTCATCCTTTCTGCCTTCATAAACCGTGCTAATCTGTCAGCTATGGCATTTCCACTTTATCGGGGAAAGGAACAGTCGTGCCTGTTTGGAAGGCTTACATTAATGAGATTAATATTCTAGAAAATATAACTCACCTGTTTCATATTCTAGTGTTAAAATGACACTGACAAGATGTTTGACCTTGGACAAGTTACTTAACCCCTTTCTGCTTCAGCTTTCTTCTCTGTATGACGTTGACGATCATGGTTTCTACTCCACAGAGTTGATAGGAGAATTGAATTAATTGTGGAGCATTTGTGCCTGGCATAAAGAAACTATTTGTGTGTAAAGATTGAAAGGGGAGACTGAGAAAAAAAATACAGAGAGAAAAGAAAGAGAGGGAAAGGGAGTGAGGGAGAAAAAATGAAGGAAGGGAGGGAGAGAAGAAGAACAAATTTACACCTTAATCCTCTTTGCGATGCTGGTGACTAACAGCAAAAAGGAGGAAGATTTGAGATCCACCTCTGACAGCACCAAAGACAGCTTTAGGCAAGTTAAACTCTCCAATCATCCGTTTCCTCATCTGTAAAACAGACATAATAACAATACCTACTCCAGGATTTCTGTGATGGTCAAATAATGCCTGGCACAGAGTTAGTTATCAATTAACTACTTTTTTACCCCCAGGGACATCCAACCAGAAAGTTAGCCATTTCTTTGTGTCTGGCTTTTGCTTTTCTTTTTGAAGAAGACAATCAAAAAAGGAGAGAACACAGCTATAAAGGTAAAGTGGTCAGCACTGACTGAAAATACATTTATAATAGAAATGCAATTTCCTAGAAACCTAACAAAATTATTTCTTTACGTGGGTTAACATTAAAGTATAGGCTCCACAATGCTCATCAGTACACAAGCCAGTATGTGCAACACTGACTTTTGATTAATTGCTTGGGAATTCTTACGAGAGTAGAGTCCAAAGTTAAAGAATTAATGGATCCACAAGCAGAGCTGTCTGAAAATAAATTTGAAAACCAATTTAAGCCAAAATCCTAGAAGTTATTTTTAAAGGTGGCAGAATCATCCTAAGGTTTGTAAACGTAAGTTTCCCTTCAAAAACATTTCATAATGAATAATAGTGATAGATGGAAAGACCTAAAAGTAAGTAAGAAGTTGCACCTCCTTTGACTGCAATGTCTTGCCCATATCTCCTCTCATCCACTATCCTGCTCCCTAAATCAGGTTCAGTCATCTTCATTCTTCAAACACATTTGTCAACAGCCAGTCCCAAGTCTCCTAGCTGTTCCTCCCTGTCTTCCTTCCTCTGTCCTCAACTCTAAAACAATGCTACCTTTTCAACAAGATCAGCAGTAAAGTGTGTACCAAAGAGCTTGTAGTTAGAATCAAGTATTAAAACTGTGGGTGACTGGGACTTCCCTGATGGCGCAGTGGTTAAGAATCCACCTGCCAATGCAGGGGACATGGGTTCGAGCCCTGGTCTGGGAAGATCCCACATGCCGAGGAGCAACTAAGCCTGTGTGCCACAACTACTGAGTCCGTGTGCTGCAACTACTAAAGCCCAAGCGCCTAGAGCAGGTGCTCCGCAACGAGAAGCCACCGCAATGATAAGCCAGTGCACCACAACAAAGACCCAATGCAGCCAAAAAGTTAATAAAATTTTTTTTTTAATTAAAAAAAGCATACATACATACAACTCTGCGGAGTTAGGGAGGCTGCCCTGCAGTTTGGCTTGGAGGGAGGAGAGGCTGGGTTGGTGGCATCATGTGAGATAAGAGGGCCTGAAACCAGAAGGCCTGAGATGAGGGGGTATTACAAGTAGGGCTGGCTGCTGAACCTCCTCCCTAGGTCCAGATGGTTGGAGCTGACCAGTGGTCACCCTGCAAGGGGCTCCCTCTTGCTCAACCTGTTCTCGGCTCTCATCTCCTGCCCCGAGTGTCTGTGCCAAGGGTAGACCTCAGTTTTGGTTAAGTCTGCCCTGGGGTGGGGGGGGGGGGAGGAGGGGGATGAAGGGCAGTCTCTGGCAGTGGCAGATGTTCTGACTCACTCTGGCAGGTTCCAGAAAGGGGAAAAGAAACAGGACAGGGTCCCAACTCTTGTTCTGTGGCCTTAGTATAATAAGAAGCCTTCTGAAATGGAGCAGGACTCTGTGGTCTACGCCCCCCATGTCCTCCACCTGCCTTTTGTCTGTGGAAAAACTTTAGCCAAAGGATAAGTTTAATCAGAGAAGTGAGAAAATGCAGAAGCAAAGAAAAGCAAACAGGACTAAACAATAATAGTTCAGTCAGTAAGCAAAGTCAAGGACCTTTAATTTCCCCTCAAGGGCTACAGATAATATTCTGAGCCATATCCTGTGATTTGTCTTGTAGGTACCAAAACCAGCACCAGGTGGAAGAAGTTAACCACACGATGACCAGACTGTAGCCATGACATAAGCTGCCACAATGCAGAGAACTGGCCTCAAAGAAATAGAAACCAACCCTGGAACTGAAGATTAACTGTAGCTAAAACAATCAAGATGACGCTGATCAGACCACCAATGACCAAGTTCAAGATGACTGTTGGAGCTGACTGTGCTGTTTCTGCATGTAGCCCCCTGCCTCCGTCTGTAAAAGCTCTTGCCCCCGATTGTCAGTGGGGGGAGTCAGCCTTCGGACAGGAGTCCACCCTCCCCCCCACCCCCCCGCTGCCAGCATCCAAAATAAAGCCAACTTTCCTTTCCACCAACCTTGCCTCTTTATTGGCTTTTGAGCAGCGAGCAGCCGGACCCCACTTTTGGTTACTCTTCCAGGCAGCACCTAATACCTACAGAATTCTAGTGACTCTTTAGCTGCAGGGCAATAAACTATTTACTTGTTCTGTACTGGCCCTGCCTCTCCCCTTAGAGACAGGAACTGTCTTTCTTATTCTTTGTGTAGCTTTGTCAACGCCCAGCAAAACACCTAGCATAGAATAGGTACTCCATAAATACTTAAGTAAATAATAAGAAACTACTGACTAAAGGCAATTAATCAATAACCAGTGAGCCTCCTCCCCTGCCCCCCACCCCATCCGGGCCCTGGGCATACTGCACAGCAGCTTCCTTATTTTCTGAGCATGGGCTGTGTGAGCAATGGGGCCAGGAGCTTCCCCTGAATACTCACAAGCTAATGAAAGCCTAGATGATAAAAACCATGTAAAGAGAAAACTTTTGGGGGGAAGGGTGTGGGGCTGATGTGTGTATGGGAAGGGGCGTGGGCATGAGATAGTTGAAGGGGGAGGAAGATTTCCTAGTTTTAAAATAGACTTGCCAACCCACTAATTATATATAGTGTCTGAAGACACCAAAGCTGTTCTCTATTTGGAAGAAAACATTTGAAGTAACTTGCAAATCCACTATATTTTTTCTTTCTCCTCTTTTGGGAGGGAGTGTGTCGAGCATGTACATTACAACAATTATAAAAAAGAGTTCTAAGGAAAAAATATTGCCTGTAATCCCACCATCCTACAGTTTTCACATTTTCGTGTTATTTGCTCGTTCCATTTGTTACGCACATGATTTTTCCATCTTTGTGAACTTCACAGAGGCCATTTTTCAGTCTTTCCTTACATTTTCCTCCTGAACATTTTTCCTTGTGGCCAAATGGGTTTCATTATCATTTTCATCACCTGAAGAAATCGCAATGTTTGGGATTGTAATAATAATGGAGCCATGAGATCTGCATACACAAAATGTTTTCCTTTTCCTACACTTTTGCTGGAGGGTAAATTCCTGGGTCGAAGGGTATGGGTGCTTTCAGGACGGGAAGTGAGTTTTGGCACCTCCATCATGAAGGGCTGGTTTGAGCCTCTGTAGCACCAAATTCAGTACCTCCCTCGGATGCTAAAATGTAGCCCACAAGAGGCTCCAACAGCTGCACTGCTGGCCTCGTTCACACAAGCATGCCCCTGACTCCCTTACAAGAGAACTGGAAAGGGCTTGCTGAATCCAGTGCGCAGATGTCTTGCAAGGGCTCCGAGAGGCTGGCAACTGCCATTCAGATAAGCAGGAAGTGGACTCTGCCTGCACTGGGAGAAGGAGGGTGGCCTTTTTGGGCAACCCTAAGGAATGAACCCATTCCCTTCTCCCCACCCTACAAATTTCACTTGCACTTGAATTACTTGAGTCCAGTTGCAAGGTCCTCTAAAGGTCGAACTCCTTGGAGAGAACAGAATGTCACTCGTGTTTGCACGATACACATCCCTCTGATGCTGAAGTGTATGGTATACATGCCAAACACATGGCGTCCCCTCTAAAATGTGCACAATAAGGATTTCTGAGCCTGCGCCTTAAGGAGAGAAGACATTTGCTTCATTGAAGAGCTCGGTCTCTATCATAGCTCCTTTTTTGTTTGTTTTTTCCTCTTTTTCTTGATAATTCTGAAGCAGACCCAAATGAACCAGCTCAATCAGGGCTGGGTTTTTTGCAAGACAAATTTTCTTCTTCCTGCCCTCTTTTATTCTGTCTTTAGTCTGCTTTAATCGTTTCAGGTACTATTGTTTCCATGTTTTGATGGAATACTACCTCAAAGCCATATTGGATTTAAGCAGGATCTGAAAGACCCATAAATAAGCAGCATGTTAAGTAGAGAGAATATCAGTGACAATTGACTTGATAATAATGTGTACCATACAAGGAGCTTTCGTTTATTGTTATCAAAGCACATGCAACTTTCCAGATCCTCCTCCTCTGTGATTTCAACAAGATACTTATAACTTTGGTTTGCTTTTTTGTATGAATACTTACTGAAGAGTTTTCCCATCCAAATTTTTCCTTTTCCCATCTGAATTTTCAGGGTCTTTTTGAGCTTTAGCTGTGGGTCACATCCTGTACCCAGAAATGCAGAGAAATTTCAACATTTAACATGTACTCTGTATCCAACCTGTTTGGCATAGTTGCAGAGACAAGTCTCAGTGCCTCTCTCCACAAACATTGCTTTCCTGTCAACAATAACTGCCCACTGAAATATGTCTCTCATAAACATCTCTGCTCCTTCCTAAGAAACCCCAGAAATATAGCACTAAGTTTAGACCTGCTTCTCTCTTACCTAAGGTTTTCAGATCAAAAGCTCTACTCCTGGGCTTCCCTGGTGGTGCAGTGGTTGAGAGTCCGCCTGCCGACGCACGGGACACGGGTTCGTGCCCCGGTCCGGGAAGATCCCACATGCCGCGGAGCGGCTGGGCCCGTGAGCCATGGCCGCTGAGCCTGCGCGTCCGGAGCCTGTGCTCCACAACAGGGAGGGGCCACAGCAGTGAGAGGCCCGCATTACCGCAAAAAGAATTAAATTAAAAAATTTTAATTAAAAAAAAAATTTAATAAATTTATTTTGGATGCCTTGGGTCTTACTGCGCGCAGGCTCTCTCTAGTTGCCGTGAGCGGGGGCTACTCTTCGTTGTGGTGTGCGGTCTTCTCGTTTTGGTGGCTTCTCTTGTGGAGCATGGGCTCTAGGCGCGCGGGCTTCTGTTGTCATGGCTCATGGGCTCTACAGCGCAGGCTCAGTAGCTGTGGCGCACGGGCTTAGTTGCTCCGCGGCATGTAGGATCTTCCCGGACCAGGGCCCGAACCCGTGTCCCCTGTATTGGCAGACAGATTCTTAACCAATGCTCCACCAGGGAAGTCCCTTAAATTTAAAAAGCCACGTATAAACTACTGGTTACTCTACTAGACAGTACACCTATAGACACTGCTGTATGTAGTGGTGTCCCATGGCCCTGAAATTTAACGTGACTTTTTTTTTTTTAAGGTGAAAGGTTTGCTATGCTACCTAAAAGTAGACCAGAGAGCCAGAAGCAGCAGTCCCAGGCATCCTCTGCAGGGATCTCTACAGAGTTGTCTGAACCTACCAACAGAGGACAGCCACTTTCCTTGTCTTTTTAACTAATAGACTTTATTTTTTACAGCAGTGTTGGGTTCACAGAAAAATTAAGCAGAAAGTACGAAGAGTTCTCATATACACCCCTGCCCTGACACAGTTTCCTCTATTATTAACATCTTGGATTTGTATGGTACATTTGTCATCATTGATAAGCAAGTATTGATACAATATTATTAACTAAAGCCCAAGGTCTACCTTAGGGTTTTTTTTGGCTGTGCCTCGTGGCTTGTGGGATCTGACTTCCCCAATCAGGGTCGATCCTGGGCCCCTGGCTGTGAAAGCGCCCAGTCCTAACCACTGGAGCACCAGGGAATTCCCAGGGTTCTGCTTTTTGTGTTGTACAGTTCTATGAGTTTGGACAAATGCATACTGTAATGTATACACCATTACAGTGTCATGTAGACTGTTTCACTGCCTTAAAATTCCCTGTGCTTCACCTATTTATTCCTTCCTTCCTCTACCTCACCTATTTATTCCCTCCTTCCTCTACCTGAACCCACAGCCACCACTCTTTAATGTCTCTAATAGTTTTGCGTTTTCCAGAATGTCATATAGTAGCAAGACTTTCAGACAGCTTATTTCACTGAGCAATATATTTAAAGTTCCTCCATGTTCTTTTGTGCCTTGACGGCCCATTTCTTTTTCTTGCTGAATACTGTTCCATTGTATAGATATACCAGTTTACTGGTACATCTGAAGGACATCTTCGTTGCTTCCAATTTGGGGCAATTATGGATAAAACTTCTAAAAACATTTGGGTACAGATTTCTGAGTGGACATAGTTTCTAATTCATTTGACAAATACCTAGGAGTGCAACTGCTAGGTTGTAAGACTCTGATCAGCTTTAAGGAACTGCCAAACTTTCTTCTGTCCCATGTTGCGTTCTCATCACCAATGAATGAGAGTTCCTGTTGCTCCACATCCTCAACAGCATTTGGTGGTGGTGTGGATTTTAGCTATTCTAATAGGTATGTAGTGCTATCTCATTTTAATTTGCAATTCTCCAATGACATATTATGTTGACCATCTTTTCATTTGCTTATTTGCCATCTGTATATCTTCGATGAGGTGTCTTGATATTTTGACCACTTTTTAATTGGGTTGTTTTCATAGTTAAGGGTTATTTTACATTAGAAAGTCTTTTATGTGTTTTGCTACTATTTTCTCCCAGTCTGTGGCTTGGCTTTTTGTTCTCTTAACAATTTGTTTTGCGGAAGAATTTTTAATTGTAAAAAAAGTCCAACTTAAAAATTTTTTCATGAATCATGGTTTTGGTGTTTTATCTAGAAACACCATGGAACAACTAACCATCTACATTAGAAATGGTCAGCCGTAATACTAGTAAGCTGAGTTACGTAGAACTAAAGTCGCAATTAAGCAATTTGTATAATTATCTTTAAAAAGGATTACCTCTTTTGACTCATTTACCTGTATTTTGGACTTTTTCCTAAATATTCAATAAAAGTTTTTAAGAATAAACCATGTGCATGGAGAAAAAAAAAAAAACAAATCATTGCCAAAACTCCCGATTTTAACATGTGGTCATAAAAAAGGTTCATAATTATGACTTTGGACTTCAGGTACAGGAAATTGGATTAATCATAATTCTTGGTTCATAAGACTCAGCATTGGCTCACACATAGCCTGCTTTTAGTTATGTCTAAAAAAGTCAAGGCCTTGATCATATGGTACCACATGCCTGGCCTCTTCCCATCTAAGGATATCATACTGAATTTTGTCATCACTACCCTGCCTTCTCTTCACATAAATTCCATCTATGTGACTTGCAAAAAGGTGTATTTTGGCTTACTATCTGGTACTTCTATTTTGTTGTCTGCAGGGATCTCTAGTTCTGATCACTATATTTCTATTCCATTGTAATATATCACATTTTATTTACCCATCATTCTTCAGTGGGGACTTGAGTGGTTTCTGGATTTTTGCTTTCTGTAAACAATGCTATGAAAATTCCTATGTCTCCTGTTACACCTATGTGCAAGTTTGTCTTGGGTATACACTTAGGAGTAAAATTTCTGGATTATAGGATGTTTGAAAGTCCAACTTTAAAAGGTATTAATTACCAAAGCATTTGAAGGATTGAACCACTTTTGGTTAGTATCAGGAAACTTTAAGAGATTATGTGGAATCCCTCCAACACTAGATACTGCAAGACTTTTAAATTTTTGCCAATTGCATGAGTGTAAAATAGTATTTTACTATGGTCTTGATTTGCACTGTAACTTCTCCTGGTTTGAAACTTGGCTTTTCTCTTTCTTTGAAGATACCTTAAGGTATTTTTGGTTTAAAATGCCTCATTTTAATAAACAAATTCATCAATAATACTTTCATTTAATGCTTTGTGTCTTAAACTTCTGTATCCCAAGGTCTAAGCAGTAATCATCTTTTTTTTTTGAGTTTAAAAATTTTGTTTTACATTTAAGACATTAATTTTTTTCCCCTATGGTATGACATAGGGATCAATTTTCACCTTTTTCCACACTGACAACCAGTTGTGCTCTTGGTATCTAATAGTCTCCTTTCCCCAGTGTGGTGTCCCACCACTCTTATACCAAGTTCAGCTCATGCATGGCCTTTCCTGGGCATTTTGGTCTAATCTACTGGGATTCTGTACAGCCCTTAGCTAATACCACACTATTTTAATTAACACGGCTTCACAGTGAGTCTTAACATCAGCAGGAAAAATGCCCACCTCCCTGCTCCTTCTTTTCTGAAATGTCCTAGCCTTTTGCTCTCCTTTATCTTTTACTTTAGAATCACTTTAATAAGTTCCAGGAGAAAACTTGGTGGGATTTTTGATAGGAATTGCTTTGAATCTATAGGTCTATTTGGGTACAAATGACATCTTCATGATATTGTCTGCCTAGCCACGAACATGTCTATTTTTTGAGGTCTTAGTTATCTCTTAATGTTTAAGAATTTTTTCTTAAAGAGGTCTTCAACATACATTGTTAATTTCCTAGGTACTTGGTATTGTAAAAGATGTCCTCCAGTTTTCTAGTTGTTTCTGCTATAAAGAAATGCAACTGCCTTCTGAAAATTAATGTTACACCTACCACCTAACAAAACCCTGTATTTCTGGTACTTTCTCTTTAGATTTATTTGGGCTTTCTAAAAAAACAAACATGTAATGTACAAATAATGAGTTTACTACTTTCTATTTCTTATTAAATTGGCTAGGATCTCTGACACGATTTTTAATATAAGCACTGATAGTGGAAAACCAGTCCTTTGTTTCTGATTTTAAAGGGAAATGAATTTTCCTCTTTTTGGAAGATGCTTGTCTTTTGTTTATTTGGTTTTACATAAAAACTATCACCTTAAGGAAATTCCTTTTTAGTCCTAATTTATCAAGGGTTTTTATCATGAATGGGTATTAAATTCTAATAAATACTTTAACTGGATCTATTGAGATAGTCATAATGGTTTTCTCTTATTTACAGATTTCAATGCTAAGCCATCATTACATATGACATATGAAGGTAGAATATACATACTAAGATAGAGTACACAAGTAGTAAGCAAACAAATGTAAACATAGACATTTGTATTGTAAAATACTATTTTAATCTGTTTTACATATTTCAAGTTTTAAAAAGGTTGGCGGCCAGGTAAGTTTGAAACCACAGGACAAATAGTCTTTTGGAGGTCTTTCTACTTCACAATTCTCCAGCTGCCGTGTTTGAGTTATGCTGTTTGTTTCTCTAATCCTACCAAAATGAAGCTTCTACTAGATGCTAATTCAGTGCGACAGAGTTCAGAACAGAGAATCAGACAAGAGCTAGAAAATATGACATGTTCGACTCACAGGAATGTAAGAACACAGTTTGTCATCCTAAGATTACTCACAAACAGATGTGAGTTCATCTCACAAAATTAAGTAGAAAACGGAAGGACCACAAGTCAAAATGAACTACCAGAAAGAATAACAGAAAAAGTAATACAAGGGAACATTATGGTTTTCCTTTTTATTTAATCAAAGACTGGTAGATAAACATAAATACAGCACAATTACTTCAGATCATTCTTCATATTGTATACACACAGACCAATGAACATAATCTGAAAGAAACCTGCAGTCAGCAATGAAATGCATACAGCTTTTCCTTCCCTTGCTCAAAAAAATTTAAAAACACACAAACTTAGAATCTCTTCAGCACACACTCTCCTGTGACAAATGATTCAGACATAAATAGTGGGTGCAAAGAAACTATATGCTAACATATGTATAACCTTTGTTAATGAAAAACAGAAGCAGCCATAATGATTAAGATACATTCAGTTACTGATAACTAGTTGTGCCCTAAAGGGCATTTATCAAAAGAGAAATCGTGCTGCAGAGAAAAGCTATATATACATACACAATGAGAAAATAAACTGCAAGATTAACGCATGCATGTTTAATACTGGAAAAATCACAGCCCTCCAACACTTCTCCACATTTGTTATAAAAGTCCTCGGCACTCAACTAAAATTAAAATGATCTTAAAAGGATAATACTTGTAAAGTTTACTTAAGTCTTTTCAGCCACAGAAACTGCAATGTAAATAAATGTTCAGAGTCATTTCCAAAACAAAAACAAAAATCTATTCTTCTGATGACATGCATGATTAAAAGGTCTATGCAAGATACATTGCTCTACATTCCCAATGACTAGGAAAAAAAACCTCAAGTCAATTTTTAGTTTGCAGATGGTCAAAGGATTTTGTATTCCAGGAGTTCAAATCTTCTGGATCTTTTCACCAACAACTACTGGATTTTCTTTTCTGATTTTCTCAGCAGCATCAGCTTTGTAATTGTAAGAGCAATTGTGTACATCTGAGTAACGGTGTACACCACAGTAAACATTTCCACACCGACATTCAAACCCTGAAAATGGATTAATACACGTACGTGAGTTGAATGGAAGGTCTAAAAATATTAAACTCTCTAGCATAATTAATGTTAAAAAGATCATATATTTAGGGCAGCAGTCTAAAGAATCATTCCAAACAAGCAGTTTCACAACCTAGTAACATTCTCAAAATCCATAGCTGATAGCTTCATTTCTTTTTCCTACCTACAAATACAAATACAGGTTTGTATCAGCAGACCAAAGTCATAACCACTTCTCTGAGCTCAAGTTTTCACCCGTGACACAACTGCTTCCTATCAAAAACAGGGTTGCTAAATTGAAACACTCCTCAAATACTACAATGTGAAAAAATAAGCATACTGTCAGAAGGCAATCTTAAGATTTAATTAAGGAAGAGGAAATGAAACTTTTGACAGAACTGTTAACAAACAGCAATAGTATATTAGCTTTCCTTGGCTAACCTCCAATGGAGAGGTGAACTGTAATCTGGCTGAGTGATTTACAGCATGAGATGTTACGGTTGCCTAAGCCTGAATCTATTTACTAACACAGGCAAATTACGTGACCCTTAGCTTCTGCATCTCTAACTTTGGAATCGGTTACAGTAAGAATTAAATGAGGAAGTATTAAGTGCCTAACATATAGTAAACATGCAATAAATGCTACTGATTTTAGGGAAATGCCCCAAGAACTGAAGCCAAAACAGAGAAATAAGCAGTGTGGATAGTCTTTAAATAAAACCAGTCCTGCACCCCCAAATTAGGATTTTATGATTTTATGATGGAATTACTGTAAATGGTAGATAGGAATCAAAATTTTAAACACTGACATTTGATGTAAACTTCCTTTACCAAATTTTTTTAAACTTCAAAAAGATACTCTGTAACTTCATAATTTTCTTTTATTTTTAAAATTTTATTATTTTTTTTGGCTGTACCACACAGCTTGTGGGATCTTAGTTCCCCGACAAGGGACGGAACCTGGGCCCTCGACAGTGAAAGCGTGGAGTATTAACGACTGGACCGCCAAGGAATTCCCCTATAACTTCATAATAATGAATGAAAAATGGAGCCAAGAATACTACTAGACTGACAAGACAGAAATTACTAAGTCGCAGCCTTCTTTCTAATTGTGAAGTTGAAGTTTCTGAGGTTTAGAAAGACAGTATTTGATGCTAAATATGTACACTTTAAAATGCCTTACTTGTTCACGTCTGTACTCTTTAAATAAATACATTTGCCAAGGCATGGGCCAGTCTTAAACATCTGATATCAGACTGTAAATCTCCTTTCCTCTTTATCTACACCTTAGCCAGATAAACCTTCCTAAAACATAATTTACTCAAAATCTTATCTCGGGCTTCCCTGGTGGCACAGTGGTTAAGAATCCGCCTGTCAATGCAGGGGATACGGGTTTGAGCCCTGGTCCGGGAAGATCCCACATGCTGCGGAGCAACTAAGCCCATGCACCACAACTACTGAGCCCATGTGGCACAACTACTGAAACCCGCACACCTAGAGCCTGTGCTCTGCAAAAGAGAAACCACCACAATGAGAAGCTCATGTACCGCAATGAAGAGTAGCCCCGGCTCGCTGTTACTAGAGAAAGCCCACGCACAGCAACAAAGACCCAACACAGCCAAAAATAAATTAAAAAAAACAAACAAACTTATCTCCTCTTAAGCCAATTTCTTAAGAGTATTCAGCACAATGTCTGGCACATAGTAAACAATAAATGGTAACTATTTATAGCTGCAACTGTTCCCCATCAATTAACCACAGTACACATCATTAGCCTTATCTCTATGGTGGTATCTAACCCCCTTCTTCATATATTTTGTGCTACAATCCCCTTTTACAGTCCCCTAAACATGCCCTATCCTTTCTGTGAGCTTTTGTTCAAGGTATTTTTTTTTTTTGCCTGAAATGCTCCCATTTCCATCACTTATTAAGTCCTACTCATCTTTCAAGACCCAGTTGGAACATTCTACCTTCATGACTTTGATGGGCCTCTACTCTTCTTTTATATAAATTAATCACATCCATCCCTGAATTCCCAAAGAAATCTATCTGACTGCGCTTAAATGTACTCTCTTTGCCAAATATCCAAGTAATATTTCAAACATTTTCTTCTCCCGCTCTCTTTTTTTTTTTTTTTTTGTGGTACACGGGCCTCTCACTGTTGTGGCCTCTCCCATTGCGGAGCACAGGCTCCGGACGCGCAGGCTCAGCGGCCACGTCTCACGGGCCCAGCCGCTCCGCGGCATGTGGGATCTTCCCGGACCGGGGCACGAACCCGTGTCCCCTGCATCGGCAGGCGGACTCTCAACCACTGCGCCGCTAGGGAAGCCCCCCCCCTTAATAACAATCCCAGCTAACAGCTCTGTTACAGTAGTCAACATGTATTGATTACTTATTGCGTGGCAGCACGCGGCTATCACCTTACATATGAGCTCTCTGAACCCTCATGACAACCTGTGACTAGCCGCTTTACATAGAGAAAGTACTTCACAGCTCACCAAGGACTTAAATATTCTCTCACACACAACAATTTCGGCTCTCTGAAGGCAGGAGCCACATCTTTGCCCTTTCACAGCACCTGGCACACTGACCTTACCTGTCTAATATTCTCAAACTCAGCTGAAATGAATTTTTAAAAGAAAAGCTATTCATTTTACTATTAGGTATGCAATTAAAGCTACTTTTATTTAAGAAAATTCAGAAGGTGAAGCATATCCATTATTAACTCATACGGGAACAAAAACAATCTTAATCGAAGCCATTAATAAAGTCATGCATCATCATAAATAAAATCTTAATTTTAAACCATGTGATTCAGGCCCTTACCAGTAAGTCCCACTTTCTTCCTGCACATGAAACAGCGATTCTTTTTTTGTTTTGGTTTTTCAAGAGACTTGCTTTGCTCTTCAGATGGCTGCTGTGCCGTTTCTGATACTGAAGCTGATAAAAATAGGAAGGTGGTAAAATTTAATTATTCAATGAGATTTTGAAATTTGGGTGGTTGTTACCCCTCACCCCACCCCCACTGATCTGTTTATTCAGAGGATAACTGAGTAATTTATTTATTTACTAGCATGGAAAGATGCTCACATTAAGTTACAAAGTAGTTTATATAATATGACCCCCTTTTGGTGAAATGCATATATGTATGTTAAGTATGCATGTATGTATACACACATGGAGAAAATCTAGACTATACACTGACTTATTAACAAGTGACTCTAAAAGCACTATATTTTCTAAAATTTCTAATAATTATGTATTTGACCAATAAAAGACATACAAAACACAAACACTACTTGGGTATTCTAAGGGAGTATGTAAGAAAATGGTCACATGCAAACTTCTAAATACTGGTGAGCTCAGAACTATGTAGATTTCAAAGAGAATAAGGGGAAAAAGCCTGAAACCAAGATTTAGTGGAATACTATGTTCAAAATTCTCAGAATGTTTCATATAAAACCTTTAAAATACTGAGAATAAAATAAATTGATTAAAATGTTACAATTAAGATAATAAATTGATTTAAGTGTTGAAGCCAAGGCCAGTTGCACCAAAATTCAGGTCCAATTATTGCCCCTAAATCCTAACTAATGTGACCCCCGCCACTCCCTCTCACTAACTACTCTGGCCCTCCCAAATGCTGTTACTAGAGTTAGAATCTATCAGGTGACCTAGCAGACATGGTATCTTGTTCTAAAACAATCAGTGACTTGCCAGGGATCAAGGATTTAACCTCTCCAATTTTATCACCAACCAGTCCTTCTTCTTCAGTAATCTACTGCTTAACCAATCTATGGGACTATGCCAGGTACCTCTGCTGTGTACAACCAATTCAAAGGGCTTCCTTTCTCTCATTTCACCATTCAATTGCCCTTTAAAGCCTCCAGGAAACCCTGTCTCAGCTCTCTTGCAACGTTTCATTCTGATTACCCTTAATTCCCTTAAGTACTCTCTACCAAATTCTGGGCACTTCACATGAGCCCCCTCTTCCATCCATGCTTCACACATTGCATCCAAGTCATCTGCCTTACATGAGAATCTAATGATGTGCCCTCCAATGTTTAAAATTCTTTGACGACTCCCCACTAACACCCAGGATAAATAAAGCCCAGAGGTCCTTCAGGATTCTTCTCATCCTTCTTTTCTAGCCTTGTCTCTCACCATTCCTCAACAATAATCCATGCTTCAGGCATAGTGAAGTATTTGCAGTTTCCCTGAACATACTAAATTCTCTCTTACCTCTGGGTTTTTTGTAAAAGTTGTCCTTTCTATGTGGAACGCTTTTCCTATGCCCCCTTGTCCCTCTCCTCCTTACCTGGCTAACTCCAATGTGTCTTTTTTGTTTAAGCTTATATTATCAGCTCTTACTCCATTCCCTCCCCCACAACTTAGACTAGGAAACCCTATTATGCCCGGTAGCACTTTCTGCACTATTATATTATAAATGCCTTTTTTTTTTTTCCCCCGGTACACGGGCCTCTCACTGTTGTGGCCTCTCCCGTTGCGGAGCACGGGCTCCGGACGCGCAGGCTCAGCAGCCATGGTTCACGGGCCCAGCCGCTCCGCGGCATGTGGGATCTTCCCGGACCGGGGCACGAACCCATGTCCCCTGCATCGGCAGGCGGACTCTCAACCACTGTGCCACCAGGGAAGCCCTGTAAATGCCTATTTGACTTTAACCTGCCCTTAACCTTTCAGGGCAGGAACCTGTCATTTTCAACCTTGTTACCAGTGCCTCCTACTACACAGCAGGCATTCAATAAATAATCTGTTGAACTGAATTAGTATTGAGTTATTTACCTATTGTATTTATGTGCTCCATTTCCCCAACTATACTGTAAGCCTGCTGAGAAGAGGGATAGCATCCTATTCCCTGTTTGAATTTCCAGCACCTATCACAGTGAACTATACACAGTAGATGCTCAAACATTTGATATAATGGATTCTAACCTGCTTATGTCAACACATTATTAACAAAATATGACAAAAGGCAAAACACCACAAACTAACAAATAAATATGCATGAATGAAGAGCTCTATAACATGATTATTCCACCTGGACATTCTAAAGCTAGATGGAAGACAGTGCTACCAATATCTACATTTTTTTTTTTGAAACAAAATGTGGATACATAAAGCCTTTTATTTTTAATAAGTAAATACCCCTAGAATGTAAGCTCCATGAGGGCAGGGGCTGAATGTCTCGCTTACTGTTTTATCCCCAGCTCCTAGAACAGTATCAGATAAGGTTGGGCTGTGTGTAAAGAGCTCAAAAATAGTTAACTTGCAATCAGAAAAGAATCTATTCTATTTATTACCTTTGAAATCTATAAGGCATACCTATTCTCCCAAGCAAGTCTGATACTCAAATATACTAATATAAATAATGCTTTACTGGCAGTAACACCACCACTATCCCGGATTACATATTTAACAGAACCAATTTAACTACTGAGACACAAACTTTGGTATCTGGAAATGGAGAATAGTGAAAATACATTTACCTACTATGGATACAAATGCTACTGCATACCTCAACAGAGACATTTCACAGTATTAACCCTAAAGATCTGTCAAAGCAAACGGTTTCTCTTTAACTGAGGTTAACTGCATAACCTTTGAAGTGAAGGATCAGGTGGCACGCTAAAAGCTTATAAACTAGCGTTCAAATTTGAGGCTGACCAATGTCCACTACATCCTCATCAGACTAAGGTAACCTTAGCTTACCTGCAGTTAACGGCTGGTACCTGAATTTAAACATTTACCAAATGAATTCATGGGCAAGATGATAACAGCATTCTGTAAAAGTCTAAGATTCTTAGAAATTACTCCTGTTTCCCCAATTTTCATGTGAGATTTAAGATCAAAGCAAACCATAATTATCAAACTCTAAGTTACGTAAAAGGAAACAATCTTTTAAAATGGCCATACTAAATAAATAAGCAAGCAAGCAAGCCATACAGTAGACTAAGGGCCAAAGGGCCATACTCTTATTGAACCTGAAGCCAAAATAAGGACAGTTTCCTCAGAACTAGGCAGTTTTTCATATTCTGAATTGAGAATTGTGAACAGAGAATACCCACTTGCTAATGATTAAGAACAGGTGGCTGCCTGTGTTGCATCCAGTGGTCCTAAAGGGCTATTTGGGAGGCCTATGCAATGGCATAAAGGCTGAGAGATAATTTGCTAATAATTTTTAATGGTAATCTCAACTAGACAAAGCCTTCTGACCACTACTTTAAAGATACTTCAAAAAGCACCAGGCAGGTAAAACTGGTTTAACTACCCACATGGAGGACCACATTCAAGAGGAACAAGGCCCTATGCTCTGCATCCTGTGGAAGGAAGGAAGGAAGGGAGGGAGGGTGGGAGAGAAGAAAAGAAAGAAAAGAAAGAAAAAAGCACACAAATATAACAAAGAGTACATAAAACTATTTAGCACTACCTGTTTGGGGGCATAGTCAAGACACATGGTGAAAAATAAAACTGAACATAAGATGACATTATTACGTAATCCCCGAACATTATCTTACAGTAGATACAATATCTATGTAATATAGCATATATACCTTACATATATGGATATATGTTATATATATAACATATATCCATATATATAACTTGTCATGACAAGTCTCATTCAAGGATTAGACTAAGCACTCTGAGGGTGGGGACTATTTCTGTTCACCACTGTATACCCAGTGCTTACACAGAGCGGTTGCTCAACAGATATTTAGTGAATAAATGTACACTTTTACAATGACCCATTGGGATAAAATTCATTTCCCTTCTCTGGACTTCACTTTCTTACCTGCAAAATAAGGGGGAGGAAAAAATGATCTTTATGTTATTCTTAGCTCAAAAATCCATTACAAGCCTTCCCTGGTGGTGCAGTGGTTAAGAATCCGCCTGCCAATGCAGGGGACATGGGTTCGAGCCGTGGTCCGGCAAGATCCCGTATGCCGAGGAGCAACTAAGCCCCTGCGCCACAACTACTGAGCCTGTGCTCTAGAGCCCGTGAGCCACAACTACTGAGCCCATGTGCCACAACTACTGAAGCCCGTGCGCCTAGAGCCCATGCTCCGTGACAAGAGAAGCCACCGCAATGAGAAGCCTGCGCACTGCAACAAAGAGTAGCCCCCGCTCACCGCAACTAGAGGAAGCTCTCGCGCAGCAACGAAGACCAACACAGCAAAAAAAAAAAAAAAAATCCATTACAAAATGAAAATTTTTTTTAATACTCAAGAAAAAATTAGCCTGCATAGCGGGCTAACAGGGTCCAAAAAAAAAATAATGAGAATCATATATTTAATTTTATATTTTCTAGCAGGTATGTTAAAAAGCAGAAACAGATAAAACTAATTTATGTTATTATTTAAATAAAAAATCAATATGAAAAGTATTAACAGAATATTTCACTTTGCCTTTTTTGCTACTAAGTCTTCAAAAGCACTGTATATGTTACAACTAGAGTGTAACTGGCAAATAAATATGCACTAAATATCTAACTTCGGACTAGCCACATTTCAAGTGATCACATGAGGCTAGTGGCCACCATCCTGAAGAGAGCAGCTCTGTAAATGAGATCAGTTTCTAATAGCAGCTATTTGGAGGCAAAACACTGTTAAATGAATCCTTAAAATACAACTTTGTGTCATCTTATAACAAACAAAAAGAAGCAACCAACCTTCAAAATGGCTCTCTTCCCTTATCACGGATTAGAACCCAATACCTTAGAGATTTTCCATGACCTGATTCTAGACAATCTTTCCAACTTTAGTTCCAACACATACTTGTCTGAACTGGCTACTCTAGCAACTGTTGTTCTATCTCCCAAATTTCGTGTTTTCCTACCAGTATGCTTTTGCTTTTACAAACTCTTCTCCAGCAAAAAAGCCCTCTTCATGGTACCTATCTTTCACATAAATGGAGTCACACAATACGCTGGCCTTTTGTACCTGGCTTCTTTTATTTAGTATATTTTCAAAGTTCATCCACGTTGCAGCACGTATCAGAACGTCATTCCTTTTTACGGCCGAATACTATTCCAGTGTATGAATATACCACTCCTTGTTTATCCAATCATCTGTTGACAGCTATATGGGTTCTTTCCATATTTTGTTAATTATGAATAATGCTGCTATGAATATTCTTATATAAGTTTTTGTGTGAACACATTTTTTCCATCTCTTGGGAATTAGGAATGGAATTTCTTGGTCATATAGTTAATTCTATTTAACTTTGAGTTAACTTTTTTAACTGTCAAACTGTTTCCCAAAGTGGCTGCACCATTTTACATTCCCAACAATAATGAATGAGGGTTCCAATCTCTCCACATCCTTAACACTTTGGCCATTTTTATATCTTCTTTGGAGAAATGCCTATTCAAACCCTGTGCCCTTTTAAAACTTGGGTTCTCTTTATTGTAGAATTATATTTCTTTATATGTTCTAATCAGATATACAATTTGCAAATTTTTTCCCTTTCTGGGTTGTCTTTTCACTCTTGATAGTCCTTTGAAGCGAAAAGGTTTTTAATTTTGATGTAGTTCAATGTGTCTATTTTTTCTTTGCTGAGCTGTAGGTGTCATGTCTAAAGAAACCTAATCCAAGGTCATGAAGATTTATGCCTGTTTTCTCTTACATGTTTTATAGTTTTAGCTCTTACATATTGGTCTTTGATGTATTTTGTGTAAATGTTTGTGTACCGTGTGAGGTAGGGATCCAACTTTGTTTAAATGGCCCAGCATCATATGTTTTTTCCCTATGGAATGATCTTGGCACCACCTTGTTGGAAAATCAATTGCCTGTAAATGTGAGAATGCTATTTCTGGACTCTCAATTCTATTCCATTGATCTATATGACTATCCTCATACTAGTACCATGTAGTCTTGATTATTGTAGCCTGTATTAAGTTTTTAAATTGGGAATTGTTAGTTCTCCAACTTTGTCCAGATTGTATTGGCTATTATCACCCACTCTTTAAAAATCAACCTCTGATTTTTAATCCATACAAATTCCTAATTTTTAGTTGAAAGGGACTATTCCTCTCTGATTGTTCTGAACCACTGATCTGACAATTCAACTTGGTATGAAGAAAGGAACCCTCAGAGCTGAAAAGACTATGAGAATTCTAATTTACTTTGCCACTCAGTGCAGAGATCTCCTCTACTTTGTTCCTGACAGTAAGTCAGCTCTCTGAAAACACTTCTGTGACGGAGAGCTCACCACCTTAGTCATGATTACATTCTACTGCTGGAAAACTTCAATATTCTCTTATGCTAAGCCTCCCCAAACACTGGTATTATACAGAATAAGAATATCCTTTGTATTTATTAACAAAACACATTTCATCTTATTTCACTGACTTCTAATAACTTCTACGGTGGACATGGTTATTATTCTCCTTCAAAAGTAATTAAAATAAGGTTCAGAGAAGAGGAGGTGTCAAGATATGAAAACAGAACTTCTGAATCCAAATTCCATATTCTTTTTACTCTGCTCCAATATCTGAGGGACTGAGAGGTTAACTGAAGTTAAGCATATTGTTCTAATAGAAATGAAGTATGATAGTTTAGAGTGTACAAAGACACTTAAAAGTTTTCATTTTTAAAAAGCTAAGCTGGGACTTCCCTTGTGGTCCAATGGTTAAGAATCCGCCTGCCAATGTAGGGGACACGGGTTCGAGCCCTGGTCTGGCAAGATCCCACATGCCGAGGAGCAACTAAGCCCATGCTCCACAACTGCTAACTAAGCCCACGCTTTACAGCCCGCAAGCCACAACTACTGAGCCCACACACCACAACTACGGAAGCCTGTGTGCTCTAGGGCCTGCATGCCGCAACTACTAAAGCCTGCGCACCTAGAGCCCGTGCTCCGCAACAAGAGAAGCCACCGCAATGAGAAGCCCGCGCACCACAACCAAGAGTGGCCCCCACTTAACGGCAACTAGAGAAAGCCGTGCAGCATGTGCAGCAACCAAGACCTAACGCGGCCAAAAAAAAAAACTTGAAAAGAAATTTTTTTAATACAAAGCTAAGCTTTCATAAACTGGAAATCTGTCATTCCTAACTGATACTGTGTGAGGTACTGTTGTTTATTAAGTTAAAAGGCATAATTAAACGAGAAAGATGCAGTAATATGGTAAATTCTCAGGTAAACATGAAAAAATTCTTCAGAGCTTCTCCGTTAAACAGGAGAAAAATTATTCAGAGCCGTGAGGACAAAATGGAAGCAGTACCAACCACCTGGTGGCAACTTACCTAATTATAAGCAGAATACCTACAGAGAAAAAAAGCTGTTTCAAGGACACTATTCTGAAAACTCCAACGACAATGTTAGGAAATTCTGGCTTAGGCACACAGATGCTACTCTTGTACCCTCTTCTACCTGGGATGATCTTCCTATCTAAAAAAATTTCCCTTGAGGAATACAAATGGAATAATAAGGAAGAAAACAGATACCTGGGTAGGTCACCAAACCAGTTGATCCTACCCTGGGAACTGAGGGAGGGCTGGATATGGCAACAGAAACACACACAAGGACATCCTAGTCCAGGAAGCACCACAACTGTCTAGTGGAAAGAATAATGGCCTAGAGTCAGGTGCCTAGGTTCCAGTTACAGCTCAAATGACCACAGGACTTGAGTCAAAGACTTCTCTTTTCGTCCATCTATTAAGTAGATGGAAAAAATATTCTCTGCATTTGTTCCTATCAAATAGGGAAGTCACAAGTACATTATGTGTTATGAGTGTGTATATATATATATACACATATTCGTGTGCATGTTTATAATAAAAGACATTTTTAATTCAACAGTATAAGATATTTTTTAAAATCTAGGCTGTTAAAGAGATTTTACCCATTGAAAACGAATCCTCTCAAACTCAGATGAAACTTACATCTGATTGTTCAAAGATCCTGCTATGCTGAAATTATGAATGCTAAGTTTTTAAAAGGTACTTAAAAGTTAATACTGGTTTAACTTAAAAGTCACTGAAATTACAGTGAAAAAAGGAGTCTATACAATTTAAAACCCCTCTACAATTTCTCCTAATATGGCATCAAGACCACCATTTGCATTAATGTATCTATGGCTATGTGGAGAAATCTATATTGTTCTCCATACACCATAAATGTCACTTCGTATTACATTAGTTCACCAACTTACAATCTTCATTTTTTGTCAAACTTGCAAAACGACTGCTATTTTATTCTTTTTCTTAAAAAAAATAAATTTGTTTATTTATTTTGTTTTTGGCTGCGTTGGGTCTTCGTTGCTGTGTGTGGGCTTTCTCTAGTTGTGGTGAGCAGGGGCTACCTCTTTGTTGTGGTGCGTGGGCTTCTCAGTGCAGTGGCTTCTCTTGAGGAGCACGGGCTCTAGGGTGTGCAGGCTTCTGTAGTTGCAGTACGTGGGCTCAGCAGTTGTGGCTCACGGGCTCTAGAGTGCAGGCTCAGTAGTTGTGGTGCATGGGCTTAGCTGCTCTGCCGCCATGTGGGATCTTCCTGGACCAGGGACTGAACCTGTGTCCCCTGTCTTGGCAGCCAGATTCTTAACCACTGCACCACCAGGGAAATCCCTGCTATTTTATTCTTAAGCAGCATATATTTTCCCACTACCAACATTCTAAAATTTGTTCGATTGTAAGACATAAATAACACCTTCATGGTAGGCAGCCTATTCTCATTCTTCCTTACTTAGCTCTCTCTCAAAATTGCTAAGCAACCTTTGCTTCTTGAAAACTCTCTGTTGACATCTGTGGCCTAAAACTAACCAGGATCTAGATGACTTCTTCCTCTCCCCTTTGCTGACTCATTATCCTACTTGCTCTTCTTGATTTTGCCTCTCATTTTCAACCTGTGCCAAAGACTTCCAAATCTCAGACATAATACTGATCATACATTTAAATACCTATTAACTATCTACAACCTCCAATTGAGATTTTAAGTTTTGAAATTTGACCACTTCCAATTTACTCTATCTAAAATCTTGTCTAACCATTACTTCTTTCAACCTCCCTGTCGCAAACAACCACACCATTGCCATTTCAACTGTCATACAACCGAAAGCTTTAATACCACCCCTGTCTTATTTCCCACGTCTAATGGATAACTAGATTTGGGGAATTTTTCTATTTCTGTTTTTAAAATATTCCTTATCTCTGCCCAACCTTAAACTTTCCTATTTAACTAAAAAATAAAAATTATTCACCTAATACTTATGTTATACTGGAATACTTATGTTGGTCAGACAGTTTATTTTTCTATAGCAAAATCTACAAAGAGGCAAATTATGCCAATCATTTGTTGGGCATGAAATCAGAGGAAGGGGAATTAACTAGCTTAACTGAATTTAAACGTCAGCAAACTTCAGCTACGATTGCCAGATATATCTGTCACCACCCTGTGAACACCATGTACAATGGAAGGTTTCACTGGGCATGCCATCTTCTCCCTTTAAATCATGCCATAGGTAAAATGACACACAGCTCATCTTTGGACTTGTCTTTCCAGAGTATCCTTCTCAATTTACACATTGTTTCCACACAGTAATAGAATATAACTAAGCACAGATTTTTAACAGCATCCTAAATGCCGCCTCCACCATCTCTGCCCACTAAGAAAGCCTTCAAACACATTTTCAAGTCTTCCTAGATCCACTTCACTTTAATCCACATAATGTGGATATAAAGAGCATGAGCAAGAACAAGAGACACCATGCTATAAGTAAGAGTAACTGAATGCGACTGTTGTGCTGGAAGTCACACACGGGGAAAGAGGGGCCACTGCCAGTCAAAATAATCAGTCACTTAGATAACCTGAGTCAAAAGCAAGAGATTCCTCTCAAACCAGCAGCCCCAGCTTGCTGGGAGAGGAAATAGTATTTAGGTTAAATTGGGCAAAACAGTAAAAGAGAACAGTATAATACCACCACTTATTCATTTAATTATATTTCTTAAACAAAACAGATTTTTAATTTTCTATGTTTATGCTGATGACCTAATTATATATAAGTGGGAAATGGCTCCCAACATTGCAGTCAATTAAATACTTGAGGATATAAACTATTCTGCTCATAAAGAAAACAAATGTAAAAATACGTTATCTTAGGCAGGTAATTTAAAAAACATACGCATCTAAAATAGTGCCTGGCTTGTAATATTCAAATGTTAAATAAATGACAAAATATATGCTAGTTCATGTGCAAACCTTGCAGGTCTTCTGTTTCAGGTATTGCTTTATCCACAGATGTACTGTCCACTTGGGAAGATGCTACAGATTCTGATAAAAGTGACTGATTTGATACAGGGCTAGAAAAGCAAAAATATTTAGATTTTAAAAGATGATCTCTATGCATGAAGAGTAACTAAAGTGATTAATAAGTAAGAGTTCACATATGTAAGTAGATCATTAAGACAAGAATTAATCAGAGATACTTTTTTTTTTATAACTTAAACATAACTACAGAGCTTTGAAACTTGAGACCAATTTGGACCAGAAGTTTATTGCTTTGAAAATAAAGCAACAGTGTATGTCCACTGTGTATGAATTCACTAAATGAAAACTAGTATGATAAAGACATAATTCAGGAACCCTAATACAAAGTTCTATATGATACACTTGCATAGCAGAAATGAACATCTCCCATCATAAACTGGAAAAAGGAACTTCAGAGTAGAAACTTAATATGTTTCCTAACAGTAGAGTAAGAATAAAACAAACATTTCTGTGTTTTCAGGCTTCTAAATGATGTGACTTCGAAGTTAAAAAGAAAAAATACACTACAGTACAAATAGGTATCAGCACCACATCATGATATTAAACGAAGGGAACCTGTGACAAGACTGTACTTTTTGATACAAAGCACTAGTACTTGCATAATAAGCCTATGACTAGAAGAACTGAACATGCTTCAGAAGGACTTCAAGGGTTGGTCAGGATATATTATGAAGAGAAATAAAGAAAAACCTGTCTGAAAGGAAATCTGAGACTTAAAAAGACAACTCCCTACTCCCATCCCAATTTAAAACCAATAAAAAGATTTTTCTGACTAGTCACTAATAATAATAATTTTATGCCAGTTAATCCTAAACTGACTACATAGTTTTCCTTCTTAACAGAACTGATCATATGGAATATATGCTTTACTTTTCAATAGCTTTCCAATCACACTTCAGAGGCTACATCTTACCTTGGCTGCATAGATGAAGATGTAGAGTCTAACGCCGACTGAGTTTCTGGGACACTGCCATCTGTGCACTGAACTGGTAAAGACTCAGACAGACTACTGACAGAAGGTGCTGTAACAGGACATCTCAGGTTAGTGACTGTACCCTGGGCAGGCCAACACCTTATCTACAAAAATCAAGATCAGTTTTCCACGAAATATAGTATATGGATTTTGTTTTACTATATAATAAGCCGGTTCATTACTTTAGTTAAAATTTTTTCAATAGTTTGCCTATGAAAAGAATGCTGATTTTAACCAAGGAAACCATATACAAAATGTATATATCCAAAATTAAACTACGATTTCTTAGGACTTATTATTACCCAAACCCTTTAATTCACAAATGTCTTCCAAGTACTAGCGCACAAATATTTCAAATAAAAAAGAATTCTGCAGTAAGGCAAACATAAGTTCAAAATTAAAATCTGTGCTCAGGTTATATTATTTTACCTGTTCTTTATAAGGCAGAAATGTAGATGATGACTTAAAAAACAATAATTTATATTCATTTGATCTTAGCCTTAAGTAAAGAAGGTTTGATTAAATGATTCTAGCTTCTAGCTTCAACACGAAGCAATGATGAGAAAGACCGCACACAATTTTAAATGAACTAAGTAACAGCCTGCACTTTCATTCACCACGAAAACCTATACATTTAGGCATTAAGCTACATGAGAACTATCCTAGATGAGTACCATTAACACCTTACTTTTGCAAAGCTTATACTCAAAATCCTCATGATCCTTCTTACACAACTACTGAAACAAAAGCCACTTCATTTCCAGGAAAATCCTTTGACATAAAAATGCATAAAGAACTCAAATGAACTGGGGATGAACATCCCTTTCTCTGAGTCAAACTGTTACACCTCTCCTTCCTAATGGAGAAAGGCTTTTTCTACAGTCAGCTGTGGCTATATATAACTCACTCTTTCCTTCTACAACTGTCTTGGCTTCAAAAGTCATCCTAGATAAAAGAAGCAAGGTCCTCGTACAGCCCTCACTCCCTTACACCTTTTCCAACACAGCTATATATACTTGAATGAAGTGTGCCTCTATTTTAATAAGATAATAGAATTCTCTAACACAGAAAGTAAGAAGTAGTTCTTTTCAATGGGTAAAGATACTCCTATTCCTGTTTCCCTACCACTGATAATCACATTATGTAATGAGACATTTTCCTGATGTAAGTGTAGTAAAAGAAGTAAAATGTGAAAGCAGAAAAAGGTACTGGGTACCCTGTGCTATTCAGGTGTATCTCAATTATGAATAGTGCTGTGTTTTACTTACCAGGTAAGAATTACTTACCAGGTGGGCTTATTCTACCATTACTACTATTCTGTCTTTGAAGATGTTCTTTATAACATACTGAACACATGCCATTTGTACGAGGGTTTCCATAAAATCCGCAGCCAGTGGAACAAAGCATAGGCACTTGGCTGTGATTAGTTTCTTGAGCCATGTTCCTCTGTTGCACACCTGAAATTTACACAGAATTAGCAAAGAACTCAGACACACACTACAATCATATATTATCCAAATTTGCTTTATATAATAAAGGAAAATGCACTTATACTCTGCCCTAAACCACTCTGTGCAGCTGCCTCAACACATAGGCTGAGGTAGAGACAGAAAAAAATAAAGATCAAAAGGATACAAACTGAACTTTTATCTCTGACCCACTGTGTACAAGTCGGTCTGTACTGGTTCAAAAAATGTTATGAACTAGAGAAGGGAATCTGTACTTAAGACTCCGCACCATCAGAATGTTAAGGAAAATCCTTTAAGTCTAGGTTCAGCTTAGACTCCTATTAATGAGAAATACAGTTTGCTATGTGTTGTATTATTAACTTTTAAGCGTTTAAACTTTTGCTAAAAGTTCATGTTTTAACTTGCATAATGTTTTCTGTTTAAAAAGCACTGAACAGAATATCAATGCTGGTGAAGATGTGGAGAAATTGGCAGAACACTGGAAAAATGAGAAGTTGTGTCAATCTTTTTGGAAAGTTATGTAGCAACTCACCTTAAGAGCCTTGTAAAAAGATTGCCCTTTTGAACCAATCATTCTCGTTCAATAGAATAACTAGGGTATAATCAGGAGAAAATTATATATACATATGTGTATATATATATATATATATATATATATATACATACACACACACACAAGGGATGTGTTTTACAGTATATTCATAATGCTGAGAAACTTAAAATAACTTAAATATCTAATATTAGGAGAAGGGATTTTTTTCAAAAGTTAAGCAGTTATTAAAAATATTTTAGAATTCTTTTTGAAGGAGGAAATTGCTGATAATGAATGAAAAAGCACAATATGAAATGTATATACAATATGTTGCCAATTAGGACCAAAAAATGCATCTATTAACCATCAATAAGGATAAGAAAGAATATACCCAAGGATGGCAGAGCTAACTGTGATTTTTTTTTTTTCTGATTTGTACCTTCTCTGTACTTTTAAAATCCTCTTAAATGAAGATACTACTTATGTAATTGGGAACAAAATATTTGTTTATTTTTAGAGTATTTAAAATTTAAAAACTAACAGGCAGAGGAACTGTTTGGGAACCACACAGGCAATCAATTACAGCAGATGGAAGAACCCCATGTGCCATTTCTCCCATACAGCAAGTGGTTCTTTGGCATAAATAACATGAGAAGGTAATAAGAGGTTCTATCTCACTTTATTAAAAAACAAAACAAAAGCCTCCCAAATGAAATGAAGGTTCCTCCAAAATGCGTGTATGTGTATTTACAGATGAGTGTATGTTCAAAGGTCATACAGGACAAGACTAAGCAAAGGGACACTGTTCTGCCACTGAAGTTTCCCTGAATTGATAAATATTCACTGTTTACCATTAACAGATTTTTTTTATTCACCTAAATTATTTGAAAAGACAGTTGTAGAATGGGGGGAGGGTATTTAATGCAAATTTCAGAACCAAGAGCAATAATGCATTTGACTCTACAAAACAAAGCAGGTTTAGCATTTGCCTTTAAAAAGAAAAACCTAAAACTGTTTAGAATCTTTAGATCTTTAGGCCTAGGAATATAAATAAAAGATCTTTAGGCCTAGGAATGTAATTTGGGATTTTGACAAACATCTTTTTTTACTTCATGATGGCAAGTCATTTCAGAATCTAATCTTGGCTGCTCTGCTTTATATATTATGCTACTTTTAAAAACCCTCCCTTTCCTGTAGTTCTGTAAATACATATACAGTGTATCAAACTAAAAAAATCCATTAACAATGTTAGGATAGAAAAGCAAATGTCCAACATTTTGTTGATTTTGGGGGCCTATATTCATGAGGAATAGTGTGGTTGTCTGGTTTGGAATCAGGGTAATTGCACAAAGTCATGGATGTAGCTAATAAGTGATGGAGCTGAGATTCGGTAGAAGTCCAAGCTCTAAATCAGTGGTTCTCAGTGTTTGCTCCTTGGACCCCTGGGGAGGTCAAAACTGTTTTCATACTAATGCTAACTAGTTTGCCTTTCCACCATGCTGACATGTGCATTTGCGGTACAAAAGCAATGGTGGGTAAAAACCTGGAGCTTCATCAAGGAGCCAAGCCATAACAATGGCAGTGAAGTATACTACCTTCTATTCTTCATCACCACACTGTGACAATAAAATTATTAATTTTATTAAATCTTGAGCCTGAACACACACGTCTTGCTAATATTTTTTGTGACAAACTGGGAAGTACACATAAAGCATTCCTGCTGCATATAGAAAGTATGATGACTGAAGAAAAAGCACTTGTGCAATTGTCTGAGTTACAACCTAACCGAGTCACCTTTTTCACAGCACAAGTTTTTTATTTCAAAGAACGACTGACAAACTCTGGTTATTCAGACTTGAGTATGTGGCAGATATTTTCTCAAAAATGAAGTAATAAGCCTGTCACTTCAAGAAAAATAACTAATGCTATTTATTGCCGAGGACAACATTCAAATGAAAAAAAGCTTGACAAGTTTCTCCAATTTTTAGAGAGTCTTTGATAAGGTCAGTGGTTATATTAATGACATGTGAGTAGTTGGTACTACTATTGACATTTGGAAGGTCTGCATAAGTCAGTAAGCAATATTTCCTAAGTGACCAATGTATGACAGTACAAAATTATTCATGAACAAAAGATTTATTCAAAGTGAAAGAACACTGGATTTTAGAATAACAGACAAAATGTTTTCATATAGTATGAGATCCTACATTGCAACTATCCCTTTAAGAAACTACAAATTGTTACATTTTGGTGTAATATCGAAGAAGAGAAACCTCTATTATCTGAAAAGGTTATTAAAATACTCCTTCCTTTTCCAACTACATATCTGTATGACACCAGCTTTTCTTTTTAACATTGTAACAGAATGAATGCAGAGCCAACTATGAGAATCCTGCTGTTTGCTATTAAGCCAGACCTTAAAGAGATTTACAAAAATGTGTAACAATGCCACATTTCTCACCAAACCATTTGGGCAGGGGGGAGGGAGAAATGGTTATTTTTCATAAAATATTTTTAAATAAATTAATAAATATTTTGTGATTTTTCTCACTTTAATTTGTAGCATGATAAAAATTTTCGCTAGATATGACAAACATAAACAAAAGCTCTTCAACGTGCTCAATAATTTTAGAGAATACAAAGGTTCTGAAACCAAAAATTTTGAGAATCCACTGCTGTAAACCATCAATGCAGGCAGAATCCCCTCAAGAAGGCAAACACTGATTCTCCGGGGAATGGGAGTACAAAAAAAAAAAAAACCTTTACTATTTATGTATAAAACACAGCTATACATATAATACATAAATAGATAACTATTATATATATGTGGAATTAAAATTTTATGGAGGTAGGAAGCCAATTAGGAAAAAACTGTTTTAAAAGGCTCCTGGGGATGCGGGGGAGGGCAATAAAGGAAAAAAGATTGAGAAACACCTTTTTTTTTGGCTGCGCCATGTAGCTTGTGGGATCTTAGTTCCCTTACCAGGGATGGAACCCGAGCAGTAAAAGCACCGAGTCCTAACCATTGGACTGCCAGGGAATTCTCGAGAAACACTGTTCTAAATCACCAACTATTCTATGCTACCTATAAATGACATTAAAATGATGTTATAAGAATTAAAGAACCTTCCCCACCGGTACTGATAAATCTTTCAGTATATATTGGCAATGTACAAGCATCCAGAGAAGATAAATATCTTATTTCTATAGAAACTCAAGTAAATATTCACAGAGTAAAAGTACAATATGACCACCAAGTTTTTTATATCACAATCCCTGCTTCTGAATAGTAAGACTAAAATTTAAAACATGTAACACTAGCAATTTCCCCAAGCCAAACTGCCCTGCACAGTAGCAAACTAGCAATTATTTTCATAAGTCAAGAGCTTTCTTATAAAAAGCTATTATCCTGCCAGATAAAAAGCACAAAAGATTTCACAGCTTACTTAAAAAGAAAAGAAAAAAAGAGAGAGAAAGAGAAAAAGGAAAAGAATCAGTGTTAGTTATTTTTAGGCCACAAAATGTCCCTTTCCATGAAGATTCAGGAAAAGACCAAAAGCCATAAAAGGGTATCTTAGTTTATCTTTATGTGTAGTGGCAAAGATGGGGTAGCTATGGAGAAACTGGAAATCTTGCATCCCCTTGCTACTGTACCTTTTTGGTAGGTAAACAATTTGGAGGGCCCATTAGCTTGGCATTCAGGAAAGAAAAAGAGGAAAGAGCATGAGAAGGCAGAACAATTCCTTAATTGCTCTATGTATTGTGGGATTAGAAAACTACAAATCCAAGGAGGCAAAGAATGAGATTACCAGACATACAGAGAAAAATGGATTAGCATGGTGTAATTAAAAAAAAAAAATTACAAATTAAAGAGAATTCAGAAAATGTGATTTCTGACTCTTAACATTCATAATCAAACCTACAACTGACTGTCCTCCCTACCCCATTCGGATAGTACTTGGTTATTCAGAGCTTACTATGGGCCAAAAACTGTCTTTATTGTTTTATTTATATTATCTCATTTAATTCTCTCCAGAACCCTATGATGTTGGTATTGCTGATATCTCCATTCTTCTTTTTTTTTATTTTATTTTATTTTATTTTATTTTATTTTATTTTATTTTTTTTGCTTTACGCGGGCCTCTCACTGTTGTGGTCTCTCCCGTTGCGGAGCACAGGCTCCGGACGCGCAGGCTCAGCGGCCACGGCTCATAGGCTCAGCCGCTCCGCGGCATGTGGGATCTTCCCAGACCGGGGCATGAACCCGTGTCCCCTGCATCGACAGGCGGACTCTCAACCACTGCGCCACCAGGGAAGCCCTGATATCTCCATTCTTAAATGAGGAAACTGATATTCAAAGAGACTGAATAACTTGCCCAAGGTCACATATCTAGTAAGCAATTAGGTCAATGTCCTTTTTTTTTTGGATCTAAAAAAACAAAGAGAATGACTTTCAAAGTCCATCCTGTCCCTGCCAAACATAAATTCATGAGCATTCATGAATTCTTATTCTTTTCATTTAAAGATAATTTAAACTTTCATTCATTTATTCAACCTTAAGATATTATGCAGCTTTAATTAGCTTAACCAAGTTCTTGAGAAAATTTGTTTTTCGTTTAAGTCTTTTAACCTAAAAATTCTCATTAGCATAAAAATTCAAGATCAAATATTTTAAGATTGCAAAGAAAATTCATTACCAATTATTCAAATTCTGACAAAAGGACAGCAATGAATGAATGCAACACAGACTCAATTATAACTGCAAATACATGTCAATTAAACTTATTTCCCTCTGCTTCATCCCCTAGAATTTTAAGTCACCAAGTTCCAATAATTTTCATTCTGAAATATCTCATGCTCTTTTCTTCTTTGCATCCCAATTCTGACTTTATCACTTCACATCTGGGTTATTTTTACAGTTTTTTTCTTCTGTTTTACTGCCTCTCCTCACAATCCACTTATTTAAATTCTCCTAAAACACTCAGTTCTCATCATATTACTTCTGTTCTAGTTACTAAATAATTTCCCCAGAAAGGAGTACTAGACCTGGCATTCATGCTCTACATAATTTACCTTAACCAGCCCAATTTCCCTGGAAAGTAAGCTGAGTGAAAAGTGAACAGGCTTGGGGGTCAGATCCCAGTTTTGCCATTTTAATTACCTATAAGAGCTTGGACGTGTTACTAAACTTCCCTAAGTTCAACTCCTTAAAAGTGTGCTCAGGTGCTTGCTTCAGCAGCACATATACTAAAATTGGAACGATACAGAGAAGATTAGCATGGCCCCTACACAAGGATGATACGCAAATTCGTGAAGCGTTCCATGTTTTTTCAGCCATAAAAAGAAACAAAATTGAGTTATTTGTAGTGAGGTGGATGGACCTAGAGACTGTCATACAGAGTGAAGTCAGAAAGAGAAAAACAAATACCATATGCTAACACATATGTATGGAATCCAAAAAAGAAAAAAAAAAAAGGTTCTGAAGAACCTAGGGGCAGGACAGGAATAAAGATGCAGACGTAGAAAATGGACTTGAGGACACGGGAAGGGGGAAGGGTAAGCTGGGACGAAGTGAGAGAGCGGCATTGACATATATACACTCCCAATTGTAAAACAGATAGCTAGTGGGAAGCAACAGCATAGCAGAGGGAGGGAAACCAGCTCTGTGCTTTGTGACCACCTAGAGGGGTGGGATAGGGAGGGTGGGAAGGAGACGCAAGAGGGAGAGGATATGGGGATATATGTATACGTATAGTTAATTCACTTTGTTATACAGCAGAAACTAACACACCATTGTAAAGCAATTATACTCCAATAAAGATGTAAAAAAAAAAAGGTGTGCTCAGAACTTCCCTGGCAGCACAGTGGTTAAGAATCCGCCTACCAGTGCACGGGACACAGGTTCGAACCCTGGTCTTGGAGGATCCCACATGCCCCGGAGCAACTAAACACACGTGCCACAACTACTGAGGCTGTGCTCTAGAGCCCACGAGCCACAACTACTGAAGCCTGGGCGCCTAGAGCCCGTGCTCTGCAACAAGAGAAGCCACCGCAATGAGAAGCCGGTGCACCACAACAAAGAGTAGCCCCCACTAGCTGCAACTAGAGAAAGTTGTACACAGCAACAAAGGCCCAATACAGCCAAAACTAAATTAATTAATTATTTTTAAAAGTGTGCTCATATTTATTTAAGACAGTGTATATAGAAAGCTTCCATATAGTGCCTGGCACCTAGCAGAAACTCAGTAACTGCTCTAACTCTGCTCTGCCTAAAAGCAGAGGGTCCTTTTGCGCCTATCTGTTTGAAACAAATCATCCTCGTTGCTGGAAACAAACTTCCAGCTCATACTGCTCTTTCCTTCGTAAATGTTGTCCGCTTCTTCACTCTGCCTATAACAATCTTATTAAGGAATCAGCTTAAATTCTACTTCTTCTGGGTTCATTTCTGTCCACCTCGATCCTCCTCTGCTCTGTATTCCTACAGAAGCTGTCTGTACACCACCCTTTTGGGGCACTTAAGCTTACCATTACTCAAGTGCTTTACAGGTATACAAATCATTTCCCAGTTAAACACTTTCTTCTTCAAATCCCCTTTATGCCTAATATGAATATTACAAAATATTTTGTTGAATAAACACATTTCATTATTGTTAGAAGTATTCACGTCAGGCAAAAAATGGTTATTTTCCATTGAAAAGGGGCGACAACAGATTGATGAAAAATGTTTCAATCACAGTACTCATAATTTATATACTGAAACAGTCATTCAGCAAGAATGATCAGTAACCCAAGCCAGTTACAAAAGGCATATATAATTTTTCATTTCATTGTTCCTCTCCCTGCTCCTGAAATAAATAGGGAGGATATATAATTTATAATGATGACTTAAATACAGAAGTTGTTAACTGGCAAACAAGTTAAATCTGACCCACAGGCAAGTCTGGTAAGCCAGCACATATTAACTTTCAAAAATTAATTGTTAGCATTCAGAAATTCGGGAATGTCAAATAAAAATCCCAGGTTTCCAGCTTCTCTTGAAAAACAGCAAGACCTGACAACAGTGGACTGATGTTCCCAAAATTAAAACCAATCAGCTAGGACCCTTAGATAGAGCTCTTAGATAGAGCTTATACTCTCCAATTCAAGGCTACCTTCACTTTCAGTTACCTAATCTTAACCTATGATGATACCTATCATGTGGGCAACATACATATGTTCTGGAGGTCAAGAACCTTTGCAGAGATTACAAAATATCTAGGAAAGTTCATAAAGCAAATAGATCAGAAAGTATGACTCAATATAGAACAGTTGAGACGAATGCTACTCACTGTGATAAAAGTATAGGGACTTTGTAATCCAAAGTCCTACCGCACTGAGGATGCTTTGTAGTTCTCTCTCTGTATAGCAGTCCCCAGTTCCCTATGTCAGGTTGTCTTTCCTGCTGTTTCTTGGGCTGAAAGACAAAAAGGCGCGAGTCCAGCTAACATGAGAATAACATCTTTGAGGATACTATATATTCCTTCCCGGCAAATAATTCATCAATTTCAACATACTAGGTTATGTAAGGATAAGAGACTCCAAAGCTAATTCTAATATATACAAACCTCCCAGTTATTGATATAAGGAAAGTTTTCATTGACTGGCATGATAAATCTCACAAAAAGAAGCCACTGTAGTGTTTCCAGTTGAAGACAGGTTTCAGAAAAACTCTGATTGGCATTCCCATCATCTGACTCTAATTTGTCACATTCTGCCCAAAAATGTGTATATCAGTTGTTGGCAAACCTTTCGGTAAATGACCAGACAGTAAATATTTTAGGCTTCAGGACCATACAGTCTCTGTTACAACTACTCAGTTCGGCTGTTGTCATGTAAAAGCAGCCACTGACAATATGTAAACAAATGAGCTATACTTATGGCCACCAAAATTTGAATTTCACAGAATTTTCACATTATAAAATGTCCCTCTTTTGATTTTTCCTCCCACCACTTAAAAATGCAAAAACCATTCTTGGCTCATGTGCTGAACAAAAACAGGTGATGAACCAAAAATCTGCCAACCTCTGGATTAAATAAGCAAATGACTTTAATGCAATCATCACTGAAGAAGATGTGGGGAGGCTAGGTAGACATGGGACTCAAGCACAGGTAATATTATTAACTGTGGGATTCTCTAATCCAAGCAATGTAAATTTAAAGTATTATTTGCTCTTGCTAAGCCTCATCTCTTATTTAAGTATATGTTCCTCACCCAATAAGGGGAAAGAACTATGAAAGGCAATATTTCATCCAAATCTGTATCACCAGGTATAGTTTATACAGAGAGTTGTAGCTATGATGTGAAAAATGACAGTAATGTAATTGGTACAAACTGTCCTCTATTTTAGCACACAGTTTTCTATTCACCAAGGCTAAATAAAATCCGTGGTATCTTAATAATTATAAAATCATTCAATAACTGGACTGGGAAGACATCCATATTCCTGAAACTGATAGTTTCTGTCTGCCTGGTATGTTTCCTTCCTCTTTCAGATTAACAGAACCTCTGGTTCCTGTGGGAAGACCATTTCATTTGCTTTGGGTAGGCTTAACCCCTCCTCCTCAGGGCCAGACCTGTCTCAGTGATGGTCATGTGATCCAAGCCTGGGCATTATGACTCAATCTGAGCCAATCATTCATTCCTCCCTGGATTTTACTAGTGCTACTGGGAAAGAGGCAGACTTTGCTCTGAGATTACACTGAAGACAATACAATGTAAACCTGGTGCTACTGGTGGCCGTCTCTGCTACAATGGAGAAAGAGTCCGCATAATTAATTAAAATAAGGTAAGCAAAGCCAAAATGGGTAGGAAGGAGACAGCCAAGACAAAGGCTTACTGAGGACAGCTCCACCCCTCAGACTTCCTCAGAATTATGTGAACAAATTCTCATTTTGCTTTAGTTTGCTTTGGGTTTCTGTCACTTGCAATTCAAAGTCCTTACAAATGTTATAATCAAGTTGCTCTACTAAAACTTTCAAACAGAATAGAATAATCAATGCATATCAAAATGAAAGATACTCCATTAGTTCAACTGAGATGTCCTATAGTAAAGAAACCTACAAAAGTAACCAACAACTCCCATTCTTTTCTTCTTTAAACATATACAAGTCCCAAGTGTAAAGCTTAAATTTTCACAAATTGTACACAACTGGGTAACTAAGCACCCCAATCAAGAAACAGATTATCGGGCTTCCCTGGTGGCACAGTGGTTGAGAGTCCACCTGCCGATGCAGGGGACACGGGTTCGTGCCCCGGTCTGGGAAGATCCCACATGCTGCGGAGCGGCTAGGCCCGTGAGCCATGGCCGCTGAGCCTGCGCGTCCGGAGCCTGTGTTCCGCAACGGGAGAGGCCACAACAGTGAGAGGCCCGCGTACCGCAATTAAAAAAAAAAAAAAGAAACAGATTATCATCAGTACCCCTCAAAAGCTTCCTCATGCTCTTTTCCAAATATTATCCTTTCCCCAAGGATAACCATTATGCTGACTTCTAATACTCTAGATTAGCTTTTCCTATTCTTGAACTTTTAATAAATGGAATTATACAGTGTACACACATTGTGTCTGGCTTCTCTCAAATTGTTTTTGAGATTCAACCATGCTAATGTGTCTAACCACAGTCCATTCCTTCTCTTTGCTATCTAGTATATTACACTGTAGGAATAAACCACTATCTATTCTAGTGATGACAGGGATTTGGGAACTTTCCAGCTTATGACTATGACAAATATTGCTGTTATGAATATTATTTTATGTGTTTTTTGACTAACATACATACACATTTCTGCTCAGTATATACCTAGGAGGGGACACGTTGGGTCATAGGGTATATGTATGTTCACCTTTAAGCAGATACTACCAGTTCCCAAAGCGGGTTATACAAATTTACACACTCCTGGCAACGTTAGAGCCCCTGGCAAAGTATGAGCATTCTGGTTACTCCATACCTCACCAATACTTAGTACTGCCTGCTATAATGGGCAAAATGGTAGCCCCAAAGACCTGTCTATGTGCTAATCTCTGCAACCTCTGAATACTATCTTATATGGCAAAAGATGATTAAGTTAAGGATCTTAAGAAGAGGAGCTAGTCTGGATTGTTCGGTTGGGCTTAAGATGCAATCACATGTATGCTTATAAGAGAAAGGCAGAGAGAGTTTTGAGAGACACAGAGGAGAAGGTGATGTGAAGACAAAGGCAGAGACTGGAGTGATGTGGCCACTAGCCAAAGAATGCATGCAGCCACTAGAATCTGGCAGCAAGAAATGTATTCTCTCCTAGATCCTGTACAGAGCATGGCACTGCCAACCCCTTGATTTTGAACTTCTGGCCTCCAGAACTGTGAGAGAAGAAATTTTTGTTGTTTTTAAGCTCCCTAGTTTGTATTAATTTGTAATTGCAGCCCTAAGAAATTAATACATCTGCCTTTCTATTTTAAATATTCTTAAAATCCTCTTTTGTTAAGTGTCTAAGTTTTCTGTGCATTTTTTTCTGTTGGATTGCCTTTTGCTTACTTTACCTTCCACGATGGTTTGTCTTTCCATTTTTAATGGTGTCTTGAAACCAAAATTCACCTTAATATGATTTTGTTAACAATTATCTTTTATAGTTAGCTATTTTAAAAATCTTTGCCTACTCCAAGGTCACGAAGATGCTATTTTCCTATTAATTTTATTATTTTACCTTTCACATTTAGATCTGTAATCCATCTGGAGTTGATTTTTGTCTGGAATAAGGTAGGGATTAAGATTCATGTTTTTCTCCATATGGTTATCTAATTAACCCAAATCCATTTATTGAAAAGACTGTCCTCTCCCTACTGCACTGCAGTCTCATTCTTGTCCATACATGGGTTATCATACATGTAATGCGGGTCTTTTCCTAGACTCTCAATTCTATCCCACTGGTCTATTTTGTCTATCCTGTTTCAAGTTATTACAGATTTTGGATAGCTGGTATCAGTTTTATTCTTCCTCAAGATTGTGTTGCTTATTCTTGGCAGTTTCCATTTCCATACAAATTTTAGATTCAGTTTGTCAATTTCTATGGGGGGAGACCTGTTAGGGTTGTGCTGAATCTACAGATGTACAAACACAGCTGACTCTTAAATTTATTTAGGTCTTCTTTAAGCTCCCCATAATGTTTTGACAGTGTTCATGCAGGTCTTGCATATTTCTTGTAGATATTCCTAGGTATTTAATTTGTTAAAAGGCAATACATGGTATCTTTTTAAAATTTCATTTTCTATTTGTTGCCAGCCTCCAAGGTGGCCCCCAATGATCCCCATGCCTCCTAATATTCTGGCCCTTTGTAGTCCCCTCCCACATTTTATCAGTGTTGGTCTGGATAACCAACAGAATATTGTGGAAGTGTTGGTTTGTCATTTCTGAGTCTAGTCATAAAAGACACTGTACATTATGGCTACTGCCTTGCTCGCTCTCTCTCTCGTAGATCATTCACTCCAGGGAAGGCGGCTACCACTGTCATAAGGACAGCCCCACTTGCTGAGTAACTGAGGTCTCTGGCCAAAAGGTGTATGAGTGAACTTGGAAGCAAACCCTTCAGCCCTGGTTAAGTGTTTGGATGACTGCAACCTTGGCTAATCTCTGGGCTGCAACCTCATGAGAGACTCTGAGCCAAAATTATACAGCTAAGCTATGTCTATATTCCTGACAGAAACTGTGTGAGACAATAAGTGTTTGTTGTTTTAAACCATGAAGTTTTTGGAATAATTTGCTATATAGCAATTGATAACTAATATAGTTACTGGTATATAGGTTTCCTTGCTTCTGTTCTTATCTTCCTATGGTGTATTTTCAATACAGCAGCCAGTGATTATGTTAAAATCTAAAGCAGATCACACTGCTTGCTTACTCAAAGTCCTTCAATTCACCAAGTAAAAGCCAAACTCCTTACCATGACTTAAAGGCTCTTTTATAATCTGTTCCCCCATTACCTGACCTCCTCTCCCACTCCTCCCTGATCATATACAGATATGCCAGCTATGCTCCTGTCATAAGGCCTTTGTAACTGCTGTAACTTCTACCCTCCAGAAGTCACTACAACTAGGTCCCCTCATCTCCTTCAGGACCTTTGCTCAAATGTCATCTTCTGAGAGAGGGCTTCCTTTACCCCATTTAAAATTGCAACCAGCATCCTTTATTACCCTTTCCAGTTTTATTTTTCTTCAATGCCTTTGATCTTAATTTACTATTAAATTACACTTATCTCTCGTCCCTTTACTAAAATGTCACCTCTGTAACAGCAGATTCTGTCCATTTTATTCACTGATGCTTAAAATAATGCCTGGCACATGGTAGACATTCAATATTTGTTGAATGCGTGAATGAAACTGTGCTGGCAAGGTAGCAGCAGCCTTGTACTACAACCTGTAGTAACCAAGTATTTACCACAAGGCAAACAGGCTGCAATAGGCTCTTTTTAAAGAAACTGAATTTGCTGTTTGAGAAAAGATCTAGATTTGCCAGCAGGGCCCAATACATATGTTATACAGTTTGTACACTGAACAAAGATGCTTAGCCTCACACTCTAAGCTTTGGGGTATCTTTTCTAATTCATTTCACTCAGAGAGAGGTTCATTTAGCAATTTGCATAAGTTGGCATACCAAACCTAGTAGTTTTATAATTAAAGTTGTCAATTTTATGTTCTCAAACCGACCTAGGTTCCATATTGCATATCTTAAAGAATTAGTTACTATCTGCACAAGGCAACCCAATACCTTTTTTTGCAAAATGGGGAACCCACTCAAATTTTCCCATTGGTTTCCACATTCATGGGCTTTCATTCACTTTTCTTCTCCAAAAGACTAACAAAATAAGCTCTATGTATGCAAGATCCACATGTATGAACCTTCTTTTTACTTCTTCTTCTCTGACCTTAAACCTCGTAATTCAACACGCATGGCTTTGTGCTTCACCTCCCTGTCCCCAGCCTCTTTAAGAAATCTCTTCTCCTAAGGCAAATCTCCAACTTAGTTTCCAATACTTGTAAATGAATGTTTCTCCCTGATTTCTTCCATTGTATGGTCAATCTCTAAATTTAAATCTCTCCTGTTCTTCTGAAACTTTGTATAACACTTTTTATACAAATAACCGGATTTACCATTTGGTTTTATTTAATAATATTTATATAGTGTTTTATGTGCCAAGCACTGTTCTAAGCACGTTTATAAACCTCAACTCCTTTATCCTCATAACAAACCTAGGCAATAGGTATTATCACCATATCACAGACAAGCACGGGGAGGTTAAAGTAAATTGCTTCAAGTCATACAGCTAGTAGTAAGTGATGGAACTAATAGTCAACCTTAGCAGTCTGGCTGGAGTCCATGCCCTAGGTCAGTAATTCTCAAAGCTTATCTGTGGACCCCCTGGGGATCTGATCCCTGAGATCCTCTCAGAGGCCCAGGGGGTCAAAACTATTTTCATAAAAACAAGAACTTGTTATTTGCCTTTTCACTGTGTCGACTGGCAGCGTAAAAGCAAGGGAAGGTAAAACAAGCTGGAGCCTTGGCTTCATGCACCAAACTGTACTAGCAGTCAGCAGCCACTGTATTCTTCATCACCATACTCTTACCTTCTTCCCCCCAAAAAAGCATCACTTATGAATATTCTTGATTAAACAATAAAAGTACTAATTTTATTAAATCTTGAAACTAATTATACTTCATTGTATTCTTCCTCTGACCTATTCTGGGATACTGGTACTGCACAGTAAAGTCTTCCTCATTCTAGTTTCCTACCCACATACCCCAAATTGAAGTCTACCCTTGGACAGAATCTGGGCATACGGCTCTTAGTTTCTCATTTCAGGGAAAGGCCTACTAAGGACACATACCCCACAAACTCAGAGTTATGAGAGCTATTTATAGTAATCAACATCGAATTTCAATATGAATTGAAATATGAACGATGAACAATATAGTCTGTAAAGACTAATACAAAAAGAGAAAAACCAAATAAAATACACAAAATGATTATTTCGTTTTTTCAGGGTTGTATCCCCAACACTGTATATTACGAGTTGGTAAACTTTTTCTCTAAAGGGCCTGATAAGTAAATAATTTAGGCTTTGTGTGCCATATAGTCTGTGGTAACTACTCAACTCCACTTTAGTTGTGAGAAAGAAGCCACAAATATTGTGTTGGCCAAAAAGTTCGTTCGGGTTTTTCCATAACATCTTACAGTCATAAATCCAAGACTCCTTCTTTACCCACAGCTCACAAAGGGCAGGTACATAAAAGGTGTCCTTTGTCTCACAGACAGTGATCACCTGTTAGGAGATCTCTTAATCTTACTTCCTACCGAGCTGATTTCTTGATTACAAGTGTGAGGGAAAGGTTTCTAACATCCTCCTACCAAAGTTTATAAAAGGATACATTGATTAGTATGTGCTTATACCTACTACTTATAATTATGGGGCAGGATAAAGTAAGTACGGTATCTTCTCAGGGGAGAGAATCCTGTGTGTCTGGAATACAGGATGGACTAATCCTAGAAACAGTAAGGCATATAGTGAAGGCTCTGTATCCACGCTAAGGTGTCTGAATTTAAACCTATAAGCATCACCCTATAGTGGGAAGGAGGGTTTAACAAGTGCTGTCCACTAAACACATCACTATGATTTTTTATATACTTCATGGTGTGTTGAAAAGGATTTAAGGTGACTTTTAAAATGCATGCTATATGACATTAGACAGAAGCAAAAATGGTCAATCCAAGACAAAGTGGTAGAAAAAATGAGGGGTCAGGTATATTGTCAAAACAAAACGCATGCCCATAGGGCTTTTTTGCTAATTAGAAGCCATTCAGCTGACTCTACTCTTCCTAACAGCCAATGCAAAGGATATGACTAGTTAAGAGGTACAATATTCAAAAGAAAAATGAAATCAATCACTCAGAAATACAATTAACCTTGACTCAGATAACATAAGAGTGAGTATTTCACATATAGTTTATAAGGAGAACACAATGTGATATGTGGTATGGTCAACAATATCTGTAAAGTAAAATACAAGTTTCTAGGGTTGTTTATTAGTACCACCTTTCAAGATAAACCAGTATCATGGTCAACTTCAGTTAACAGCCAGTCTACAAGCAGCCAGAGTCAAAAATAAAATCTTAAAACATTTAAGGACGTGTATGGGATTATGCATGCTTATCCATTCAGGCAATCATTCACTAAATTAATTTCTCATAAGTGTGCTTTTACTTCTTGTAACTATGCATTCTATCAATGATTGCCAAGGCAGAGGGCACAGGTGAGGAGAAAACTGAGATGGTAGATTGGGTTGAACATTTCTGCTTCAAGAACAGTTCCTTTTTACTATTTTTAAATACCAGGTTTCTGTAAAAGACTTCATTTGAACAAAGGGTTCAAATGGCTAAAACAAATACGGAAAAACTATTCTAAGCTCCTGATTAAAAACATACAATGCTCAACAGTAAGCCAATCTAAGGTTAATAGAATATCATGAACAGTTTAGGGCATAACTACCAGCCCAGTCAGACAGCCACTCCACCTCTGAATTAAATGCTCTGAGTGAGGTATCCATGGGTCATCATTTAATCTTAAGTTCTCCAAACCTTCTCCCTAAATTAAAAAAATCAGATTAGAAAAGTACATACTTCGATATGCATTAGTAAGTACTCACTGAAAACATTAGCTGTTATGTACTAGACCCTGTGCTAAGTACTTTAGATGAACTGTCTCATTTAGTTTCACCATATCTATATGAGGAAGGTAATATTATCAGCCCCCTCCCTGCTTCCTAATCAGTTAAAGAAATTGCAGTTAGACTTGCCAACTATTGACTCCTTGTTAACATTCCCTTTTAATACAACCTGTACTACCTACAGGTCTTAACTCTTGTTGCTCCATTGGTACCATGGGATAATATCTCCAGAAAAGTTATGTAGACATGGGTGAAAAACAGACCCAATGAACCAATCTGAAAAGGTTGGAGTGGAGAAGAGGAAGAACACCAAACACATAGAAAGGTACCAAAGCTGTAAACTTCTTGCCAATTCCACAAGATTTTCACATATCTTTTAAAATAATCTCCCCCTTTCCCATTTTCAGTTAGAATGGGTATCTGTTCAGATGTGTTCAGGCCCCTGATTAGATTCCAGTAAACAGCAAGTTCTTACAGAACATAAAGCCGTGTTTCTACTTCTTGCTACAACCTCCCCCCCACAACACCCACCATGTTTCTAAACACACAGAGAATGATGGTCAGTGCTGAAACCCAGACTACTTTTAGGCTTTAGTAGGATCATCCTCAACACAGGAGATTCTCTTACAATAAAACCACTGACACCTAATCCTTCCTGAAAGACTTAATGCACCATCCATAACACTACCAGTGCTTCTAGATTAGAAAGCACTCTACCAGCATCTAAATGTAAAAAAATGGCTCACTTTAATCCAAGAAGCAGTCACTACTACTGACAGAACTCAAAACCTGCAACACCACTTAATTCACCCATCCATGCCTTTATTTTAAAATAACATTACAATGACTTTGCTGAATTTGGTAAAAATCACTTTACCTAAAACCCAAAGAAAATATACCTAACTTTCACCAACATTCTTTAAGACATATTTTTGCTTCCTTTCCTCCTCTTTTGTGGAGTTACATCTGATGCAAGACCAATCTTTCATGTTCCAGACAAATACAGCTGTGTGTCATCAAGAAATGTCATGTTTAGGGACTTCGCTGGTGGCGCAGCAGTTAGAATCCGCCTGCCAATGCAGGGGACACTGGTTCGATCCCTGGTCCGGGAAGATCCCACATGCCGAGGAGCAACTAAGTCTGTGCACCACAACTACTAAGCCCGCATGCCACCACTACTGAGCCTGTGTGCCTACAGCCCGTGCTCCACAACAAGAGAAGCCACTGCGGTGAGAAGCCCGTGAACTACAACAAAGACCCAACACAGCCAAATAAATTTTTAAAAAAATATTAATTATAATTAAGTTGTTAAATTATTTCCAAGAGCAATTTTCTATATTAGTATCTAACATCATATTCCCAAAATAATTTTCATGACTGTTTGGTTAAAGTATTAATTTTAAAAGGCTGAAATCAACTGCAAAATAAAGGGATCTAAGGAATTATATTCTTTTGCTTCACAGGAATGGAATAATGATGAAAAAAGATGCATGGTTATTAAGTGATATTCTCAAAAATATTTTATAAATAAAAATCTACCACCCACTCTACCCTCAACATCGCACCCACCAGAAAAAAATAGACCCTAAAAAAATCTCATCACACTGATGTGTTATCTTTAAGCACTTTAGATTTAAAAATTTTTTTAATTATTATGACTAATTACATAGGGTTACAGGCTTAAGTCTACTCACACAGTTGAGGCTGATGAGCAAACAGCTGTCCCGTATCTTGAGACAGACATTAGCTTCCTGCCTTCCCTACCCTCATAAGCAGCTAAACTTTGAGTTTTATGCAAGAAAACATTTTAAAGCCTTCAGTGTTTTACTGCAGCAGACTTCAGATTCATTCTTGTAACACATTTAACATGAAACAGAGTTGAGACAGTTCAAACTGACTATGTACATTTTAATTGTCTAAACTTTTAAGGAGTGCTTTCACTATTATAGCTATATAAAAAAGGCTGCTATGTAAAATTAAGAAAAACATTTCATTTGCTATCTGACACCAATGTATAATTTGACAATATGTAACTTTTAACATATAGATTTTTCTTCACCTGGCCACAGGCTAGGTAAGGAAGAATTACTTTTTATAATCATTTGTACCCAAAGTAAGCAAAACTAGGTATTTTTCTTTTTCTAAAGTTTAGCTAATTTCTTTAGCATAAAGAGCCACCAATTAAAGAACAACTTTTACAAGGAGATAGCGGGGTGCCCTCAGTGTCCCAAGAATATCCTTTGGTACCCTCCTGACTGGGGAGAAAGAGACTGTTGGTCCCGTTGTGACAGCAAGAGGAGCCATATTTCTAACATTTACAATGAAGGGTTACACCACATTTCCCCACAGATTAAAATTTCTATAGTATAATTATTAGGACAGGTTACTCAAGTGTTATAGAAAGCTTGTCTGGAAAATAAAACTGCGTTCAATCAATATGTCCTAAAATAGCTAGATAACTTTTTCCCCCATAAAGGTATATTATTAACCCCAATTTCTATAGTAAATTTTAGGAAAAGTTTTAGGATTTTACAGAGTAAATTTACTATTTATATTAACAACACGGCTTTAAAACATCATGAGAAACAGATAGCATCCAAACACTCAAAGTTCACTGGCTAATTTTTAAAGTTTTACTTAATGCTGAAAATTGACTGTGTATTTGCTATGCCATAAAAGATGGATAAAGGTTTTAGGATTCATTCAAAATAACTCAAATGTTTCTTTATAGGGCTTCCCTGGTGGCGCAGTGGTTGAGAGTCCGCCTGCCGATGCAGGGGACACGGGTTCGTGCCCCGGTCCAGGAAGATCCCACATGCCGCAGAGCGGCTGGGCCCGTGAGCTGTGGCCGCTGAGCCTGCATGTCCGGAGCCTGTGCTCCACAACGGGAGAGGCCACAACAGTGAGAGGCCCGCGTACCGCAAAAAAAAAAAAAAAAAAAAAAAAAGTTTCTTAATAATCTACTTATACTGTACATATAAATAATTTAAAAAATAACTCAAAGCTTTATAAAAGTTGTAACTGATAGAATAAGTTTCACTTGTTAAAATATTTGTTCAACAGTCTAACTGTGCTTCAGTATAACTTATTAAAACTTTCTGGGCTTCCCTGGTGGCGCAGTGGTTGAGAGTTCGCCTGCCGACGCAGGGGACACGGGTTCGTGCCCCGGTCCGGGAGGATCCCACATACCACGGAGCAGCTGGGCCCGTGAGCCATGGCCGCTGAGCCTGCGCGTCCGGAGCCTGTGCTCCACAACGGGAGAGGGAGGCCACAACAGTCAGAGGCCCACGTACCACAAAAAAAAACAAAAACAAAAAAACCTCCCAAAAGATCAAAGTTGGTATCACTGAAAACAGGACAAATGGACATATGCCTCCTGATGTGATGCCCTGAGAAGCACATAGCAGTAATGTAGCATTCCTGCCCAAACTACTATATTTCCTAAATTTCATCACAAGGACACATGAGAGAAACCCAGATTGAGGGATATTCTATAAATAAATGGTCTGTCACTCTTCAAAAGTGTCAATGTCATAAAAGACAAAGAAAGGTTAAGGAAATGGTTCTGATTAAAGGAAAATAGAGACATGACAACTAAACACAATGAATGATTGTGGGTTGGATCCTAGATTGGGAAAAATATTATTAAAGAACATTATTGAGGAAACTAGAGAAATCTGAATGTGGGCTGTATATTAGAGAATTGTATTATATCAGTGTTAAATTTCCTTGATATGATAACTGGAATGTCCTTGAAAATATAAGAATGCTGTTTTTAGAAAATATATGTCTAAGTACTATATGGTAAAGGGACAAGATGCATGCAACTTATTCTCAGTTAGGAAAAAAAATAATATAACAGAATGATAGCACAAATGTAGCAAAATGTTAACAATGAGTGAATCTAGCCGGGGGTATAAGGGAATTATTGGTATTATTAATGCAACTTCCTATAAATTTGAGATTATTTCAAAATAAGACCTAAGAAAAATAAATATTTGGACCTGATGTTCTAAGGATTTCAACCAAATACCTAACAATAACAAGTGAACTATTATTTCCTATCTCATCTCCATACACTCAAACTCTAATTCAATGGCAATCTAAACTGATTTGTGATTATCCATTTTAATCAACTGTAAGAAATAGTGCTCTCATTGAAAACATCAGATGTGAACGCTTATGAGTCAAGTGAATGCCTCCTCTCAACCTTCTTATTCTATTGCAGTTAAAGAGACAAACTTCTCCAATAAAGCAGGGCTATTCCTCAATTGGATATGCAGTAGCAGGTGTGTCCTTGTTAAAAACTCCAAATTAAGTTAATTTCTAGTCATGCCAGGTAGCAAAGCAATACCAAAGCAAGAGTTAGTGAGTGATCAATAATATACAAGGGAAATACTAAAACAAACGTCCCACCCAAACAAACTCTGTAATGCCAATAAGAAGCCAGCAAAGCACACACTGACCTACAGAGCACCTGGAAAAGACAAGATAACAAAATGTTTATCACTGAGAGGCCAAAACACAAATGGATAAAACACAAACATTTCAGTGGCATAAAACCACAAAATAAATTAAAGGAGAGGGAGGAAAGAGGTAGGAAAAAAAAAGAGAAAATGAATAAAATACAATGTGCAAGAAAGGAGAAAATCCTCACTATCACCTCACTAATTTCATGTTCTCCTTCCTCTCCAATGGCTTAACCTATTTTCCCTCATTTTAACTTATTCTGGATTGTCTTTTACCTACTATAAGAGTCAGTCTTTGTAAGACTGCGACAGTTGTTAAGAGCACAGCTTTGACCATATTGTAATTATCTGCAGCCTATGCCCGTACTCCATTTTTGTTTTACTTGTCAGGAGGCTCAGAACAGCAGTCTCTCTAGTAGGAAATCTCACAAACAATCCACCTTGTAAAGGAGCAGAATAGAACAACACGTCACTTAGCTCACAGTCTAACAGAGACAGAGGCAGGAATTGGAGGGGTAGATAGCCAGCAAAACTGAAGGGTCAGGACAAAGCTGACCTGGGACAAAGGGCTGAATTTTAGTCTCCTATACTAATCTAGATATACCCTCTTATCAGGTATGAGCAACGTTAACTGGTACAATATTTACTGGTACTTTAGCTAATTCCAGGTCTGGAACAGTGTTACTGAGCCGTGTGGCCTTCTTTCAGGCAGGCTCTATATCAGATTAATCTTTGTAACTCAACAGCACCAAACATTACCTTGTTAAAAAAAAGGCATTTTAATTTTAATAAGTACTTGTAGAATGCCCAACTGCAAAACAGGCAAAATTATTTTATTCCACTCCCTGCCTTCTCTCCCTTTTTCTCAGGTAGCATGTGTCAAATACTCTACCCTACCCAATCTACCTGCTAACTCTCCAAATTTTTCCTCTGACCTCAATTCAAACTCCATTTCCCTAAATGCTGCAGTAAATGCTGTTATAATAAAAGGATTAGAATAACCACACTGTGAGTGAAATCTGACTAACTCAAAATAACTTAAGAAATATGGGATGTGTATATGGGCATTTGTATGTATACGTATGAATATATTTGGGAGGGCAGGGAGCAAGTTTTCAGGTATCACCTGCTTCTAAATCAATTTTTAACTACACTGCCGAAGAGATTATAACATATATAGATGAGTCAGCAAACACAGCTTACTTCACAGGTTTCATCAAGTCAGATCAACATGGTCTGCATCTGAATCTCCAGTAAACCCCTAATATATGACATGACAAATCATGAACCTTTATCTGTAGCTTCTTCTGTATTTCCCTTAAGCCATCTGTACTATACAGGTCCCTATTCTGAAGAGAAAGGGGGTGCTATAGAAAGAAATGAAAAAAGGCTCCAAAACAAAGTTTAGTAGGAGGTGGAAATACTAGGGGGTAGGGGACAGGAAGTGTATAAAATAGCCATGGTTCAACTAGCCCATTCAAAATTTAGCATATTCTTAACACAACATTGTAAATCAACTATACTTTAAAAAAAAGCCCTTTGAGAACAACTGTGCTGAAAAGAAATTAGCATATTCTTATAAATTTGAGTTTTAAATAAGGAGTGCCATTTTATAAGACGTTTTTAGTTAAGGGAAAAGGTAATAGCCTTTTTGGGGGGGAAGGAAGATAAAGAATAAAACAGAAGTATAAGAATAGGAGTAATAGCTGGCAATTCGACTCTTTCCCTGAGATAAATTTTGACCTTCTGGTTTAACATAAATTTTTCTATCTCCCCCATCAAAACTAAGAAACAAGGCCTTACATTTAAACTACAGCAAAGCTCCCATTTACAGGTATTTACACACATGTCCCTGAAAAGATGTATACTCAATTGTTCATAGTGGCCTTATTTATAGTAGCCAAGAACTGGAAACAATCCAAATATCCATCAAATGTGAATGGATAAACAAATTGCAGTATATCCACACAATGGAATACTATTCAGTAATAACAAGAAATGAACTACTTATGAACATAACAACATGGGTGAATCTCCAAATTATTATGCTAAGTGAAAAAAGAGAGATACGACTATATAATGTATGAGTCAATTTATATGAATTGCTACAAAAAGCAACTATGACAGAAAGTAGATCCAGGGACCAGCGGTAGGAGACAAGATTAACTCCAAAGTGTGACAGAAATGCTCCACATCACGATCAAAGTGATGGTTACACAACTATTTTCAACTGTCATAACTAAAACTGCACATTTTAAATGAGTAAATTTTATTGTATGCAGATTTATCTCAATAAAATTGCTTTTTAAAAATAATAAGAGGGCTTCCCTGGTGGTACAGTGGTTGAGAGTCTGCCTGCCGATACAGGGGACACGGGTTCGTGCCCCGGTCAGGGAAGATCCCACATGCCGCAGAGCTGCTGGGCCCGTGAGCCATGGCCGCTGAGCCTCTGTGTCCGGAGCCTGTGCTCCACAGCGGGAGAGGCCACAACAGTGAGAGGCCTGCGTACCGCAAAAAAAAAAAAGAAGAAGAAGAAGAAGAAGAAGAAAGGACAATGGAGTAGAGAAGTCATTTTGGTTCAAAATATTACTCAGATTTATACCTATGCTAGGTAAAGGATAAATATTACAAGTATGAGTTACACCAAGAAGAGCCACATAACTAATGAGTTCAAGTTTCTGCAAGTATCAGTTTTCCACTAAGTAATTATTTTATTTTTTACATTTTAAAATAATTTTCTAAAAAATTATCCTCATTTAGATATAAGCAGAAAAACAAACTTTTCCCTTTCTTACCTTCTCTCCATATCAACTTCTTATATAATTTCCAAAACGTGAAAATGATTTGGTACCTTAAACAAGATCAACTTGAACTGCTTTTTAAAATAACATGTTACTGAGGCTTCCCTGGTGGTGCAGTGGTTAAAAATCTGCCTGCCAGTGCAGGGGACCAGGGTTCGAGCCCTGGTCCGGGAAGATCACACATGCCCCAGAGCAACCAACCCCATGCGCCACAGCTACTAAGCCTTCGCTCTAGGCCCAGCGAGCTACAACTACTGAAGCCTGTGCTCCGCAAGAGAAGCCACCGCAATGAGAAGCACGCGCACCGCAATGAAGAGCAGCCCCCGCTCGCTGCAACTAGAGAAAGTCTGCACACAGCAACGAAGATCCAATGCAGCCAAAAATAAACAAAGAAACAAATAAATAAATTTATTTTAAAAAATAAAAGGCAGCATAGCTTATTCCCTTCATCAAGAATCACCTCTGAATGTTTCCTAATTCTTCATAAAATACAGAAAAAGCAATTTCCCCACACTTCTTTGTCCAATTACTAGTTATGCTACAAACTAATTTGTGTTCCTGAAGAGTTTATCAGATAAGAACTTTCATTAAAAACAAAAGTCCTTCTCCTGAAGAGTTTAGTAACCAGTAATCAAATATAAAACCTAAAGATTACCTTATAATAAGCTGGGTAATTTGAGGCCAAGAGATTTCTTCAGAGAACTTAAAAGAATCTTAAAATATTAAAAAAAAAACCCTGTAATTTATTTGAAACATTTTTACTCATTTACTACAAAGTTGAAATGCTCAAAACAACAGCTATTTTTTTAAAAAAAGAGTAGCCTTTTAAACAATTTTTCTCAATTCTATTAGTATAATGGTTATATCAAAATTGCCAAGATAAAACACTCCCGCGTAAACACCTTCAATGAACCCATTCACTCATCACTGACTATATGCAGAGTTGTGAGGGATACAAAAAAAATAAGACACAAATCCAGCCTCAATGAGTTAGGTGTGGTCCTTTGTTCTCATAACTCTTACCATGTAGAAGTTTGAATAAATTGAACTGTTACTACCCATCTAATAAAAATGTTAATTTGAATAACTGGTGTTTTAAATACCATGTTCTGTTCACTGAGAATATATAGTTGATTTTTTAAAAAGTTTCCAATAAACATCAAACCATTTTTTGTCTATAAATCCTCTTGCATTTATCCCAGTTAATAGTTATCTTGCAGATAAATATTATCTGTTGCAAGTGAGATATGTATATATGGAGAAAAGTAAATATAAAAACACCACTACTTAGAAACAAAGCACATGTTAATACACAAGCCACTTTCCTGGTCAAATTTAGACCAGGTAATTCAGCCCACTACATTTTAATAACACAAAATTTTAGAAGCCATCTGTCTTGCTCACCACTGTATTTCTAGTATCTGGCACACCTGCATAGAACAGGTGTTCTAGGCACTCAAATGTTTATACAATGGATTAACACTTGACTTGCATTTACCCACATTACGAAAACAAACCCTGAACCCCTATATATCAATTATAGGAAATCCAATCACCTGTGTAAAAATCAAATTACCAGTCTTTTCCATCTTTAATTTTTACGATCTATCTGGGAATGCTTTAACAGTGTAGAATACACTAATCCAGTTTAAATTAGCTCCTTTCCTCCTTCAGGCCATTAAATAGTGAAGCGGATTAATCTATGACAATCTAAAATTAGTGTGTCAGATGACAAGTCTGTGTTTAAAACTTTCTAATTTGTACTATATTCTCTTCAGGAATTTAATGTAACCCATAGGTCATTTAAAACATAAAAACTATATACAAGTACAATCAAAGTAGTCTCTTTTTCACAGCATTACAACATCTTATGTGTGGGCTTCCCTGATAGCGCAGTGGTTAAGAATCTGCCTGCCAGTGCAGGGGACCAGGGTTCGAGCCCTGGTCCGGGAAGATCCCACATGCCACAGAGCAACTAAGCTTGTGTGCCACAACTACTGAGCCCGTGAGCCTAGAGCCCATGCTCCGCAACAAGAGAAGCCACCGCGGTGAGAAGCCCACTCGCCGCAACTAGAGAAAGCCCGCACGCAGCAACGAAGACCCAATTCAGCCAAAAAAAAAAAAAAATCCAGTCTGTATATTTTCACTACTTCTAATGCTGAAAAAACCACCAGTAATTTAAGTAATTTTCAAGTCTCCCTTAATTAAGAAAAAAAGCAGCATATTAGCTTTAAAACTACTTAAAAGTCAACACGTGAATCTCCACTGATCTTGTTTCAATATTACATAGAGATCACCTCGATAATTTTAAGTTCCTATGTTAGTGATACCTGTAATTGTTTGGCAGGCCTAAATCAGTCATTCCAAGATCAGGCTTTTCTCTTCTGTTTCCATGTGTAGTTAAAAAACACAAAATAAATTGCTAGGCACCATACTCTTTGAAGCCATTTAGCATTCAGCTGAAAATTGTTTCTACTTCATCAACAATAGGCCCTATAATAGCTCATTTATTTGTCTTAAATCTGCTGGATAAAGTCCAACTAGCTCTAACATTAGCCTCAATATACTGCCAGGAAGTTAAAGTCCCAAGGACCTGACTTTAAGTCATACAGAACACCAAAGACCAAGGAGAGTATGATTCAAAATTTCAAGAGATAAGCAAGTTTAAGAAGTCTGAGTTTTCCTCAAAGGCAGAACAGTCTGACATAAATCTGAGCAATATTTTTTTAGATGCATCTCCTAAAACAAAGGAAATAAAAGCAAAAATATACAAATGGGACCTAATTAAACTTAAAAGCTTTTGCACAGCAAAGGAAACTAACGACAAAATGAAAAGACCAATCTACTGAATGGGAGAAAATATTTGTAAACGATATAAACAGCTCATACAACTCAACATCAAAAACCAAACAACTGAATAGACATTTTGCCAAAGAGGAAAAAATGCAGACGGCCAACAGGCACATGGAAAGATGCTCAACATCGCTAATCACCAGGGAAATGCAAATCAAAACCACAATGAGATATCACCTTACACCTGTCAGAATGGCTATCTTCAAAAAGAACACATATAACAAATGTTGGCGAGGATGTGGAGAAACGTGAACCCTCATACACTGTTGGTGGGGGTGTAAACTGGTGCAGCCACTGTGGAAAACATGCGGTTTCTCCAAAAACTAAAAACAGAACTAACATATGACCCAGCAATTCCACTCCTGGGTGTGTGTGTATATATATAGATATATATGTAAAACATCCCAAAACACTAATTCAAAAAGATGCATTCACCCCAATGAGAAAATGAATAAGTATTTAATAGGAAAAAAAAACCCTGGCATCACGCTCTCTGCCTCAATCATTTCCAGAGGGTGAGGACCTAACCACACGGGAACACTGTCAGTGCTATCCTCCTATACTAACAGAAAAGACAACACGAGCCCTTCTTCACCAAGATGGCTATTTCTCATAAAGAACTGAGAACTGTATGAGCTTTTCCCTGTTTTTTTTTAAATAAAAAAGGTAACACATGAGACAGGTGTACAAAAGTTTGATTTCATAGAACAAAGTTACAATATATTCATTATGCCTGTATTATTCCAAGGTGAATTTTGCAGAGAATAACTTGTGTGGTTAATGTGGTTAACGTGGTTTCTTTTCTTGCTTTTTCTAAACTTCTAAAACCAACTATGCAATAAAAGTTTCCATCAAAAAGATGGAGTGACCATTCAATATATATTCTGATTAAGCAAATGTAAACTATGAAATAATTAGACCTCCTGGGATTATGATCATTTAAAAATGCTCAGCTGGCACTTCCCTGGTGGCGCAGTGGTTGAGAATACGCCTGCCGATGCAGGGGACACGGGTTCGTGCCCCGGTCCGGGAAGATCCCACATGCCACGGAGCGGCTGGGCCCGTGAGTCATGGCCGCGGAGCCTGTGCGTCTGGAGCCTGTGCTCCGCAACGGGAGAGGCCACAACAGTGAGAGGCCCGCGTAAAGAAAAAATAACACCTTATAGACACTCTGGGGTATAATTATCTTGCTACCTATGTACTGTGAATGTTACTTAATAACTTTTTATCTTTCCTAATTATTTAAGAAGCTAGGTCTAACAAATGATAGGTAATAAAAAAATATTTCACCTGCAGTACAAAATAATTCTACCTTTTCCTATTAATAAACACTCAGTTTCATTTTCCTCTGCTAAAAAAACTGACAGTCACTTAGACTCATCTGACACGCAAGATTTCTAGTTAGTATGAAATATATTTGTGTTTCTATAGTTATTCATACATTTTTGGTTTGTCTTAAGATATACCATAAATGTGAAATCAAGTGGCCACAACCAGCAAACCAGCATATTGTTCTTTCTTTACTAATAAACATCCTCAATTTATGTAGCATTCTCATTTTAAGAGTTAAGGTACTGAACACACCATTGTAAAGCAATTATACCCCAATAAAGATGTTAAAAAAAAAAAAAAAAATGAATAAGAAAGAGGAGAGGAGAGGCAGAAAACCCAGCTAAGAAACCCTAAAAAAAAAAAAAAAAAAAGAGTTAAGGTACTGAAAATATAAAACAGTTTCTACCCCAAAATGTCAAATGAATAATCACTGCAACTGATTTGATCTTAACTTGAGAAATAAGCTTTCTCATTATCAGACAGTAAAATTTTAAATTCTAGAATTTTATCACCTGTTAACACTCACAGAGTGAGGTATTAAAGGTATGTATGTATTGAAAAATGGGATCTGTTTTTTTTTTTTCTTCTATTTTTTTGGCCACGATGTGCAGCACGTGGGATCTTAGCTCCCCGATCAGGGATCACACCCATGGCCCCTGCAGTGGAAGCGCAGTGTCTTAACCACTGGACCGCCAAGGAAGTCCGGAATATGTTTATTACAGACAACCAAACCAAGGATATTGATGACAAATTGGCAAGGCTCTGTGCTATTTTTCTAAAATATTTTACTCCTGATTTTCATGGGAAGACAGCACTATAAAAACTAACTATAAAAATTTTATCTACATGGAACTCATTCTGTAAAAGGAATCTGACAAGAGGTCCTGGTAACCCATTTCCTTCAAAGGGATAATTATTCTGAGAAAACTATCAAAATTATTAGAAGAATAAAATATGGTTTGGAGTTTAATCATATACAAGCTGGCAATTAAACATCTAAATTCATCAGGGATTCTTGTGATCATTTACATTTTCTCTGATTATCATTTACACTTTCTGATTTCATGTGCCATGTCCCCCTTGCCCCATTTCCTCTGATGAATAAAGCAACTAACGAATAGTTACTGACATCTTACTGACTAAAAAGACAATATAAATTCAAAAAGAGTCATGTACCACAATGTTCATTGCAGCTCTGTTTACAATAGCCAGGACATGGAAGCAACCTAAGTGTCCATCGACAGATGAATGGATAAAGAAGATGTGGCATATGTGTACAATGGAATATTACTCAGCCATAAAAAGAAATGAAACTGAGTTATTTGTAGTGAGGTGGATGGACCTAAAGTCTGAAGTAAGTCAGAAAGAGAAAAACAAATACCGTATGCTAACACATATATATGGAATCTAAAAAAAAAACACACAAAAGGTTCTGAAGAACCTAGGGACAGGACAGGAATAAAGACGTAGATGTAGAAAATGGACTTGAGGACAATGGAGGGGGGAGGGTAGGCTGGGACGAAGTGAGAGTGGCATGGACATATATACACTACCAAATGTGAAACAGATAGCTAGTGGGAAGCAGCTGCATAGCACAGGGAGATCAGCTTGGTGCTTTGTGACGACCTAGAGGGGTGGGATTGGGAGGGTGGGAGGGAGATGCAAGAGGGAGGGGATATGGGGATATATGTATATGTACAGCTGATTCACTTTGTTATACAGCAGAAACTAACAAAACATTGTAAAGCAATTATACTCCAATAAAGATGTTAAAAAAAATAAAGAATGACTGCTCAGTTAAAAAAAAAAAGACAATATAACATTTAATGAAATCTTACTCTGGAATTAATTCCTTTGATGATTTCTTTTCCTCCTACTTGTCAAATGGGGTCACACCTATGATGATCATTATCTTCTGAATCAAAACCTAGGACGTGTGATCTAACAGGATAGAATATTTTATTGAAAAAAACAGGTACCTTTGGAGAGGGTGTAGAAAAGAGGCAGAAACATCAGGGTACCTCAAATTTCTGTACTGCTTCCAAGTATGTGACTGTATTTTATGGATGCCAAAAAGTTGATATTTCTGAAATATTTCAAAAGTTTAGAAGCCAATAAAAAACTACTTGAAAACTGTAATGTCCAAAGACGTATGGCTCCTGGACCTGTATCTCAATATCTCATCACATGCTATTTGTCTTTTTATCTACAAAGTTCAAGTTTCAAAGCTCTAACTAGCAGGTCTGAGTAAATGTCTTCCAAGTATGACTCTAGCCTGGAACTTTCTCCAGAGTTCTCTTTTTGCTAACTGCCTAAAATTCACTTGGATGTCTCATCAACTCTGTCAGTTAAAAACTCATGGGGCAGGACAAACTAAGAGAAGCTAGTAGCTAAATCAGAGTAGCAGGACAAGATAAGAATAGAAATGAGAGGGTCCATGATAAATTCTTTACCTGCACTGTCTCCTCTAATATTCATAATTTTAAGTAGGAATATTATCACCTCCATTTTAGAAATGAGGGAACTGAGGCCTAGTGAGATTATGGAACTTGCTCAGGTCAAACAGCTAGTAAGTGGTAAAGCAAGGATTTGAATCCAGGGAGTCTGACTTCAAAGCCCACGCACCTATACATGCTAAAACCCCAAGAAGAGACACGATATAGATTCTAATAGGTGAGTTGTAGTCACTGGTCAATTCAAGAAGCATTCCCAGAGCACCAAGTATGTGCCAGATACAAGGGAGACCAAAGAAAGATCTGAATTTAAATCCCTGCTTTACCACTTAATAGCTATATAACCTGAGTCTCCAGCTTAACTCTCAAATGATTCAGAAAAAATATGCCTATATTTGTACACACACACACACACACACACACACACACACAGAGAGAAGACAGAGAATATAAAGCAGATGGGACAAAGCGTAACAATTGATAACCTAGGAAAAGGGAATGGGGGCTCTTTGTAATGTTTATGCAACTTCTATATGAAACTAAATCAAAATAAAAAGTTATAGAAAGAGCTTCCCTGGTGGCGCAGTGGTTAGGAATCTGCCTGCCAATGCAGGGGACACAGGTTCGCGCCCTGGTCTGGGAGGATCCCACATGCCACGGAGCAACTGGGCCGGTGTGCCACAACTACTGAACCTGCACTCTGGAGCCCACGAGCCACAACTACTGAGCCTGCACTCTGGAGCCCACGAGCCACAACTACTAAGCCTGCACTCTGGAGCCCACGAGCCACAACTACTGAGCCTGCACTCTGGAGCCCACGAGCCACAACTACTGAGCCTGCACTCTGGAGCCCACGAGCCACAACTACTGAGTCTGCACTCCGGAGCCCACATGCCACAACAACTGAGTCCATGTGCCGCCGCTGCTGAGGCCTGCGTGCCTAGAGCCTGTGCTCTGCAATGAGAGGTCACCACAACGAGAAGCCCACAAACCGCAGCAAGGGGTAGCCCCCGCTCGCCACAAGTGGAGAAAAGCCTGCACGCAGCAACGAAGACGCAACGCAGCCAAAAATAAAATAAAATAAATAAAAAATTTTTTTAAGTTACAGAAAAATTCACAATGATATCAAAACATAAAATTCTGTGACTTTCTCTGGTAGCATTCAGCAGCTTAGGTTTAAAAGCAGAGTATATAGGGCTTCCCTGGTGATGCAGTGGTTGAGAGTCCACCTGCCGATGCAGGGGACATGGGTTCATGCCCAGGTCCGGGAAGATCCCACATGCCGCGGAGCGGCTGGGCCCGTGAGCCATGGCCACGGAGCCTGTGCGTCCAGAGCCTGTGCTCTGCAACGGGAGAGGCCACAACACTGAGAGGCCCTTGTACCGCAAAAAAAAAAAAAAAAAAAAAAGCAGAGTATATAAACGGTAGAATTGCTCCAAGACTAGAAGCTAAGAATACTGGGAAGAAAGGTAATTGAAGAAGGAACTGAAGCTAAGGAAAAGACGAAACAACAGGTGTTGAAAGTGGAGGTCTTAAGCTTAAGACTAAACGTGGCAGGAAAAGGAGCGAGAATTGGAATGACAGGAGGCTACAGCCAGAAAAATAGGAGATTAGCATTCAACATTAGAGTTATTCGTCATTTAAGAAATGCAAATTAACCCCACAATGAGATGCCACTTCACATCTACTAGAATGGTTAAATTCAAAAAGACTTACTATATATACTAAATGTTGGTGAGGGTAAAATGAAACACTCATGCATTACTGGTAGGAATGTGAAAGACACAGAAACTTAGGAAAACAGTTTAGCCATTTCCTATAAACATTCAGTTATCACATGACCCAGTAATTCCAGTTTTAGGTTTCTACCTAAGAGAAACAAAAATGTATGCCACACAAAAACTTATACATAAATGTTCATAGCAGCATTATTCAGACTAGCCAAAAACGGGAAACAATCCAAATGTCCATCAGTTGATAAATGGATAAATACAATATGGTATATATCTACACAATGAATACTATTTGGCAATAAAAAATGATTAAACCAAGACAATTCAATGGAGAAAGGACAGTCTTTTCAACAAATGGTGCCAGGAAAATAGGACATCCACGCAAAAGAATGAAGCTGAACCCTTTACCTTATACCACATGCAAAAATTAACTGAAAATGGATCAAAGACCTAAACATAAGAGCTAAAACTACAAAACTCCTAGGAGAAAACATATGGCAAAAGATATAAACACTGAATTTGGCAATGATTTCTTGGATATGATACCGAAAGCACAAGCAAAAAAAGGAAAAACATAATTTGGACATTATCAAAACTGTAAAATTTTGTCCATCAAGGGGCACTATCAACAGAGTAAAAAGACAACCCACAGCATGGGAGAAAATATTTGCAAATGATTTACCTGATAGGCAATTAATATCTAGAATATATAAAGAACTCCTACAACTTAACAAACAACCTAATCCAAAAATGGGCAAAGGACTTGAATAGACATATCCCCGAAGAAGGTACACCCAAGCACGGACCATAAGCACATGAAAAGAGGCTCAATATCACTAATCATTAAGAAATGCAAATCAAAAACAGAATGAGATATCACTTCATATCATTAAGATGGCTATTCTCAAAAAGTCAGTACGTTTTGGCAAGGATGTGGAGTAATTGGAAGCTTCGTGCGTTGGTGGTGGGAATGTAAAATGGTGCAGCCTCTATGGAAAAGAGCTTGGCAGTTCCTCAAAAAGCTAAATATAGGACTGCTATGATCCAGCAATTCCACTTCTGGGCATATACCCAAAAGATTTGAAAGCAAGAACTAGAACAGATATTTATATACTAATGTTTATACCACCATTACTCACAATAGCCAAAAGGTAGAAACAACGCCATGTCCATGGATGGATGAATGGATAAACAAAATGTGACATATATACATACAATGGAATATTATTTAGCCTTGCAAAGGAGTGAAATTCTCATATATGCTACAAGATGAATGAACCCTGAAGACATCATGCTAAGTGAAATGAGCCAGACACAAAAGGATAAATGCTGTTTAATTCCACTTAAGAAAAAAGGAAAAAAAGGGGAAAAAAAAGAAGAAAAAAGAAAAGAAAAAAATGGACCAAGCTAATTATAGATATGGAAGGGAAAAAAAAGAAAAGGATGAAGCTAATGATAGACGGATATACCTCAAAAACATCCTAGGTGAAAGAAGCCAAACTCAAAAGACCATGCATTTTATGATTCCCATTTATATGAAATGCTGAGAAAGAGCAAATCTACAGAGATAGAGAAGCAGACTATTGGTTGAATACCCAGGACTGGGGATGGAAATGAGTCCTGTTTAAAAACAGACTCAAGGGATCGTTTTGGAGTGATGGAAATGTTCTAAAACTGCAGCGTGGTAGTAATTACACAACTCTGTAAATTTATTAAAAATTACTGAACACTTATTAAATGGGTGAATTTTATGGTATGGAAATTACACCTCAATAAAGAAAAAAATTTTACTCACCAAATTGGCAATCACTCAAAAATGAACATACCTACTTGTTTATTATGCAGTTAAACTAGCTTTTATTGGGTTGGCCAAAATGTTCATTCGGGTTTTCTGTAAGATGGCTCTAGTAGCACTCAGTTGTCTTTAACTTATTTGAAACAATTTTGTTAGATTGTATGTGACAGCTGTCATATCAGCATGCATTAGAAAAACTTACCAAAATTGGTGAATTTTTGTGTAAACATTTTTGGCATACGCTTTATTATATCAAGAAAGGTAAAAATGCAACTGAATTGCCAAAAAAGATTTGTGCAGTGTGTGGAGAAGGTGCTTTAACTGATCTAATGTGTCAAAAGTGGTTTGTGAAGTTTTGTGCTGGAGACTTCTCGCTGGACAATGCTCCACGGTCGGGTAGACCAGTTGAAGTTGATAGCGATCAAATCAAGACATAATTGAGAACAATAAACGTTACACCACGCAGGACCATAGCCAACATACTCAATATATCCAAATCAAGCGTTGAAAATCATTTGCACCAGCGTGGTTATGTTGATTGCTTTGATGTTTGAGTTCCACATAAGTTAAGCAAAAAAACCCTTCTTGACCATATTTCTGCATGCAATTCTCTACTTAAATGTAATGAAAAAGTTCTGTTTTTAAATTGTGACAGGCGAAGAAAAGTGGATACTGTACAATAAGGTGGAATGGAAGAGATCGTGGGACAAGTGAAATGAACCACCACCAACCACACCAAAGGCTGGTCTTCATCCAAAGAAGGTGATGTTGTGTATATGGTGGGATTGGAAAGGAGTCCTCTATAATGAGCTCCTTCTGGAAAACCAAACGATTAATTCCAACAAGTACTGCTCCCAATTAGACCAACTGAAAGCAGCACTCGACAAAAAGTGTCCAGAATTAGTCAACAAAAAACGCATAAACTTCCATCAAGATAACCCAAGACTGCATGTTTCTCTGATGACCAGGCAAAAACTGTTACAGCTTGGCTGGTAAGTTCTGATTCATCTGCCGTATTCACCAGATATTGCACCTTCAGATTTCCATTTATTTAGGTCTTTACAAAATTCTCTTAATGGAAAAATTGCGATTTCTTGGAATACTGTAAAGGGCACCTGGAACAGTTATTTGCTCAAAAAGATAAAAAGTTTTGGAAAGATGGAATTATGAAGTTGCCTGAAAAACGGCAGAAGGCAGTGGAACAAAAGGGTAAATATGTTGTTCAATGAGGTTCTTGGTGAAAATGAAAAATGTGTCTTTTATTTTTACTTAAAAAACCAAAAGCACTCTTTGGCCAACCCAATACATACTTTCTTGGTGAGAATATAAAGTAGTACAACTTTTCCCCAGAACAACTTAAAAATGCATGTACACTTTGACCCAAGATTCCACTTCTATGAATTTATCCTAAGGACATACTGATGGCAGCACTGTTTCTCAGAGTAAAAAAAATTACTCCCTAAGCAAAAAGGATAGCGGGTTGGTTAAACAAACTATGGTACTTCATACAACAGAACACTATGGAGCCATTGACAATGATGTCATCACTTAAGAGATTTATGTAAAGCATCTTTAGTGCAGGGGCTGTTTCCTTTAATGTTGTATCTTTAGCAACTGGCACACTGCCTAGCACAGAGCAGGCATTAATATGCTTTGAGTGAATAAAGAATAATTACATGGTAAGATTTCACAATAAACCCTAAAATTACACACACATAAAACATCTGGGTGTTTTCAACAGTATTTGCGTTATGACGACTCATTCCAAAAACTTTAAAACATATGTGTAGAGGAAAAAAAGATATAGGCAAAATATCCATTTTCATCTCTAGATAGCTAGATTATGAGCGATTTTTTTTTGTCTATTTACTAAATTTTTAGTAATTATCATGTATTATACTCCTATACTCAGAAAAAAATTTCTGGGGTGGAATTGTTTCAAGCAGCGATAAGGTCTCAGGCTTGGTCTTTGGAATAGATTGCTAAAGCTCTGTGGAGACAGAAGTCAGGAAGTTTATAAAAATTTATTAAAAGTTTATTGATTCAATAAATATTAAGTGAGCACATTTATGCGCCAACCACTGTTCTAGGCACTGAGGATAAAAGAATACATTAAAAAAACCAAAATCCCTGAATTCATAGAAGTGGAAAGTCACTTGGATGGCTAAACAGGAGAAAAAAGAACTTAAATCAGGTGCCAAAATCCTCAATAAACATGAAGATGATATAGATGAGACAATGGACAGGAGAAACAGTCATATTAGAAGGATCACAGGATTTCTGCTTGGAAGAGCAATGGTTTGACAAAGGGAGTTAGAAAACACAGACCTCACTCCCCTTTTAACAAGAATCAACAGCCACCGCTTGAGAAGACCACAGGAAAGTGGCGGTCTTTGGGAAAGCTTCAGTTAGGGCAGGTGACAAAGGAATATTCTGTGAAGAGTTAAGTATCTGAAGCAACTGAGATGTCTTTCAGTAGGGAAATGGATTAATACACTGTGGTATAACCACACAATGGAATATTATTCAGTGCCAAAAAGAAATAAGATAGCAAGCCATGAAAAGACATGAAGGAAGCTTAATGCGTATTACTAAGAGAAAAGGCCAAACTGAAAATGCTACATATGGTGTGCTTCCAACTATATGACATCCTAAAAAAGGTAAAACTTTGGAGACGGTAAAAAGATCAGTGTTGTCAGGGGCAGAGGAGGAGAGGGAAGGGTTAAACAAGAGGAATATAAGGATTTTTAGGGCAGTGAAAAAACTCTTATGATACTGTAATGATGCATACATCTCCTTATATGTTTGCCCAAATCTACAGAATATATAACAACGAGTGAACTCTAAAGTAAACTATGGGCTTTGGGTGATAATGATGTGTCAATGCAGGTGCATCATTTTTAACAAATGTACCATTCCAGTGAGGAATGTTGATAATGGGGTAGGCTATGCATGTGTGGGGACACAGGTGATACACAGGAAATCTCTGTACCTTCCTCTTAATTTTGCTGTGAACCTAAAACTGCTCTTAAATATTAAAACTAAAAAAAAGGTAAACTGTCTGATACAGTGTTCAGTATATGTGTTGTAATTATTAAATTAATCCTCTTTAACATTGTTGTCACCACTTCTCTGCATAGAAGCTTTCGATAGTTCACCACTGCTCACAGTCGCGTCATTCTCACATACAGAGTGTATTTGCCATGCCTCTTCATCATCTGAAGAATCCCATGAAGTTGGAGCTTCCTGGGCAAGTGGAAAATTACATAGAACCTGCTGAACCAGGAAAATGTGGATGGGAGCATGTCCCTCTACTACTCTTCCTGCTTTACCACTTTGGGGTGGTCCCTTTCCAGGTGAACAGAATTAAAGCTTTTGCTCTATATCCAAAATAAAATTATATTAAATTTTTAAAAAGTTGGTAGCAGCACTGCATCACCTGGGCAGACTCAAACATATACAACCTTCAACAAGCATTTTTTTTAAACATATTTATTGGAGTATAATTGCTTTACGGTGTTGTTAGTTTCTGCAGTATAACAAAGTGAATCAGCTATATGCATATGTATATCTCCATATCCCTCCCTCTTGCGTCTCCCTCCCACCCTCCCTATTCCACCCCTCTAGGTGGTCACAAAGCACTGAGCTGATCTTCCTGTGCTATGCGGCTGCTTCCCACTAGCTATCTATTTTACATTTGGTAGTGTATATATGTCCATGCCACTCTCTCACTTCGTTCCAGCTTACCCTTCCCCTTCCCCGTGTCCTCAAGTCCATTCTCTATGTCTGTGTCTTTATTCCTGTCCTGCCCCTAGGTTCATCAAAGCCATTTTTCCTTTTTTATATTCTACATATTTGTGCTCGCATATGGTATTCGTTTTTCTTTCTGACTTACTTCACTCTGTATGACAGACTCTAGGTCCATCCACCTCACTACAATAACTCAATTTCGCTTCTTTTTGTGGCTGAGTAATATTCCATTGTATATATGTGCCACATCTCCCCTATCCATTCAACTGTCGATGGACACTTAGGTTGCTTCCTTGTCCTAGCTATTGTAAATAGTGTTGCCTGAACACTGTGGTACATGACTCTTTTTGAATTATGGTTTTCTCAGGGTATATGCCCAGTAGTGGAATTGCTGGGTCATATGGTTGCTCTAGTTTTAGTTTTCTAAGGAACCTCCATACTATTCTCCATAGTGGCTGTACCACTTTACAACAGTGCAAGAGGGTTTCCTTTTCTCCACACCCTCTCCAGCATTTATTGTTTGTAGAGTTTTCGATGATGGGCATTCTGACTGGTGTGAGGTGATACGTCACTGCAGTTTTAATTTGCATTTCTCTAATGATTAGTGATGTTGAGTGTCCTTTCATGTGTTTGTTGGCAATCTGTATATCTTCTTTGGAGAAACATCTGTTTAGGTCTTCAGCCCATTTTTGGAATGAGCTGTCTGTCTTTTTGATATTGAGCTGCATGAGCTGCTTGTATATTTTGGATAATCTTTTGTCAGTAGCTTTGTATGCAAATATTGTCTCCCATTCTGAGGGCTGTCTTTTCGTCTTTTTTATGGTTTCCTTGGCTGTGCAAAAGCTTTGAAGTTTCATTAGGTCTCATTTGTTTATTTTTGTTTTCATTTCCATTTCTCTAGGAGGTGGGTCAAAAAGGATCTTGCTGTGATTTATGTCAGCGTGCTCTGCCTATGTTTTCCTCTAAGAATTTTATAGTGTCTGGTCTTACATTTAGGTCTTTAATCCATTTTGAGTTTATTTTTATGTATGGTGTTAGGAAGTGTTCTAGCTTCATTCTTTTACATGTAGCTGTCCAATTTTCCCAGCACCACTTATTGAAGAGGCTATCTTTTCTCCATTGTATACTCTTGCCTCCTTTATCAAAGATAAGGTGACCATTTGTGTGTGGCTTTATCTCTGTGTGTGGCTTTCTATCCTGTTCCATTGATCTGTATTTCTGCTTTTGTGCCAGTACCATACTGTCTTAATTACTGTAGCTTTGTAGTATAGTCTGAAGTCTGGGAGCCTGATTCCTCCAACTCAGTTTTTCTTTCTCAAGACTGTGTCAGCTATTCAGGGTCTTTTGTGTTTCCATACAAGTTGTGCAATTTTTTGTTCTAGTTCTGTGAAAAATGCCAGTGGTAGTTTGATAGGGATTGCATTGAATCTGGGTAGTATAGTCATCTTCACAATGTTGATTCTTCCAATCCAAGAACATAGTATATCTCTCCATCTGTCTGTATCATCTTTAATTTCTTTCATCAATGTCTTACACTTTTCTGCATACAGGTCTTTTTTCTCCTTAGGTAGGTTTATTCCTAGGTATTTTATTCTTTTTGTTGCAGTGGTAAATGGGAGTGTTTCCTTAATTTCCCTTTCAGATTTTTCACCATTAGTGTATAGGAATGCAAGAGATTTCTGTGCATTAATTTTGTATCCTGCTACTCTACCAAATTCATTGATTAGCTCTAGTAATTTTCTGGTAGCATCTTTAGGATTCTCTATGTATAGCAACATGTCATCTGCAAACAGTGACAGTTTTACTTATTCTTTTCCAAATTGGATTCCTTATTTCTTTTTCTTCTCTGATTGCTGTGGCTAAAACTTCCAAAACTATGTTGAATAAGAGTGGTGAGAGTGGGCAACCTTGTCTTTTCCTGATCTTAGAGGAAATGGTTTCAGTTTTTCACCACTGAGAATGATGTTGTCTGTGGGCTTGTCATATATGGCCTTTATTATGTTGAGGTAGGTTCTCACTATGCCTACTTCTGAAGATTTTTATCATAAATGGGTGTTGAATTTTGTCAAAAGCTTTTTCTGCATCTATTGAGATTATTATATGGTTTTTATCTTTCAATTTGTTAATTTGGTTTATCACATTGACTGATTTGCATATATTGAAGAATCCTTGCATTCCTGGGATAAACCCCACCTGATCATGGTGTGTGATCCTTTTAATGTGCTGTTGGATTCTGTTTGCTAGTATTTTGTTGAGGATTTTTTCACCTATGTTCATCAGAGATACTGGCCTGTAGTTCTCTTGTTTTGTGACATCTTTGTCTGGTTTTCGCATCAGGGTGATGGTGACCTTGTAGAATGAGTTTGGGAGTGTTCCTCCCTCTGCTATATTTTGCAAGAGTTTGAGAAGAATAGGTGTTAGCTCTCCTCTAAATGTTTGATAGAATTCGCCTGTGAAGCCGTCTGGTCCTGGGCTTTTGTGCGTTGGAAGATTTTTAATCACAGTTTCAATTTCAGTGCTTGTTATTGCTCTGCTTATAGTTTCTATTTCTTCCTGGTTCCATCTCAGAAGGTTGTGCTTTTCTAAGAATTTGTCCATTTCTTCCAGGTTGTCCATTTTATTGGCACAGAGTTGCTGATAGTAATCTCTCATGATCCTTTGTATTTCTGCAGTGTCGGTTGTTAGTTCTTTCTCATTTCTAATTCTGTTGATTTGAGTCTTCTTTTTTTCTTGATGAGTCTGGCTAATGATTTACCAATTTTGTTTATCTTCTCAAAGAATCAGCTTTTAGTTTTATCGTTCTTTGCTACTGTTTCCGTCATTTCTTTTTCATTTATTTCTGATCTGATATTTATAATTTCTTTCCTTCCGCTAAGTTTGGGGTCATTTTTCTGTTCTTCTTTCTCTAATTGCTTTAGGTGTAAAGTTAGGTTGTTTGAGATGTTTCTTGTTTCTTGAGGTAGAATTGTATAGCTATGAACGTCCCTCTTAGAACTGCTTTTGCTGCATCCCATAGGTTTTGGGTCTTCGTGTTTTCATTGTATTTGTTTCTAGGTATTTTTTGATTTCTTCAGTGAGCTCTTGGTTATTTAGTAGTATATTGTTTGGCCTCCATGTGTCTGTATTTTTTATAGTTCTTTTCTTGTAACTGATTATCTAGTCTCATAGCATTGTGGTCGGAAAAGATACTTGATACGATTTCAGTTTTCTTAAATTTACCAAGGCTTGATTTGTGACCCAAGATATGGGTCTCTATCCTGGACAATGTTCCATGAACACTTGAGAAGAAAGTGTATTCTTCTGCTTTTGGGTGGAATGTCCTAAAAACATCAATTAAGTCTATCTGGTGTATTGTGTCATTTAAAGCTTGTGTTTCCTTATTTAATTCTGTCTGGATGATCTGTTTATTGGTTTAAGTGGGCTGTTAAAGTCCCCTACTATTATTGTGTTACTGTCAATTTCTCCTTTTATGGCTGTTAGCATTTGCCTTACGTATTGAGGTGCTCCTGTGTTGGGGGCAGAAATATTTATAATTGTTATGCTTTCTTCTTGGATTGATCCCTTAATCATTATGTACTGTCCTACCTTATGTTTTAATAGTCTTTATTTTAAAGTCTATTATATGTGATATGAGTATTGCTACTCCAGCTTTCTTGTGATTTCCATTTGCATGGAAATTTCTAGCCCCTCACTTTCAGTCTGTATGTGTCCCTAGGTCTGAAGTGGGTTTCTTGTAGACAGCATATAAGGGTCTTGTTTTTGTATCCATTCAGCCAGTCTGTGTCTTTTGGTTGGAGTATTTAATACATTTACATTCAAGGTGATTATTGATACATATGCTCCTATTACCGTTTTGTTAACTTATTTGGGTTTGTTTTTGTGGGTCTTTTTCTTCTCTTGTGTTTCCACTTAGAGAAGTTCCTTTAGGATTTGTTGTAAAGCTGGTTTGGTGTTGCTGAATTCTCTTAGCTTTTGCTTGTCTGTAAAGCCTTTGATTTCTCTGTTGAATCGGAGTGAGATCCTTGCTGGGTAGAGTAATCTTGGTTGTAGGTTCTCCCCTTTCATCACTTTAAATATGTCCTGCCATTCCCTTCTGGCTTGCAGAGTTTCTGCTGAAAAATCAGCTGTTAACCTTATGGGGATTCCCTTGTATGTTATTTGTTCCTTTTCCCTTGCTGCTTTCAGTATTTTTTCTTTGTATTTAATCTTTGATACTTTAATATGTGTCTCGGCGTGTTTCTCTTTGGGTTTATCCTGTATGGTACTCTCTGTGCTTCCTGGACTTGACTATTTCCTTTCCCATATTAGGGGCGTTTTCGACTATAATCTCTTCAAATATTGTCTCAGACCCTCTCTTTTTCTCTTCTTCTTCTGGGACCCCTATAATTTGAATGTTGGTGCATTTAATGTAGTCCCAGGAGTCTCCGAGACTGTCCTCAATTCTTTTCACTCATTTTTCTTTACTCTGCTCCCTGACAGTTATTTCCATCATTTTATCTTCCAGCTCACTTATACGGTCTTTTGCCTCAGTTATTGTTATTGATTCCTTCTAGAGTTTTTTTGTTTGTTTGTTTGGTTTTTTTTGCGGTACGCCGGCCTGTCACTGTTGTGGCCTCTCCCATTGCAGAGCACAGGCTCCGGATGTGCAGGCTCAGCGGCCATAGCTCACGGGCCTAGCCGCTCTGTGGCATGTGGGATCTTCCCCAACCAGGGCATGAACCTGTGTCCCCTGCATCAGCAGGCGGACTCTCAACCACTGCGTCACCAGGGAAGGCCTAGAGTATTTTTAATTTCAGTAACTGTGTTGTTCATCACTGTTTGTTTGCTCTTTAGTTGTCCTAGATCCTTGTTAAATGTTTCTTGTATTTTCTCCATTCTGTTTCTGAGATTTTGGATCATCTTTACTATCATTACTCTGAATTCTTTTTCAGGTAGGTTGCCTATTTATTCATTTATTTGGTCTTGTAGGTTTTTACCTTGTTCCACTGTATGTAACAATTTTTTTTGTTGTTTCTTTTGTTTTTGTTTTTGTTTTTAAATAGGTGGTGCTGTATTCCTGTCTCACTGGTTGTTTGGCCTGAGATGTCCAACACTGGAGTTTGCAGACAGTTGGATAGAGCTGGGTCTTGGTGCTGAGATGAGGACCTCTGGGAGGCCTCACTCCGATTGATATTCCCTGGGGTCTGAGGTTCTCTGTTAGTCCAGCTGTTTGGACTTGGAGCTCCCACCACAGGAGCTCGGGCCCGACCTCTGGCCTGGGAACCAAGATCCTGCAAGCTGGTCACTGGGGGTTCCTGCTGTCCCCTTAGGTGCCCATGGTCCCCCACCAGTGCCTGGTAGGTGTCCTAGTTGTGAGGAGACACAAATTCTGCATCCTCCTACTATGCCATCTTGACTCTGTCTCCTACAGCAATCATTTTTAACAAACCACTATTTGGCACTCAGTAATATACAATACTGACTTATAAGATAGGAATCCTTCAGAGAAGGACCAGTCTTTTAGCACTTTGTAAACTCACCTGACTAGTCAACTGGGTTTGACAACCAACTAGCCTCTAAGCATACAGCTCACTAAGAACTGGCTTACTGAAACAATTATTTTAGGCAATTAATGAGACCTTTTCAGTGTAGGTTTCCACTTTAATCTGCCAAGACTTATTTTTCCTATTAAAAGTGAATGTATTTTATAAAGTTCTATAGCTATCAAGATTTGGTTCTCATTCAGAAGGGGTACATTATATATTTTAAGTAATTATCTAAACATTTAAGAGAAATAACTGTGTATTCTTATTTATCAAAGCTAAGTAATACATTATTTTCAAATTTCTTCTGTTTTATTATTATTATACGAATGTATTATAACATTTAACATCTATTAAATGAGCTGTTAGTTGATGATTTTATTATTTTAAAAAAAGCAAAGGATTACTCTGGATAGTAAAATATACCAAATTAAAACTTGAGAGTAGTATGGCATTTTCCACTTCTAAAATACTTTAATGGTAAAAACAAAAACTTCTGTTTTTATAATGGGCAACCATGGATTTTTATTAAAAATTTATAATTACATTAATTCCCAACTATAGTTAAGAAATCAAACCCTTCAAAGAGACTAATATTTACCTATATTTACAAAACCTCTATCTACTTGCTCTTTTTCTTTTAACACCAAGTTTCTTTAAAAGCTATAGATTTAAAAGGTTCTTGGGGTTTTTTGGTCCAGGGGAGGTCCTTTTGCCTTAAAATATGTTGGAGGGAGACGGTGGAGAGAGAGAGAGGAAAGAAATAAAATACCTGAAATGAAAATGATTCCAAGTCAACTATTTCTCAGTTTATCTCAATTTTCCTTCTAGGAAAGAGTCACTGCAATATTTAACTTTTTTGATGATATACTTGATATATAAACAAATATATGGAGCCTACTTCCCTACCTATAAGTTACTCAGTACCTCATATGACTTGTGTTCACAGGTAGATTCTTTATACACCTGGATGAAAAAATGAACACAACGTCCTGGCTAACAGCTATTTAAGGAGGTCATTAGCATTTCAAATAGCTCAGATAAAGTGCTTTCACACTTTCCCTAATCTTCCTCTTACACAACTAGGTCTCAAGCTTTTATTAAATGTGAGGAATTCAACAGCTTTGAAATTCAAAACTAACCCCATATGGAAAACTACTTTTATTTTTCCTATGTCTCATTCTTTTATCTTCTTACATTCTAGGGATGCTAAAATGTCATATCTTTTTGGAGTGTTCCAAAAAATTGTCAGAAATTCTTCTTTGAAAATGTTTGTTTTCCTTAAAGCAACTTTAGGCTCAGGCAACAAGTTTCTGTTTTTTAGGTCGCACCGAGCAGCGTGTGGGATCTTAGTTTCCCGATCAGCGATGGAACCTGTGTCCCCCTGCAGTGGAAGCGCAGAGCCCTGACCACTGGACAGCCGGGGAAGTCCCTCAGGCAACAAGTTTTGAGTATGTCTTAGAAGGAGGGACTGCAAATAGTTCAGAATGGTGTGGGGGAAAAAAGAAGATGGAGAAGTAAGTAAGGGTTAGCTTAGGAAGGCACATGGCTGGGTGGTTAAGAGGAAGGACTCTGATGTGGCAAACTTCAGTTCAAAGTATGCTAGCCACTCACCAGCTAAGGCAACCCTGACAAATCAGCAAGCATTTCTAAATCATCTCACTTGTGTTTTTAATTAATTTTTATTGGAGTACAGTTACTTTACAATGTTGTGTTAGTTTCTATATAACAGCAAAGTGAATCAGCTATACGTATACATATACCCCCTTCTTTTTTAGAGTTCCTTCACATTTAGGTCACCACAGAGCACTGAGTTCCCTGTGCTATACAGTAGGTTCTCATTAAATCATCTCACTTGTTAAATGAAGGTAACAATACTTCCCCTCTTAAGATTGTTTGGTGACAACCTCAGAGAATGCTTAGCACAGAATTAGCTGGTAGTTAAGAAAGTCCAAAGGGCAATAAGAAATCACTAAAAAATTTTAAGCAGAGAGACAGATGTGAATGCATAGTGAAGAATGTATTATAGAGAGCCAAAACTGGAAGTGAAGATCAGTCAGGATGCTGTTTTAGTAATCTGAGAAACCACAGCATGACATGTGCTAAGATGGTGAAGAAAAAGAAGGATGGATCCTAGAGGTACTATGGGTTTAAAATCAATAGGAAGTTGTGGCTAACTGGGGATGAAGAAAAGGAAGAATCAGAATGACACCTGGGTTCTGGCATGGATAGTAATACCCACTTATTGTGAGAGGAGGGAAAAAAGGGCTTGAGGGATACTGCTGGGAGGACAAAATAAGCAGATAAGTTTAGCTTTGTTGAGTTTAACACATGTATGGAAGAAACATTCATGAGCTGGGTGAACAGGGGTCTCAAGTACAAACAAAAAAACTATCCATGATGCCAATCTCAGAATTGTTAATATATACAGGATGTTAACTGAAGATATGGGACTGGAGATTACCCAAAAAGTATACAGAGAGAAGAGTGTTAAGGTCAGAATCCTACAAAATTCCAATACTTAATGGTTGTAAAGAGGAAACATTTGCAAGGACAGAGATCACAAACAGAAGGAAGCCCAGGCATACCATTAAACTTATGGGAGGAGTTTCAAGAAGTAAAGAGTAGTCAGTAGTGCTAAATTTTGCTAAGAAATCAAGTACTGACCAAAAACAAAACAAAACAAACAAAAAAACATGGGAGTAGGGGAAGTACCCAAGATGCTTATTTGGGGACGGGGAAAAAAAGGTATAGAGAGATAGATGGATCTGTTCCCTTCTACCATAACATTACTAGCCACAATAATGTTTTGAGTTCTTTTTTTTCCTAATGACATACAAATGCAGAAAATCAGATTCAGCCAAACAGGTTAATATACACATCAGTTAATAAATAAGCATTCCTAAGTTATTTAAAAACAAAAACAAAAAAACCCTCCTAAAACATTTACCTACTTTTATAAAGAAGCCATACAGGAAAAACATTGCAAAACTGTAAAGTCCCCCTATTACACAGAACAAAGAGACCTTGTAATTACTAAGCCATGGTTTCTAGGCTCTTTCAAGTTTTACCAACTTGCTGCCCCTTAACCTTTTTCCTTATGTCATTAAGAAAATGAAAAATCACTGTATTCCCCTTGAATGGAGATGAACAATAGAGACTTTGAATGCATTTAATATCTCCCCTCTAGATCACTTTTTTTCTCCATTCTAAAAGAATAAAATAGGGCTATCACTATTGTTATCTTGCCTCAATATTAGGTCATTTAGATTCTTCTCCCTCTAGAGAACTGGCTTCTACACTCCGAATGAAACTAGTGTACTAAAAAGGATACTCCCGAGTTCTGCAACCAGAGACCAGTACAGTAGAGAAACAATTAAAGATTATCTGTTCTCAAGGTTCTAATGTTACCAGAGTACTAGAGGAGTAGGTAAACCTTTATGTTGGGTACCCATCAAAATGTAATCTACAGCCAAATTTGAATGACTTTCACTAAAATCGTTATATTTACAAGTACCTTCATCTCTATCTGGCAGCAATAAGATGAATCTCTTAAGAAGAAAATTAAATGCATCTTCTCAAATTCAGAACAAAAGAAGTATGATATAAATATTTAAGCACCAACATAAATTTTAAATATTCAGGTGAAACTTAAACAATTGTTCTACTCATGAATAAAGTATTTAGATTATCTGTATAAAATTCTGACACATCTAGCAAATTTAAATGCAGAGAAAATGTATTTTGCAACAATTATTTCATTAATGAAAAGTGATGAGTTTTAAGTTTTTTCTCTTCCATTCCGAATGTTAAGAAAACCAAAGTATCTGGAAAAATCAAACTCTTAAGCCATGAAAAACAAAATAGGCATTAAAAGAAGAAAAAAAACAACAACACTTCCTCCTGTAACAAACACAGTGACCAACATACCAACGTTAGCTCTGAAAATTAGAGATACTAAATTTATCAGCAAAAATTTACAGAAAATAAATTACTTAAATTGCAAAATGAGCTAGACTATTTAATTCAAGATTATACATACATGCTCAACTACTGGTTCCATCAGTGAGTTAGAGCTTAACTCATGACTTAACACTGGCTCCCATTTATAAATTAAAATTAGAATTTTTAAACGTCTTACAGAATTTTGCTTTAAAACAACTTTTTAAGTTTATTCTGGTGCATTAGTTAACAAGTTCCTATCCTGAACAATTATAGCCTATTCTATTTAACAGACTAGCTGGCAAGAGTACATACATAATGCAGAAGTTATTGTCAAACGGAGAATGCTCTTACAGACAAACGGAAACAACATAGGACTAGTAACACACTACGTGTGTGTAGTCATTTTACCTTCAATTGAAAGCCTGTGAAATACTGGAAAGGTGTAATATATCATTTTAAAACCTTGATCTATACATACTAATTGTTTCTATATTGTACTTAAAAAATCAGAAATGTGCTATTCATACCTGTTCAGAGTTAAGTCAAATACTACTGCCCCCTCTCAAAAAAATGTTTCTGATGTACTTTCTTACAAGAAAGTACTTCTTCTGGTATGTGCTTACCAAAGAAACATGTACTGAGGAAAGCTGGTGGGAACAACAATGCCAATGTAAAACATTAAGCCCTCTACTTAAATGAAGCAATACATACAATATTAACCAACAAAGATATAATTACTCACTTAAGTGGGTAAAAATTCTCCCAATTTCCTTCAGCTGATCCTAATGTCCAGAGAATGGATTTAGATCCATCTACATCTTGGAAAATGGAATTTAAAATAGGCTATTAGTTTAGGCAAAAACTAATCAACAAGTCAGAAAGCTTCAGAGGCACACTTTAATGAGAACACTTAAGGGGCTACCCATTAGAGAAATTTTTGAAGCACATTCTTCTGGTGGCAATATAAATTGGAATAACCTTTTCGAAAGGTGATTTGGCTACTGAAGTGTTTATATCCTTTGATCTAGGTAAGCCCACTCCAGGGGATTTTTTCCAAAAGAAATAAAGAGGAAAGTATTCTAAAATTTACACAAAGAGGTTTGTTCAACGCAATACCGTTTAAAATGGTGAAAAATTAGGAACAATCTAAACGTAAAACAGGTAAAAGACTAGGTAAATTAAGGTCCCATTAACCTAAGAGAATTATATAGCAAATGAAATGAAAACAATTTTAACAATACATGATATAGTTTAACAAAAAACATAAAACTGCCTTTATTTACAAGGGGGGGAAATATATTTACAAGGGGGAAAATATAAGAATATGGTAAGGTGCAGAATAGAAGAGGGGGAAAAAAATAAGACCACCTCACAATGATCTGTGGATATCTGGGTGACTTTTCTTGATTTTATTATTACTATAGTATTGCTTATGCAATAGATAGAGCAGAAAAGCATTAATTTAAAAACTTTTGCATGATCTGGAAGAAGCAGCATAGCAAATACAAGTATACTGATTATTCAAATTATTCTATACCTTAATTTCTATGCGATCAAAGAGCAACAATATAAAGACAAGAGCCTCTAAAGGAAACTTCTGGTACTGAAACATACTACAATTATTTCATAAGTAAGCAATGTCAATAGATTCATAGATACTTTTTTTTAAGTTTTGGTAGTCTACCTATACCTCTGAAAAATAGAAATCCATCCATTTCCTGTTTCAAAAGGGTGTCAATTACTTTACGTCCACCTTTGAAAGAAATGAAGTTTGAAGGAAGAAGAAAGTTTTTACCTTGTTCTATATAAAATGAATCCATGATCTTTTAAAAAACAAAACTAAAATTATAAACATATTAAAAGTGCCAACAATATTGCTAGATTTAAAGTATACTGAAGTTTTAAAAAGGGGGAGGTATGCTGGGGGATAAAAAAAAATTTAAACAGCTGGCATTTCAATTCTTTAAAAAGGACCAACTTAACCCTATCACATATATCTGTCTTTTAGCAACTTAATAACATCTTAAGTTCAAGGAAAATGACATATCAAATAGACCTCCTCAAGATGTCATTTACAAAAACTGACAAATGACTCCTCAAACATCCAATCCAAGAGAAAAGCCTGTTACTGGAGATGATTTTTATTCAAGTATTTTTTAATGACACTTAAATTCTGAACTAAAAGTAATGATAAAGAAAGTCAAGTTTGATTCTCTGAACACCTATTTCCTGTCCAAACAGCCCTTTTGTTCTGCTTCCCTGCTTAATTTTAATGTTCAGTTTGCATCAGAAAATAGCAACAATGACAAAACCTAACATACACAGAAGCATAAAGGAGCAAAAGTGTAAAATAAAGGATCATTAAAAGATTAGAACAAAAATCCTACCAACAAAACCTCCACAATTTTCTGTTTGCTTCACCTCAGATTAACTTCACTTGAAGCTGTACTCCAAAGCAACCAAACCTGAATACCAAGCTCCACCTTCTCCAATTTTAGTGGCTGAAGAGTAAAATCTCCTCCCTGTTAGTGAAACTGATAATTGTGATTGGATACGGCTAATATCCATTATTTTAAAGAACTTTTCCTTGCTAGCAGGTTAGGTAAACACTCTAAAACCCCCTGGATAAGCTGGTTTCTTAAAGGAACAGTAGGTAATGTTTCAGTTTTCCCATCACATACTATTTGCTTACTCTTTTGTCTAGGTAAAAAATAAATAAACCAAGTAACAGAAATGAAAATCTCACAGACGCAGCATTAATTTGCAGTTCAGCAACCAACTGTTTAAAATACAATGCTTTTAAGCTAAATCATTTGATATTTTTTACAGAGCCTGAAGGTGAAGTTATGCTTTATAAAGACTCCTTTTTCAATACAGTTCACATTTTGTATGAGAATTTTAAAACGGCAACAGAAAATCCATTGCAAAATTTTGCTAATAAGAACAAAACCGTCTTTTCTCTAAGACTTAAACATAAAACCACATCTTAAGTGAAAATACATAGCACTAAAACACTGAATGCAAAAATTTCATTTCTAAGCTATCAAATTCACTGATACTTATGTTCTCAGTATCACAAGAGCAGAAAGAAATTTTCAGTGACATCAGACTGATAATTCTATTTGAAACTGAAGAAAAATGAGGCAGAAACATTTCTATATTACCACATTTACAGGTCTGACGTTGCGCATTTTTGCAAGGATAATGCTTACCACTGCAAATGGATATCTATAAAAGGAGAAGGCAACTTGTTCTAATGAACATGTTCAGGTATAAAGTTTGGAATGGTTTAAGCTGTTTTTTAAAAAAATCATTATTATTTTTTTAAGAGATGGGTGGACACTATTTTGTACGCTACTTAAGTATTACTTTAACGTGGCATGGAAACCCTAAGGTACAGCTGAAGGGTATACATACGCCTCTTAAAACAGTAAGTTAAGTTAAATGTTATTTTTACTACAGAGATTCTGATTTTTCAACAAAAAAGACCTACAGTCACTTTGTACATTACTAAATTTGCTGTATTTTATTATGCTTATTTTAATTAGAACTGTGTGTTTTTAGGAGCTTGACCCATTAACTACTACTCTGACATTAATCATCATCTGATTGAATGACATTTAAATAATATTAAGCTCTACCAAAAATTGACTGATTTATAAAAACAGATTCAAAATTAAAGCAAATTAGCATAGCTCCTTCTTAAAACATATTCAGTAAGTTTATATAATTTTAAATTTGAATTTAGTTTTCTAAGTTAAAAACCTTTCAAGCATTTTTCCTCAAAGAAAATTCATATATTAGAACAACATAAAGCCAACAAACTTGTTTTGAATACAAAGAGAAGCCTTTGTAAGAAACTGAAAATTCACATAATTGCAACTAGACATGAATATGGAGTAATACCCTGCAGAAGCCCAAACAGCTGCATAATCTATTATGCCTTTTAAGTGGACAAATTGAAAGAGCCAATTCACAGAGGTCTAGTCCCAAAATCCTTTGCAAGGATTCATGGCTGTGAATGCCCAGTACTTCACGAGTCAAGTTCAGGTTTTCTTCCCACTGTGTGAACACTTGCAAAAGGACACTGGAAGCAGAAGAGGTACAGGAACAAACAATAGAAAAAATACATAATTTGAGTTACAGCATAGAACTTGAGTTAATCATAAAACAAGTTTTAGATGGCCAAAATTTTACAGGGTTACAGAAAAAAGATGGCAAATATTTTAATCTTAAAATGTGCCAAGCATAAAATTAGTAGACAGTTATGGGAACCAAATGAACCTTTGTTCTAACGCCAAATTTTCACATCGAAGTTAATTATCTGTGTAAAACAAACGCATAGAACATACACTAATTTAACACCAAAACCACTCTCAATCTATAACCAACAGAAAAGAGAAATATAGACTTAGCTATTCCAGATTGTTCAAAGATCTCCAGGACCTACTTGAAAGAACTTCAAGTTGATAAATATCATTTTAGGTGGCTTACAGGTTAAAATTAAGGGTATTTTATTCCTATCCTAAATCCATAGTAGAAGAAAACAACAGCAAAAATAAACGAAAAGAAAGCATTACCACAACTGAGATTATTTGAAAACAATATTGCTTCATAGGAACAGGGAGGCTGCAAAAGCTTCAAGGCTCCCAGATTGCATGTGACAATATCACTTTTTGAACATCAAGTATTCAAAGGACGTATTGTATATTCTTTGTGGGAGTTCAGAGGTTTTCCCAAACCTATCAACTGAAAACAATTTAGAAGAGCACAAGCCACTGAACAACTTGGTCTCATTTCACTTTTGATTAAAAAAACCCTATATAAAGAATCAATACCTAGACTATTAGGAACAACTTTTGGTACAAACAGAGCAGGGCGAAAACTTCCACAGAATTTTTAAGCACTGAGAATAGCTCAAACTATTCTTCCTACAACAGAAATTAATCCTTGGCAGTAGTATCCCTGGGTGCTATATAAATATAAATATAATTACAGGTATAATATAAAATATAAATACAGGTAGTTAAGGCAGTAGTAGGTGAAAGGACCACCCTGACATTAGCAAAAACATGACTAGGGTCACTAAGGATAAAGTCTGAAAAACACCAACTAACGGAGGAAGAAAAATATTAAGAAATATTTCCCTGACAAATACATGGTGTCTACAGAAGTGAGGTATGTATTTGAGTTTGCAACTCCTGATGACTACCTTCTAACTCATTAAGGGAAAAGAATACAAGGTGAGAATCGGGGAGAGAGGGAGGGTGGTGATGGCCCATTCAGCAAAATACTAAACACAAAGGAAACATTAAGAAAGTAAACAGATTAGAAAGCATAAACCAAGCTGATAGATGTCTTTTATAAGACAGTAAATTGCTTTAAATCTAAAGGAATAAACAAGGTTACCAATAAAGTAAATTAAAAAGGAACAGAGATCATAATATTGAGACCGAAGTATAAGTAAAGGAAAAAGCATTCATAATTCTCAATTATTTAGATTTAATAGTCATAAATTTTCATGTGCCAAATAACACACAATAGATATAGAAAAATGAAAGGGAACAGATTGGCAGACTTTAAAGTCCCCTTTCTTTAGCAGCCTAAGCCAGGGAAAAAAACCCAGAAAACCCAAAAGACAAATGATGCATAGCAATTATTTCATAAGGATAATTTTTATATAGCTATCAAAAGAAAAGCTTCTTTTCTCAAGTCACAGGAAAACATATTTAATTTTAGTCATGAAGAAAACCAAAAATTTTTAAAAGCACAAGTTGAATAGGGAGCATTCTCTACCTATTGAAAAGTTTATTCATCCATCAAACTTTTTGAACACCTACTATATGCTGGGCACCACTAGCTGCTGTGGATGCCATGGTGAACTGTCTCTCCATTGTAGAAACTTACAGTCTAGAGTTAGACCAGTGCTGTCCAGCAAAAAAAAAAACGCGAGCCACATACTATTTTCCATTTTCTAGTGGCCACGCTAAAGCATTTCAATAAAGTTAAATTGAATGTAATATTTTATTTAATGCAAAACATGTAAAAGCATTTTTAAAAGTAATGAATTATTTCGATATGTAATCAATAATTTAAAAATTGAGCTCTTTTCCCTTTTTTGTGCTAGAAATCAAGTTCTTATTTCATACTTACAGCACATCTCAATTCAGACTTGCCATATTTCATTAGCCAGATGTGGCTACTTAAACTTAAATAAAATACCGTAGCTATCAGCCACATGATTATTTATAAATTAAGATAAATTTTCATCGTTGTAAAAGACTCTTTATCTCTGCTGTCCATTATAATAGCCACTAGTCACATGTGGTTACTGAGCACCTGAAACGTGACTAGTAAGCCTGAGGATATGAATTTTTTATATTATTTAATTTTAGTTAATAATAAATAGCCACAAATGGCTAGTAACTACCAGATTGGAAAGCACAGCTTTAGAAGAAAAAGATGCTAAAACAAAGCAAATGTGTCCAATGTGAAAAGATTAAATATAGCCAACAGAAGAACTTAACCTCTTTTGCCAACATTAAGGATTAATTCATCAAGAAAATCACAATTAAGCAAACGGGGACAGCATATGCAAAGATCCTGAATGGGAAAAAAGTGAAAATACAGTAGAAATAATGAAGGAAAGTATCAAGGAGCAAAACAAAGTTATTTGCAGGTGACTGATTTGGATCATGGAATATAAACAGGATAGGAAGGTGGCGGCGAAGTGGAAGCAGCCTTACCACTTGGAAAGTCTTGCAGTAAAGTCTGTCCCACTCTCTTCACTCAGTAAACTCCAGTCATTCCAAGCTCGGTCAAATCCTAAATCAAGCCAGGTACTTTTTGTCCCCTTTGTGCTAGCAGTTCCCTTTACTTGGGAAACTTTCCCCAGCACTTTCCTGATCTTAGAACTCAGAATCACAGTTCCAAATTTTCTATACAGGACAAGCGTTAAGGCAGTAATCCAACTGGAAGATACGAGGTGGAGGGGGTAGGGTGGGGTTTGAAGCTGTCTGCAAGGCAATTTTTACAAAAAACTTTTACAGAAAAAGTTCAGTGTGTCATTTTTTTAATGTTCTGACAGACTGGGGAAGCTAAGAAAACTCCTCAAACACACTTTAGTAACACCACTAACTTTAAACATTATATTCTCAGGACATCCAACTAGCACCTTCTAATCTCTATCAGCACACCCTATTTCTTTCCTTCCCAGCACTTGTCAAAATCTGAAAACTGTTTACTCATTGGTTTGTTAATAGCCTAGCTTTTCCAACAGACTGTAAACTCCATGAGAGCAAAGACCCTGTGTCATTTTCATCCTTGTATCCTCAGCACTTAGCACAATGTCCAACTAGCATGGAGCAATGGTTTAAAGAATGAAAACTGCAACTGCAGGAATTTTAATAAAAATATTACTTGTCAAATTTTAAGGAACAGAGCTAAAACTAGGCTCAAAGGAAAACTTAATGGCATTAAAATTTTTTTCATTATACAACATAAAACATTAAGTGTAGAAATAACACAATATTTTTTTAATTTAAAAATTCAAAACCAAAAACCTAAAGAATCAACTAAAACGACCCTAAAGAATCAACTAAAAAACTCGAGGACTAACAAAGCAACAACCAAAAATTTGGGGGGAAAAGGGGGATGGTAAGACTTAACAATAACAAAATAAAAACACATTATTACTCCCAGTTACTAAAACCATGTGCACTGATTTATACTGAATAAAAGCTAAAAAGAATAAAAGGTAAAAAGAACCAAACATATATGTATTTAGTATATGACAAAAGTAGCTTTATTTGAAGACAAAAGAAAAAGTTTTCTTTAATGGGGCTGAAATAACTGATTGACTATTAAGGAAAAATAAGGACAATTATTTCACTTCACATGTTATGTCAAAATAAATCCTGGATGAACAGAAAAGAGATAGATGTGAAAAATGAAACCACAAAAGAACTAGAAGAAAACAGTTATCTGGGTAGGAGAATCCATTAAATATGAAAGTAGAAGCTAAATATAAAAAGAAAGTATTAACCTAAACTTCTTAAAAGGTAAAAACTCTTCTACATTATTAAAAAATATATATCATAAACAAATGAAAGGCTAATGAAGAGCCAGGGAAAATGTTCGTAGTATGTGTCAAAGGGTGGCTATCCTAAATATATAAAAGGCTAAACAGGGTATCGCAAACATAAAACACCACCCCAAATGAGCCAAAGACAAACTAGATGTCCAACACCTATATCTCTACTCATTATCATAATTAATTAATCTAAGAAATAAATAATAAATCTTATGGAAAGGAAAAGAAGGAAAGAAAATACTATTTCTTGGTAAAGTTATGGAGGAAATGTGTATTCTCTCATATTTTCAGTCAAACTTTACACAGGTTTGGTCAACTTTATACTATAATGTTAGTCGAACTTTTAAGACAAGATTTTTGTCAGTATTTATGAAAAGACAAAAAATGTTCATATCCTTTAAGCAATTTTAAGACAGGCTGAATCCTAAAGGAATGAGAAATTCATAGTAAGATTTAGCTCTTAAGATTTAGCTAAGCTAAATCTTAGCTCTTAAATGGGAAAATGGGATAAAGCAACACGTTATACACAACAGGTGACTAGTTAAATTACAGTATTTCATAAGATGAAATGGTATGCACCTTTTAAAAATTATATTTTTAATATATGGGGACCTAATGATAAACATGAGGGAATCCTGTGGCCCCCAACAGTTTACATTCAAGCAGGGGATACAGACAATAACCAAATAAATCATTTCAGATGTTAGGTTGTAAAAGGAAACGAAGAAGGGTAACAGAGTTGTCAGGGAAAGTGGTCTGAGAAGGCATCTCTAAAGGAGTGACTTTTGAACACAACACGACTGAGTGTTCCAGGCAGAAGGAACAACAATTTTAAGAAAACTAAGCTTGGCATGCTCATGAACCCCCAAAAAGACCAGTATTACTGGGGGTACATGAGTCAGGGGAGAGTGGCAGGATATAAGTGTATGAAGCTGGCAGGCCTGATAGTCTGGAGCAGCACCGTCCTACCTGTAGCCACAAGCAAGGCCAGCCTAAAAAGTACCTGAAGTGGAAAATACACAACGAATTGCGAAGACAGTCTGAAAAAAGGTAAGTAAAATACCCCATTAATAATTTCTTATACTGATTACTTGTTGAATCATAATATTTTTCGGTTAAAAAATATTTCACCTGTTTCTCTCCCTTTTTTTTGTAAATGCGGCTATCAGAAAATTTTAAATTTCTTATGTGGCTCGCATTTGTAACTCCTACTATATTTCCATTGGACATTGCTGGTCTAGGGTATAAAAAAGTTTGAATTTATTTTGTGTACTGAAAAGTTGTGGAAGGTTTTGAGTCTGGGAATAACAATCTAATTTATACATTTAAATGATTGTTCTGCACAGGAAAAGCAAGTAGACAGTAGGGGAGAGATTGAAGAAAAGGTACCAGTTAGGTGACTACCACCACCATCTTTTTTGTACAACAAAGATGTTGAGACGGATCATATTTGGGATAAGTTTTGAAGATAGAAGCAGTCTAGTATTGTTTACAATTCAACATTTAGTTGTTTAGGATATGAAGAATACACAAAAACAGAAAGACTGGGGGCATACCTGCCAGAACGTTAATGATTATTTATTCTTTGTAACTTTTCTGAAAGTTTGAAAAAAAAATGCCCTTATAATCAAATACAAAAGTGAGTTGTTTTTTTTAACACGATAAAATAGCCCTATCAAAACAAAGCATCCTGACATTTGTCTGCAGGCTGCATACACTGTTTAAAACACACACACACCCCATCTCCCATGTCTTTAAATAAAAAACAGCTTATTCAAAGATATACATAACCTCATATTACTTACACACCGTTTTCAGGAAGTTAATACTGCTCCCTAATTTGTCTTTGCATTGCTGTTTGCATGATAAATAAAAGCACTCCCAAATCTGAGGCCAAGGAAATAAAAAGTACTTAAATGTGTGATTAACATATCCTGGTAAATACTCACCACACACCTTTCTCCAAAAATGTTCCCAAGGACACACTCAATGTAATTCCAGAGAATAACACTTTGGTCCTAATCCTTTTCCTTAAAGGCTCTGCCATTCGATATGTGCTCCCCTTAACTAAAGTCTGCATAACTGAAAGGATAAACCTAGGACAGGTTTCTTTTACATGAGTATACTAAGGCACAAGAGAAGTTTTAAGTAATTTGCCAGAGACTACAAAGGGGGAAGGAGGAACACAGAGTGATTTATTTTATACCCAATCAAGTGTTTTTTTCTACTATGTTTACATTTTGCACTGAAAAAGGAGGTATCAAATAGTGCCAGACTTCTTACCACGGGATTTTCAAGGAAAAGATTCATTGTATACAGATTAACAGGAATCCTGGGTTCTCATGCAAATGTTCAAAAACTGTGAACCTTCCATTAAAACATAAAAGAGAATCCTAAAGTTTTTCATTTATTTTATTTCTAGTATTTCAATCTCTTTTACTCCTGACTACCTAAAATTTCCCAATGAAATCTACATTCACTCTAAAGAAACTCTGGCACTTGTGCACCAGGAGCCAGGAAACAAATGTTCATAAAGCACAGCTGTTGACAGCAAAACAAAATCAAAAACATAATCTGAAGGCCCATGAGTTATGGAAGATTAACACAATATTGTACAGCAATGAAAGGACTGAACTACAGCCGCATACTATACTTTTATAAAGCTCAAAAGAAAAGCAAACTAAACACACTGAGCACACAAACGTTATGTGATGAAACTTTCTAAAAAATGAAACAGAATGGTAAAAACAAAATCCACTACACTGAAATGATTACCTCAGTAAGAAGAGGCAGAGGTATAAGACAGGTAAGAAACTCATAAACATATGCAAGTTCTGGTAATGTTCCAGTTATTGGTTTGGGGGTGCAAATCAGGAGTTTTATTATATTTTATCACTTTATACCGCACTGTATGTATTCATACTTTTGTGGTATCAAATATACTTTGAATACTTGGCTTCTTAAAAAAGGGCTTAATGGAGGTATAAGTGGCATACAATAAACTGCACATACTTTAAAGTGTAAAATGTGATCTGTCGTGATAATTTCACAGGAAATTATTACAATCGAGATAATAATCCAACAACCCCTAAATACTCCTCCTGTACACCTTTGCGATCCCTGTCTCATTAAATGTGTTTTAAAACGTTAAAGAAAAGAAGTTAAAAGACAACCTGTTTGGGAATTTTGCAGAAAGAGAACATTTTCCCCTGAAGCCCTAGACTACGGGAAACTTGGCAAGTGTCCTAAAATTGGCAGTATAAATATTACATAACTAACCTTAAAAGTGTACGGGATTTTACATTAAAAAGTCACATTCCGAATTTGATCTGCAAGAGGACTTTAAATCTCTTTCTCGGAGCATTAAACCATTAAAAACGAACGAGTTTTTACCGCCAAACAACTTTAAACATAAATGGTCTGTATGTAACCCTAAGCCCTTAACTTCTTCACAATGTTGAACGACCTTCTAGCTGTGAAGATACATCATCAGAGCACCTTAATCGTGCGGTTTAGCACAAGCTTTCAAAGTAAAGTTAAAATTATTTCAAACACGATATTCTGCTGTACTTGTTTACGTAGCTAGACAGCAACTTGAAAATACTATTTGAGAGGAAAATTCAGAAATCCTGAGTCCACCAAACAGAAGCAGAGGAAAAAGAGACCGACCCCAATCCCCTTTTCTAGTCCGACTTGCTAGACTTTCCCCCTCGCCGGCTTTTGAAAACACGGCAGGTGAAAAACATTCCAAAAAGGACTCAGGCTCGGAGCCGCGGGGCGGGGAACTTGACCGGGGCTGGTGACAGGGACGCGCCCGGGGTCCCTCCGACCCCTCACCCGCCAACTGCTTGGCACCGGGTGCGAGCGGCGAGCGCAGCGGCCCCCGTGGCCCGCAGGGAGTAGGAATACGACCTCTGCGCGCCAGCCCCCGCCCCCGGCGGTAAGCCCCGGACAGCTAGCACCGGGCGCGCGCCCGAGGGGGCCCGCTGCGCCCCGGCCCCTGCCCTCGGGGCCGGGAATCCCCTCGCCCCTCAGCAAACGCCCGGCCCGGGCCCGCGAGCGAGCGGCCAGCCCACCACCTGCTGCGCCCGCCGGCCGCCCTCAGCTTCCGGCTCCCCCGGGCCGGGAAGAGCCGGGGGAGGGCCTCGCCTCAGCCTCAACCGAGTGGGGGAAGGGAATGAGAGGGGGAGGGGTGGCGCCGGGCCGCCAAGGCCCTGTGGGCCGCGGTCCTCACCTGGCGGCGGCTCTCACCGCCTGACGCGCTGCCCGCCGCCGCCGGTCGCCGCCGGTGAATGGGGACAGGTGAAGCCACCGAAACCCCGCTCGCTCCGGCCCGGCCGCCGCCACCAGCCCCTCCGCCTGCTGTTTATTAAACTTTTCTGTTTGGTTGTTCGGCCTGTGACGCGGCCGCCGTGGAGAGCTCCGGGATTGGCCGGCTCCTAGCGCTGACGCAGCACCCCCCGCCCGCAGCCTAATTATCACCGGCCGGGGCGGAGCCGCAGGCCGGAGCCGGTGGTGAGGGGCGGGGCCAGGGCCCGGAGCGCGCAGCGATTGGCTAGGGCCTAGAGAAGAGGCGGGGCGGAGCGAGGGGAGACGCTCCTCCGCCCTCTCCGCCCTCTCCGCCTCCACTGTCCTTTCCTCCGCTCTCCCTGGGTTCCTCTTCCTGGCGGCGGGAGGACGTTTCGAGGGGTTTTGCGGGGATGTGTTGGGTCGGGGGCAGTAGGTTCAGGTCCTTCTGCTACCTCGAAGGGTGTCCCATGTTCCTGTCCCGGGTTGAGGCGCCAGAAAGAGTTGCGCTCCACCTGACAGTTGTGCAAGAGGAATTCCGAGCTCTCCCCACGTGCAACCTCGTGCCCCCACTCCATCTTTGCAAACGCAAAGTCCAGGGTCCGGGTGCGTACTCGAAGGCAGTACTCTGCCCCGCCCTGAGCCATGACTTGGAAAGAGAAGGAAGAAGAGAAGCGCGCGTGCACACGTGTGCCACACACACACATATATATGCACCGACACACACGCCCCCACAGGCACCCAGCTCCCAGCGTTTCCAAAAGCGCGTGTCCGCTTCCCGGCTGAGTGGAGCAGGCCGCGCTACTACGCTGGGGCGTGGGGTGATGAGAATGGCTCCCCCGCAGTTTCTCGGCCTTCGGGCTCACGTGCAGTTCAAGAAGTACAAGATCGGAGTTCGAGGATATTCAGCCCTACCGTGAAAGAGGGGTTCGGATGGGGCCGGCAGATAGGCGGACCGAGTCCTGAGGAGCCTCTTTAATTTTATATTTGATGTTTTGTTCATGAATCTTTTTTTTTTGGAACTAATTTTGATGTTTAAGAAAATATAGTATTAGGGACTTCACTGGCGGTCCAGTGGTGAAGATTCCACGCTTCCAATGCAGGGGGCGAGGGTTCGATCCCTGGTTGGGGAACTAAGATCCCACATGCCCCGCCAAAAAAAGTGAATGAATTTAATTTAAAAAATATATAGTAATTAAAATATTTATCTTGATTACTGAGCTTTTTGGTGCCCCTTTAAATTTTAAGCTTGAAGTATCTCACTATCCTCACTCTAGTCGGGTGGCGCTGCGGGGAGAGAGATTTTGAGGTGACTGACTGTAAAGGTGAGGTGTTTTGAAATACGGCTTTGGGATAAGAAGCAGTTAGTTATAGAGGAGAGATAGGGGCCAGAAAGAAGTTTTCAAGGAGAAGGTGGCATTGGTTTTTGGCACTGAAGAGTGCATACGGCCCAGCCTGCTGGAAACCAAAGGCAGCATTTTCCTGCTCTCCTAAAGAGGCTGGAAGATGCAGTGTGGGGGTTTGAAGAACAGAATGTGAAATGTTATGCGGTGTCAAACAGATGCTTCAGGAGCAAGGTAAGGAGTGTTCTGTCAAGTTACACCTAGTGTAAGCCAAAGAAGGGGGACAGTAGTAAACTGGAGGGTCTTGCCCAGGACCTAAAGGTATTCAAAATGTGGTTTTAAAATGCGTTCAAGTTTAATTTTAAAAACATACATACAAACAATGGACTAATGCAGCAAAAGAGGATTTTGCCCAAGGACATCATCCCTGATAATGGGGACTGGAGATCAGGTTATAATGGAGACTAGAGATAGTGTTAGGGTCAATTATTTTACAGATCTTCGAAGCCAAATTGAGTAGTTGACTTTACTTGGTGGGAAATGGGAAGCCATTATAGAACAAGAACTATAAGGAGAGAAAATGGTGAATTATAAAAGTTTGGTGGATTCTTCTGGTACTAGGAATAATTTTGCAGCCTGGGCCACCTGGGGTACTTTCAGCTGTTCACTGCCCTCTTGTCACTGGGTAGAAGAACTATATGAAAGGAACTTAGGTTTTTGGCCAGGGTTCAGATCCCTGATCAAACGTGTTACTCAGAGACATTGAGCAATACTCAGCGTCTCTGGGTCTCAATTTTTTGAGTCTGGGAAACATCAGCAAACAAAACAAAGATCACTACCTTTATAGATTTTTCATTCTAATGGGGGAGACACGAAAAACATAAGTATGTATGTTGTAAGTTAGAAGATGGTAAGTGGTATAGACTGAAGAAAAAGTAGAGCAGGGTAGAGGATGTGGGAGGGTGGGTTGCAGTGTTAAACAGAGCAGTCAAGGTAGGCTTCATTGAGAAAGTGAGGTTTGAATAGAATTGTAAGAGATGAGGGTGTAGTCCTGAATACCTGGGAGAAGAGCATTCCAGACTAAGAGAACTGTTAGAACATGGGCCCCAAGGCAGGAACGGCCAGGAAATTGCTGTTCCTAGAGCCAGGTGAGCTGGGGAGAATAGGAGAGGAAGTTAGGGAGGTAGGGAGGACCTGCTCACGTAGGGCCTTGGGGGGCCATTGGCTTTTACCGTAGAGCCAGTGCGTGGTTTTGAGCAGAAAAGTAACATGATCTGACTTAGATTTTAAAGGATCATTCTTCCTGTCAGGTTGAGAGTGGACTAACAGTGCAAACAGGGTAGAAGCAGAATCTTTTAGGAGGATACTGTCTGCATCCACGTGAGAGAGAGCGGTGACTTGGACCAGTAGAGCCAACAGAATTTCCTGAGAGATGGGACGTAGCCGGGGACAGTGAAGAGTCAAAGGTAACATTCAGGTTTTGGGCTTGTGCAACTGAAAGAGGGAACAGGATGGAGATCAGGAGATTCTTCTGGCACACGTTGCATTTGAGATTATGTTTACACGTCCGAGTGGAGATGTCAGGTGGGCAGTTGGTTGTATATCGCTGGAGCTGGGGCTCAGGTGAGGGGAAGATAGCGGTTTGGGAGTCATCATCATATAAATAGTACTTAAAGCCTTGAGACTGAGCAGGAAGTGAGTACAAGGCAGACCAAGGACTGAGCCCTGGGGGTTCTGACATTGAGAGTTCACGGAGAAGTGTCTGAATTCACAGGGGAGACCAAGAAGGAGGAAACGGGAGGTTGGAGGAAAACAGAAAGAGTTTGGTGTCCTAGAAGCCAAGTGAAAAAGTGGGTTAAGGAGCAAGTATCAAAAGCTGCTGATAGTTCAAGTGTGAAGAGGACTGAGAATTGACTTACATTTAGCAACATGGAAATCACCTTGGAGAATATAGTTTAGGTGGAGGGTAAAAGCCTGATGGGAGTGGCAATAGTATTTTACCTATTAGGGATTTGATGGGGGCGGTTAATGCAATAATATGTGTGAAAGAGCTTTGTGAACTGGCAAGGATATGAGCAAGTTCCTAGGGATTTTATCTTACATTTCTTTTCATTCAGATTCTTGCCCAGTTTATCATTATATTAACCTTGGCACCTAACACAGTTGAGTATTCACGTATATTTGTTATGAATTTGCAGAAACTAGGTTTACATGGCCTCTTTTGCTCCCTTTAGTTCCAAGTCTGTACTGAGAGATGACAGTATTGCATAGTGATTTGGAATTCAGACAGACCACTGCTACTAATTAGCTTTGTGGTCTTAAGCAAATCATGTAAAATGGGACAAAAACCTACCTCAAACGGTTGTTATGTGGGTTAAAAGATACTACATTTGTACTCATCAAGCGAACATTGCATGCTGACTTTCTGCCAGCCTGTGTTGGTAACAACCAGGATACAGCAGGAAGTAAGAGAGCTAAAGGGCCACCTCTCATTGACGTGTTTAAATTAATATAACACTTCTCATTGGCAGTGTATACATAAACAATACATTTACAGCACAGGTACCTACCTAATAGATGCTCAATAAGTGATAATTTGCATTATTATCTCTGTCCTTCCTCTTTTCTGTGCTCCAGACCACGGTATCCAGTGTCTCTTCTCAGAGGCATTCAATATATCCGAGGTTCATTTTCTTCCCCCAAACACATTCTTGCCTCCTGTGGTCCCAATTTCGGCCAATGGTGACACCTCATTTACAGTTATTAGAGCTAGAACCTCATCCTTTTCCTTTCTTCAAAAAGAATTTTTTAAAACTACTTTGTTGAGATTTAATACATATGCCATAGAATTCACCCATTCAATGGATACCGTTCAGAGAAAGACAAATATTACATGATATCACTTATATGCAGAATCTAAAAAATAATACAAATGAACTTATTTACAAAACAGAAACAGACTCTCAGATATAGAAAACAAATTTATGGTTACCAAAAAGGAAGCGGTGGGAGGGATAAATTAGGAGTATGGGATCAACAGGTAACATGACTATATATGAAATAGATAAGCAACAAAGATTTACTGTATAGCACAGGAAACTTTATTCAATATCTCGTAATAACCTATAATGGAAAAGTTTTGAATATATATATAACTGAATCACTTTGCTGTACACCTGAACCTAACACAATATTGTAAATCAACTATAATTCAGTTTTTAAAAAGGGTACAATTCAGTAGTTTTTAGCATATTCACAGAGTTGTGCCAATATCCCCATAATCGCTTTTAGAACATTTTATAACCCCAAAAGAAACCCTCTACCCATTAGTAGTCACTCCCTTTTCCCCCCAATCCCCCCCACCCAACCCTAGGCAACCACTAATCTTATTTTGTGTCTCTATAGATTGGCCTGTTTTAGACACTTCATAAATATGGAGTCATACAATACATGGTCTTTTGTGACTGGCATCTTTCACTTAGCATAATGTTCTCGTGGTTCATCTATGTTGTATCAATACTTTATTTCTTTTTGTTGCTGAGTAATATTTCATTACATGGATGTACCACATTTATTTATCCGTCACTTCATGGATATTTGAGTTGACACTTTTTGCCCCCTATGAATAGTGCTACTCTGAGTGTTTGTATACAAGCTTTTCTGGAGACATGTTTTCATTTCTCTTGAGTAGATACCTAAGAGTGGAATTATGGCAACTCTATGTTTAACCATTTGAAGAAGTACTAGACTGTTTTTCAGAGGGGCTATACCATTGTATACTCCCATCAGCAATGAGTGAGTTTCACGTTCTCCACATCCTTGACAACACATTACTGATCTGTCTTCTTGATTATAACCACCCTATGAGTATGAAGTGGTATCTTGTGGTTTTGATTTGCATTTCTTAGTGGCTAATGATGTTGAGCATCTTTTTATGTGCTTGCTGGCCATTTATATATTGTCTTTGAAAAAATGTCTACTCAGATCCTTTGCCTTTTTTTTTTTTTTTTTTGCGGTACGCGGGCCTCTCACCGTTGTGGCCTCTCCCGTTGCGGAGCACGGGCTCCGGACGCGCAGGCTCAGCGGCCATGGCTCACGGGCCCAGCCGCTCCACGGCATGTGGGATCCTTCCGGACCAGGGCACGAACCCGTGTCCCCTGCATCGGCAGGCGGACTCTCAACCACTGCGCCACCAGGTAAGCCCTGCCCATTTTTAAATTGAGTTATTTATCTTTTCATTGTTGGTTGTAAGTGTTCTTTATATATTCTGAATACAAGCCTCTTATCAGATACATAATTTGGAAATATAGTTTCCCGTTTGTGTGTTGTCCTTTCGCTTGCTTAAGGATATCACAATTTTAAAGTTTTAAATGTTGACTCACCCTTTTCTTAAGTTCTCCCCTCCCCTACATCTAATTAGTCACAAATTTCGCCGATTCTGCCTTAGAGATCTCTGAAATGTACCCCACCCCCACTGCCGCATACACCCCCCATATTATTTCTCACCTGAATGGAAGCAGTGGCCTCCAACTCCTATTCTCTTCTCTACATCCTCCACAGCCCACCCAGTTGATCCTCCAGCTGCTTCCAGGATCTTCCTGAAACACAAAGTGAGCAGGTCAAACTGTTTCAGGAAGGGGGACCCCTTTCAGGGCCTGAGAGCAGGCTCTTGTTGAACACTCATAAATGAATTGTCCGAGGAGACACACGTGCTGTCAAAGCAGGAGACTTTATGGGGAAGGGGCGCCCGGGGAGAGCCGTGGGGTAAGGGAGCCCTGGAGCACTGCTCTGCCACGTGTCTCGCAGTCTCGGGTTTTATGGTGATGGGGTTAGTTTCCGGGTCGTCTCTGGCCAATCGTTCTGACTCAGGGTCCTTACTGGTGGTGCCCACATCACTCAGCCAAGATGGATTCCAGTGAGGAAGATTCTCTGAGGTTGGGAGGACATACAGACTGGTGTCTCCTTTTGACCTTTCCTGAATTCTTCCAGTTGGTGGTGGCTTGCTAGTTCTGTGTTCCTTACCAGGAGCTTCTGTTTAAGAGAACTCATGCAAATGGTTACTGTGGCGCCTGTCCAGGGTGGGTGGTTTCAGTCAGTGTTTCCCTTAACGAAACCTCTGTTGGGCTAACATTCCTTATGGAGCAGTTCTCAACTCCACCAATAAGAAGTTCCGGAACATTTAAAAAATTCAGATTGCAAGTCCATAATCTGGGCACAATAAATCAGAATCTCTAGGGAAGGAGCCTGGGAATCTATTTTTAGTAAGCCTCCAGGTGATTCTTATTCTCAGAATAGCTTGATCTAGAACGATTATTCTAAACTAGGGATGATTTTGTCCCCCTGGGGACATTTGGCATTGTCTGGAGAAATGCACAGGATCATAATATTTGTCATTAATAACTCACTTGTATCATGCTTTGTCGATACTGTGGATGAAATTTTTTAAAATATATTTTCAAACTGGTCATTTATAAATTATAATGCTATTTAATTCTGTATATTTCTTTTATACTTGGCCATTTAATTGATCTTTTAAAATAGTTTTTAATTGTTTCGTTGTTTTTGCCATTAATGAGATAGTATTTTCTCTCTCTCTTTTCCAGTTTTTAGACTTATTACATTGCATGTCTTATTGCTGTAGCCAGAATTTTTTCCAAGGAAATTAAATAATATTGACAGTATATGACACTCTGGGCTAGTTTCTGACAAATGTTGATTTATTTGGAATAAGCACCTTTAAAAAATGATGTTAAGGAAGTAACTTCTATTTTTACATTTAGTTTTTATTAGAAATGGCTATGAGTTATATGACTGACTTTTCCCCATCTTTGAAGATCATTTCTGAGATCATTTTCAGATCTGATCCACAGTTGTAAAGTAGTATATCAGTAGATTTACTTGTATAGAATTTTTCTTGCATTACTTCATGTAGCTATGGCGAGTTTTTATTTCATTACGCGGTTTAATTACACCTGCTACTATTCTATTTTAGGCTTCTTTATATCTACTTGATATAGCCCAATTCATCACTAGTATCAAATGAACTTACATTAAACGATTCTAAACTCCCAATTTACCTATGGCAAAGGTTCTTCTCCCTTACCCTCCCTTCCATGATAATTCCGGGGGACTTACTTACTCAGGCCAAAGGATACTTATCTTCAAAGAGAGAAAACCAGAACATCAGCCAAATCGGCAGAAGAGTCTCTGCTATTCATTCTGCTGTTGGTTGCGTTGCTCCAGCTGTCAGCATCCTGGCAGTCCTATCCATGTTTGCTTTCTGCTCCAGCAGTAGTTCCTCTGCCCACTGGTAGGGCTGGTATTCAGACACTCCCCTACTACCAGCAGCAAGGAAGCTGGGAGGACTAAAGTCTACCCCTGAACCGAATCCTTCCCCTTTCCTCTCCAGGTCCCAAGTTCCACCTGCATGAAGATGATCAGATGCAGGAATACCCATTGCCTTGCCCCTTGGGCCCAGAGACAATTCCAAAAGTTAGGATTTTTTTTAATATATAAATTTATTTATTTATTTATTGGCTGCATTGGGTCTTCGTTGCCACGTGCGGGCTTTCTCTAGTTGCGGCGAGCAGGGGCTACTCTTCGTTGTGGTGCGCGGGCTTCTCATTGTGGTGGCTTCTGTTGTTGCGGAGCATGGGCTCTAGGTGCGTGGGCTTCAGTAGTTGTGGCACGCGGGCTCAGCAGTTGTGGCGCACGGGCCTAGGTGCTCTGCGGCATGTGGGATCTTCTCGGAGCAGCGCTCGAACCCACGTCCCCTGCATTGGCAGGCGGACTCCCAACCACTGTGCCGCCGGGGAAGCCCTCCAGTATCATTCTTGATAACCTTCTCAGTCTCTGCTTGACTTACTGATGGAGTCAGGTTTTTCACTCCATGTTTTATCAATTTTGACAATATATGTTTTTATAGAAAACGGTTTACTTCATTGAGATTTTCAAGTTTGCCAGTATATGCTTGTACTGTGAGTACTCCAGGGCTCATGTGGGTTGCCTCCAAGCACTAGGGTGTAAAATTGTCTGGTGAGAATTGAACTGCAAACCCAACTCATTAGAACTATAGTTGAAATGTTAAAAGATTTTAGTCTGTGGACCTCTTTGAGGGTCTGATAAAGGCTATGGATTCTCTCCTTAGAAAACTGTGCAAACAAGGTATAAGGAAAATTATTTTAGGGAGTTCCTATACCTATCTATGGACCATGGACCTATGTCCATGGACTTCATAGCTAAAGAGAGAGTGGCCCCAGGCCTTCCATTGTTAATGTAGCCTTTTGCAATGCACTAACCTATCTGAAACAAGCATGTGTCAATTATAAGTGGGGGAGAGTCCGTCACCATAGAAGCAGAGACAAAGGAGAGGCAGAGATGCAGTCGTTGGCAGTGCCCATCTCAGCACTGTCCGGGGCATAGTTTCAGCGGCTGGATTTCATATATGCTGGTCTAGCTGGCAAGACCGTCCTTGTAAGGTGATGCGTTTATCCGGTTTCCATTCTCTACAAAGCTATTTTGATTATTAAGTGCTCCATATCTGACTTCCTTTGTTAGGAGTTAATATGATTGGGCTGTTTTCTAGCCTCAGTTATATTTCTCATTTTTCAATTTGCAAATTGATGCTTGGATTTATGTGTCAGTCTTACAAACTTGGCTAATGCGAGTCCTCTGTGAGAAATGAATCTGATGACAAAATCAGTGTTCTGAGATGCAAGACTGAGGGCCTGAGGTAACCACACGAGGATAGGGAATGCCACCCCATGAAGCCTCTCAGGGGATCTGCTACAGGCCTCACCCAGGCAGGGCGTCCTAACAACATTAGGATGGCCAAGCTAAGCATTCATTCTCTAGACATAGAACTTTCTTAAATCTAACTGTAGATCTGTTTTCTTCACTCTAATTGTAATGACTCCCACTTCTTGACTAAAGTTCAGAGGATTATCATTTTTTCATCATCACTTTAAAAATGTACCATCTTATATTTATTTATCAATTCTCTTTTTTATAGCTTCTAATTAATTTAAATACTTAATTACTCTCTTCCTAATAGTTTTATAGGATACTTCCCCTTCCCCTAAAATCATAAAGTGTCTGTTTTCTTATTATCTCTCTTGTACAGAAGCCTTTATGATGGTGAATTTACCTCTGAGCTGTGTCTCTTCCGTATGGAGGTCCCACACTGTTTGATTTCCATGTTGGCTTTGTTTATTCTACACTAGGCTCCTCTTATTTGTATTTTCAGAATTTTACTTCTTCTAGCCTATCTCAGTCTGCATAACTGTCTAGAAGAGCAGAAGGACACATGACAACTAAATGCAATGTGCTATCCTGGGTGGGATCTTGGAACAAATAAAGGACATTAAGTGAAAACTAAGGAAATCTCAATAAAGTATGACTTCAGTTAATAATAGTGTATCAGTATTGGTTCATTAATTGTGACAAATGTACCATAAGTAATAGTTGATAGTAGGGGAAACTGGGTGCTCTGTACTATCTTCGTAACTTTTCTGTAAATCTAAAAACTATTCTAAAATAATTTAAAAAAAAAAAAACAACCCAAAAACTCTCAGTAACCCCTCAGACACTCATCAGAGCCTGTTTCCTCTCATGCATCAGTGACCTGCCTTGGCTGGGCCCTGGGCCAACAGACCCCATTCCTGGCCACTTCTAAGGTGTATCCTTTTCAGTGAGCAAGACAAATGGATTCCCAGCCATTGCTGGAGACCCACCACTGATATGCAGGAGACAGGATGTTGGATATTTTCCTTTTTTTTAATTTTAAATATATTTTCTGTTTGCCTCTTTGGATATGCTTTTTTCACATTTCCCCCCAACTTTGTGCCCTGAGAGGCTGACCCACATAGACTGCCTCAGAGAGCATCCTTGTCCTTTGGCTTCCAACTGGAAACACTGGCAGGAGATGGGAGGGAGGAAGGATCGTGAGGTCGGGTCATTGATTCTTGGTTCTACTCCTGCTGGGTCACAGAAGGTTAATGATATTCTTCTACCAAAGTCCACAGCTCCTGTCATGTGACCTGTTCCATTCAGCTACTCATCCAGGTTCCCACAACAGCCCTTTCCCGTTTCTCTTATCAGCCTACAGCACAGCCTTCACTCAGCACTACGGGTGTTGCCCTTAGAGGTAGCGCCTGGCAACCTCACTGGTGCCTGGATACCATGTAGATGTGCGTTTGCCCCCTTGTCTGTCTGTCAAATCAATGAGTCAGTCAATGAATCACAAAGTATTAAAGTTGCAAGAGACCCTGGCGACAAAACAGCTCAGTGATTAGAACGGTGGGCACACAGCGCTGGCCTCAAATTGTGGCTCCTTCACTTACCAGGTGAGTGATGTGGAGCAAGTTGTTTAAGTTCCGTGAGCTTCAATTCCTTATCTTTAAAGTGGAGTTAATTATATTTTCTTCTTTAGGTTGATTAAATGAAAAACATTTTATGCAAAGGGCTTAGCACAGTGTCTGGCACAAAGATACTCAGTAAACAGTAGTTATAAATGTTATCTAATTAGTTATCTAACCCAGCCTGGCTAAAATTAGATGGCCTCTTGCAATAGATAAATGAGTAAGGACACACACAGACAGTTAGCAAGCAACTAAAAGGAATTGCCCAGCAAAGTTGTAAACATGTTCAACCTAACTTAGGAAGCAAAGAAATGCAAAGTAAAACAATAGGAAGAGACCATGTCTTGCCTCCAGAATTAGGGAATTGCTTTAATAATATGTAAAGCTGGAAAGGACACAATGAAACAAGGACTCTCAATCATGCAGTTTGGGGCTCCAAAATACCAGAACACAATAGTTTTCAAAATTTAAAATGCACCTGTCTCTGTCCCAGTAATGGTACTTTTTGTAGTCTAGACCACAGAAACTCACACAAAAAAGTGTGAATAATTAGAAGTTTCTAACACCATTGTTTGTATTGATAATAACAACAGAGACAGCTGTTAGGCAGATAGGTAGGTAGGTAGGTAGGCAGGTAGGTAGATAGGTAGGTAGGTAGGTAGATAGGTAGGTAGATATAAAACTACCCAAGTATCCATCCATAAGGGAACATCTGACTAAGTTTTGTTCAGCCATCCTATGGATGGCTGTGTAGCTGTTGAATACAGTCAAGTTCATCTCCAGGTTGTCCACTGCACGAGAGAGCCCACTGAAGTCTCTTCTTGTTCACCTACTACACCAGTTCCTGCCTCCTTCCCAGCTCTGAATCTAGAGATTCACACACATTCCTCATCTGGAGATAGAGTGTGCACCATTTGGAGGCCCAAGGACCCTGGTGTCTAGGGAGTTCAGGGTATATGTGGGTGACAGCGTGGGTGCTGTGGGTACACAGCCAGGCTGCTGCGCACCCTGGGCAGAGCGGATCAGATTGTGCAGTAATACCCTAACAAAAATATTTTATTTGAGGAAGGAGTGCTTTTTCTAAATCTGGTAAAGGGTAAAGGCAGTTCAAAGCTAGGGAAGGCCCTGTTGACTTCTGTGTGTATGGCAAAAACACGTTGCAGAGCAATAGGTACAGTGTGATTCCAATTAAGTAAATATGTACATATATGTCAATGCACAGAAAAGACTAGGGGCTGCTGCTGGACAGAAATATGGGTGGGGAGGGAAGGAAGGAGACTGAGATTTTGCACTTTTTTCTTTGTACTTTGAATTTGTTATAGTTTGAATGTACTCACATATTGCTTGTGTAATTTAAAAACTAAGTTAAAATCAAGAATAACAACAACGGGACTTCCCTGGTGGAGCAGTGGTTAAGAATCCGCCTGCCAATGCAGGGGACCCGGGTTCGAGCCCTGGTCTGGGAAGATCCCACATGCCGTGGAGCAACTAAGCCCATCTGCTGCAGTTACTGAGCCTGCGCCCTAGAGCCTGCGAGCCACAACTACTGAGCCTGCGAGCTACAACTACTGAGCCCGCGTGCCACAACTACTGAAGCCCATGCGCCTAGAGTCCATGCTCCACAACGAGAGAAGCTACCACAATGAGAAGCCCGCACACCGCAACGAAGAATAGCCCTCGCTCGCCGCAACTAGAGAAAGCCCACGCAGCAACGAAGACCCAACACAGCCAAAAATGAATGCATAAATAAATTAATTAATTAAAAAGGAAGAATAACAACAGCAACAAAGAAATGCTAAGTGAGTTTCAATAATTATATCCGTTCAGTTGAATATTTCAGTTTACAGAGAGTCCATAAACTACCTGTGGAGTTAAGTGAATAAAGCAAGAGAGAAAGTTGAGTATGAAAATATTTCAATAATATATAAGTGAAAAAGGCAAGTCACAGAGCAGTACTATGTTAAGGTCATATTTATGTTAAAATATAGACACATGTATACATACAAATAAAATAAGTACTTGAAAAGACATATCACATTGAAAATAGTGTCTCTTGCTTCTGAGGGATGGATTTGAGTGGTAAGAGGAAACTTCTGAAGTATTTAAATTTCTTATAATGAATATATATTTCATATTAAAAATTAAGTTAAACAATGTGTAACTTACATATGTATGTATCTATCTATATATACATACACATATGCATGCCTAGGAAGATAGATGGGAAATGTTCATAGTTTTCTCTGAGTAATGAGTAAAGGGATTGTGGATGACTTTTACTTTTGGCTATTTTTCCCCCTTAAATATTTATTTATTTGGCTCCACCGGGTCTTAGTTGCCACATGCGAGACCTTTTTATATATATGTAAATTTATTTATTTATTTATTTAGGCTGTGTTGGGTCTTCGTTGCTGTGTGTGGGCTTTCTCTGGTTGCGGCAAGCAGGGGCTACTCTTTGTTGCGGTGCGCGGGCTTCTCTTTGAGGGGGCTTCTCTTGTTGTGGAGCACAGGCTCTAGGCGCGTGGGCTTCAGTAGTGTGGCACACGGGCTCAGTAGTTGTGGAATGTGAGCCCTAGAGCGCAGGCTCAGTAGTTGTGGCACACGGGCTGAGTTGCTCTGCAGCATGTGGGATCTTCCTGGACCAGGGCTCAAACCCATGTCCCCTGCATTGGCAGGTGGATTCTTAACCACTGTGCCGCCAGGGAAGCCCCCACATGTGGGATCTTCATTGCAGCATGTGGGCTCTTAGTTGTGGCATGCGGATCTAGTTCCCTGACCAGGGATCAAGCCTGGGTCCCCGGCATTGGGAGCGTGGAGTCTTAGCCACTGGACCACCAGGGAAGTCTCCTATTGGCTTTCTTTCTTTTTTTTTTTTTTTAATTAATTAATTAATTTTTAGCTGTGTTAGGTCTTCGTTGCTGCACGTGGGCTTTCTCTAGTTGCAGCGAGTGGGGGCTACTCTTCGTTGCAGTGCACAGGCTTCTCATTGCAGTGGCTTCTCTTGTTGTGGAAGATAGGCTCTAGGTGCACGGGCTCAGTAGTTGTAGCTCTCAGGCTCAGTAGTTGTGGCTTGCAGACTCTAGAGCACAGGCTCAGTAGTTGTGGCACATGGGCTTAGTCGCTCCGTGGCATGTGGGATATTCCCGGACCAGGGCTCGAACCCATGTCCCCTGCATTGGCAGGCAAATTCTTAACTACTGCACCACCAGGGAAGTCCCCCATTGACCTTCTTTTTTCATGTATTTTTCATATTTTCACCAATGACCTTGTATTTTATAATCTGAAAATAATTTTTTAAAAAACCAAAAGGTTAAAAAAAAGAAAAACCTAATAAAACTATACAGTATGATAACTGGTTGATGAAAGTAAACACAGAGGCCGCCATGGAAGTGTCTGTTAGCTGTGGCCTGGCCGCCGGCCTCTCCACACTGAGCACGTTTTACTCCCTCAAAGCTCCAGTTATTAGGAGCGCCGTGTTAATTTATATCCTGACAGAGACGATTTTCCTGGTCACGCTGTGGGTTAAAGGGAGGGGTCGCAGACCCTCTCTGTAGGATTTACAACCTAAGGCCATCCCTGTGAAACCGAGTCTTACAGGAGCCCTTGCCAGGGGGTCGTGCAAGGGTCTCAAGTGTAGGTGGTAACCAGTGCCACCCAATCAGGCCGGCCAGCTGCCACATGAAGGCTCAGTGGTGGATTAGAGCAGTGGTTCTCAAAATCTAGTGTGTGTCAGAATCCCCTGGAGAGCTAACACAGCCCACTGAGACCCAGGCTCCTGGAAGGAGAAAAGGCCCTGGGCCTTTGTGTTTTTATCATGTTCTCTGGGTGGTTCTGATCCAAAGTTTGAAAACCGCAGGGTTAATGCCTTGCTAGTCAAGTGTGGTCTGTGGATAGGCCACATCAGCATCATCTGAGAGCCTGTCGGAAATGCATCACCTCTGCGTCCTCTAGGACCTGGTGGAGATCAGTACTGCCATTTTAATAAGCTCTCCAGAGGAGTTTTACACATCTTACCCTTTAAGAAGCGCTGGTTTGGATCACAGACTGACTGGGCAGTACATGGGCCCCCAGAACAAGGCTCCAGGCCCAAAGGAGAGACCATAGCTGAGCTGGACCAGCCAACAGGACAGGACAGGGTCACCCATCTGAATTGACAGGGATGGACAAGGAGCTCCGTGGTGGGGAGAGGAAGGAGTGATCTTTTACTCAAGGAAATGGATCCTGGGTCTGGAGCAGCAAAGAAATCTCGGGGAGCAACACAGGCTGGACCACGGCCAGAGGCCAATTACAATAGACCCCATGGGGACTTCCCTGGTGGTCAGTGGTTGACTCCTCGCTCCCAGTACAGGGGCCACGGGTTTGATCCCTGGTCTGGGAACTGAGAGCCTGCGTGCTGCACAGCACAGTCAAAACAAACAAAAGCAATAGACCCTATGCACTCACCCCATTTGCGGGGCCTCTCACTGGCTCTCTGTGCACTTTGCCCAGGTTTCCTGCTCAGGCCAGCAGCTGCCTGAATCCTGATCCCTCAGACGTTGCTCTTTCTCAGCCCCAGACTCAGCTGGCATATTCGATGGTAAAATCCAGAGTCTCTGTTCTGCAGGTGCTGGTAATCCAGCTTGCACTCACTGGTAGTTGCTCCAAGAAACTTGAAGACCCCACTCCTGCCCCTGGGCCCCTGGGTCCCTGGCCCCTGGGTCCCACCCAAGCATTGGGAGTCTGGGGTGGAGAGTGTATTTGGGAAGCCCCAGGTAGTCCTGGTAGACAGCCTCTTGTACTGGACGCCATCTGCCCAGGGTTCCTCCTTTCGTCCTGCAGGCCTACGGAGTAAGATCTCCACTGCTACTTGAGGCGGGTCACTGCACTATCCCTGTGGTTCTATATCTCACCTACAACTTGGAAAAGAGTCCCTTTGTCAATAAATCTTCCTCGCATTATTCTAATGAGCGAGCCGCCTGTTGGGACCCTGATTAATACAGTCGGGGCTGGGCATGTCCTTTGGGAGAGCTGTTACTCCAAACACAACGGTGCCCACTAAGCTCACCTAGGAGCTCAGCACTGGAGTATGGCATGTATAAGGGGCTGGTTTCCATGTAAGAGATGAGTATGGAGGGAAAACTCGCTACCAGTGGGCACGACCCAACCAGTCACTAGACACCGGAAAGGGAGTGAACATGGCAGATTTAAGCAAAGGCTAAAGGCCGTTTCTCTGCAGAGAGCAGCAAGATTCCTTTCCCGCACAGGTGGGAGGCTGGGTTCCTTCCAGCTCGGAGGTAGTGAGTCTAGAAATAGTCCCGTACTCCTCCCACACCCTCCTCACAGCTCTCCAGGGACCCAGCCGCTAGCTGGTGGGGAAAGCGTTGATTGGGAAGGAGAGGAGGAAGCACTGACACTTCCCATGGTGCCTCGTTTTCACCGCATCAGCTGCCTGACTGTAACTGACCCTGGAAGTGCAGCTGGGTGGGGTGGGACAGAATCCACGGGAGTTGCCAGCTCAGAGGTGCAGAAAAGTCAGCGTACAGATTTCCCTGTACGGGGAGGCATAGGGTAAAACATGGGATCCTAGTCCAGGCAGCTGCCAGACTTCAGACTGTGGGCGACTGGGCAGCCCACACCCTGAGATCAGCCCAGGAGGTGGAAGCCCTGGCCCTGAGCCACGGGACGCTGGCAGCAACAAGGCGAGGTCCCTTCAGGGTGGGAGGGGACAGAGTGCTTGTCAGATATCGGCCAAGGGGCCCGGGCAGCCCTGAAGAGTCCCTGTGGAGTGGGAAAATGAGAGGGGGCTGGGTTCCAGGCAACATGGGTGCTCTAGGCTGGTCCCTGGGGTCTGGAGGTCCTGTGTCCAAATGGCCACAGAGGAGACCTGAGAAGGGGGGCCTGTGGCCTGGGCCAAGGGCTTCCTCTAAGCCCCACTGAGTGGAGAAACCCAGGCTACTCTGAACTCACTCACCATTGGGCCTTGCTCCGTGGAGCTAGCTGCTAAGATAGAGGAGAGAGGAACGAACAAGAAGCAGCAGGATCTCCACCCTTCCTCGCGATCGATCTCAAAGCCGCCCTTCCTGCCTCCCCACCGGGACTGACTCAGCAGACGACGAGGTGTGGCTGAGTCAGCAGGCAGCAGGTTTGAATGGCCTGGAGCCTGGGAGCTGGGGCTGGCAGGGCGCCAGATCAGAGAGGCAGGTGCTGACCCCAAGATCCTCTGTGCAGCAGTTCCCGCCTCTCCCTCTGTGAGCCCCAGACCAGCTGCCCTGGGACATGTGCAGACCAGCATGTGTAGCAAAGGGTACAGAGTGTAGGGTGATGATCAACTGTCCTGGTTTACCCGGGACTGAAGGGCTTCCCGGGACAGTGCTAACACTGAACTAGGGGACCTCCCTGGTGGTCCAGTGATTAAGACTCCATGCTTCCAATGCAGGGGGCATGGGTTTGATCCCTGGTCAGGGAACTAAGATGCCACATGCCATGCGGCACGGCAAAAAAATTTAAAAAACAAAAAAACTGAGCCGGTCCTGGGGAAACTGGGACAGTTGGTCACTCTAGTATAGAGTGATGAGGCCCAAGGATTGAGGTTCTTGGGCAGCTGAGAATGAGGGGTGGCCGCACACAAAGTGAGTAATTGCTGGCCCCGAGGTGAAATCCCTAGGCTTGAGCCCTGGAAACCTGAACAATGCAGGGTTGGTGTTTGTTCCCAGATGCTCTGAAGGACCACACAGCTGGGTGTGTGGGAAACAGTTAGTGGCATTTCTGACCCAGATTCCTCCAATTCTGGTTCATTAGTCATTCTTATAGGTGAGGAAATGAAGTCAGAAAAAAACATTGAAGATAAAATCATACATTATGTTGATTTGGCTGTCTTTTCCCAGTGACCCCTGGGTGCTTTGTTCTCTTATCACCCTGGATTGTGCATGTTTATACTTTGGCTGTGTTCCCTACCAGATTCTTTAGAATCTTGAGGCTGAAGATTTAATATCTAGCACATTTAATAGAGACTCAGTAAATGCTTAATGAGTAATTACATGGAGATGCAATCTAGTTGTTGCAGAACCTAGGAGCCCAAGGGACAGGATGACATGATGAAGCTGATCATTTTGAAAGACGGCAAGTCAAAACGAGAGGACCGGAATAGACACTGTAGGAAGTTTGGGTTCAAGCAAGCAAACAGGAAGCATTCAGACAACAACCTCACAGACATCCATGGGGCCTGGTGTTGCTAGATTTCCCGCCAAAGGTTCTGTTTGTTTAGGGTCCTCCCCACCAGCTGGTCTGACTGCCAGGTCTTCTGCCAGCTGTTCATTCCGCCCACACACATTTGCTGGATCCTACTAAGAGGGCACTGGGCAGGGCATTAGTAGCGTGCTGAGGCTAATAGAAAAGGGAGCTCCCTTGGTGGGGTGCAAGTGTCCCACAGGAATTCAGCCCAGACACACACACACACACACACACACACACACAGCCGTAATGCAGGAGAGAAGCTGTGAAGTGTCAGGTGTGGGTGTTTCCTTTTTGAAGGCCATGGCATGACCTGGCAGGTGTAAGTCAGAACGTTTCGAGCAGCCAGAAGGAGGCCATCACCAGTGACTTGGGCCTGCCCCGTGTCTCCCACACCTGTGTCCTTGTTCACCTGCGCTGCTTCTGGGCTTGTCTCCAGATGTGGCTCTTAAATGCCACTGGCATATGTGTGCTTTCAGCCTCTTTTGTGCCACCTGACGCCTGCAGTTGACTCATGTTTTACTCACAACGGACTCCACCCTCTCCTGCCCCCACTGACTTTGATGCTTGGTGTTTGCCTCCTATGCCTACGAACTCATTAAATGTTTATGCAGTGCTTCCTCTGTGCAGGCAGTGGACTGGGTGCTGGGCAGTGCTGGTAAACAAGACAAGTGCCGGTGGAGCTCATTATTAGCGGGGAGGAGGAAGACAGTCACCAGTCAGTAACACACCGTGTACTAAGTGCTATGATGGGTGTAGGCACCTGTGGACCTAGGCTGGAGTAGGGGTTGGAGTTGGGCAAACCTGGAGCAGGGAGAGGAGGAGGCTGAAGCTCTGTTTCTTGGTTGTACCTCGTGCCATGAATTTCAGCTTAATGTCTTGTCCACCTGTCCCCTCTTACCCATCCCTTCCCTTACCCACTCTTTCATTGGCTCATTTGCAAACTGTTGAAACCCTGTTATGTGCCAGATACTCTGCTAGGTCCGGGGAGCACGATGATAAAAAAGACTGGTTCCTGTGCTGCCTTGGACTTACAGGTTCCCAAACGTGTCTTGATCCCCCACCCAGAACCTTCACACTCACTGTTACCTCTGCTTGCAAGATTGTAGTCCTATTCCACTCAGCCCCCACCTCTGCCAGTTTGCCTTCTCCATCCTTTAGACCTCAGCTCAGAGGTCATCTCCACGGGGAAGGCTTCCTTGGCCCCTTGACCAGTTTAAGGCCCCATTATGATACTCTCAGAACAACCTGTCATTTTCTTTCATAGCACCTATTAATTATTTATTAGTGAGACTATTGCATTAATGTTGGTCCTCCCAGTCATCTCTGTCAGAGACTCATTTATTGTAGTATTTACACTATTTAGCACAGGGTGATGCATTTAATAAATGCAAGTTAAATGGATAGATGGGTGGAAGATTGGATGGATGGATGGATGGGTGGATCTTTGGATGGATGGTTGGATAGATGGATGGATGGACGAGAGTTGAGGTGGAATGAAGGCAGGGACCAACTAGGAGACTGACCCAATAGTCAGGGCAGGAAAAAGATGAGAATCGGTGAGTAGGCCAAGGCAGCCCAAGGGGGAACAGTGAGGAGAGGACTGATAGGAGAAAATCTGCAGGATTTGGTCTCTGGTTGAATTTCAGGAGGGAAACAGAGAGAGGAATGCAAGGTGACAACCAGGGTTCTGACTGAGGACTGGGGAGACGGACAACAAAAGAGAGCAAGTTTGGAGGTATTGGATAAAGACGATGACCTCCTAAATTTGAGGTATCTCTTGAGTCAATGAAGTGGAAATTTTTAATTTTGGCCACTGTGAAAGTTAGGATAATACAATAGGTCCCCTACATATGAACCTTCAAGTTGCAAATTTTCAAAGGTGTGAACATGCCCAGAGAAAGGACAAAGAGAGACAGGAGGAAGAAGAAGTAACTGAAGAACCAAAGAGATTCGCGATGCAGGAAATGGCAAGGGGATTTTCTGTATTTGAGGAGGCACTGTCAGTTTTTGAGGCACAGGACCTGGACGTAGAACGGTACACGAAGGTTGCAGCAGCCATTCAGAATGCAATCCAGTGCTACCGTGTCATCTATGATGAGAAAAAAAGAGCTGCTACCCAGACATCACTGGATCGTTTTTTCAAGCGGGTAGATAGAATTGAATCCAGCGAGGAACCAGAACCTGTGCCATCCACGTCAGGTATGAGTGAAATTGCAGCTCGCCCTCCGTCTCCTGTTGCGGACGATCCTTCAGCTCTACCATCTCCCACCTCCTCGCCCTCCTCCAGTCAACTCTTCTTGCCTGTTCACTAGATGTCGGCCCCTGCATGCCAGCTGTTGTACTGTGCTACAGTACTTTTCAAGGTACCGTGCTGTAAGAGTCAAAATGTTTTATTTTTTGTGTTTGTTTTTTATGTATTGTTTGTGTGAAAAGTATTGTAAACCTATGACAGTGCAGTACTAGAGAGCCGATTGTGTTAGTCGGGGACCTAGGCGAACTCTGTTGGACTTAACGAACAAACTGGACTGATGAATGTGCTCTCGGAACGGAACTCGTTCGTATGTAGGGGACTTACTGTACTAGCTGCTCTAAGAAATAAACTCCACGATATCAGTGGCCTAAAATAATAAAAGTTTTTATTAAAAAAACTTTTTCTTGGTCCACATGATGTTCCAGTGCTGGTATTCAGGGTCAGCACGGTGACATGGTGGTTTAGGGACTCAGCATCCTTCCATCTTGTGGCTCCACCATCTCCCAGGGCCTTAGACCTAAAGGGGGGAGAAAGTGAAGAACACACACCTACTTCTTAACCACCTTGGCCTGAAAGTGCCACCTAGCACCCAAACCCTCTTCCAAACTTTATGAAGCAGAGCCTACCTCCCACCGTAAAGCAAAAAATCAAGACTTGCCTTCTCAGACTTACTTGAGTCAAAAGCATGGGCACACAACCTAGGCTCTGGCACTCAGACATTTCTCACCCCCCGGACTTTGATTTGTAAGTTAACTCAAAGGAGCAGCAGCTGAGCAGAATCCATTCAGGTGAGCGAGGTGGTGGCCGGTGTTGAGAGGCTGTGGTGGCAGCTGTCATAGCTGCAGTATCCACTATTCAGTGTCCGTGAGATCAGTGGCTCCAGATGCTGTGCCTGTGTCCTCTGGTGGCTGTTCTGTGGCTTGACCTTTGACACTGTTCTCTGCTGTGTTGCCTGGTTGTCCTGTCAGAGATTCCATGAGCTATTTAATATCTTTTTTTTTTTTTTTTGCCATGCGGCACGTGGGATCTTAGTTCCCCAACCAGGGATCGAACCCATGCCCCCTGCATTAGAAGCGCGACCACTGGACCAGGGAAGTCTGTCTTCGGTATCTTTTTAAGTGAAGGTTTTTTTCTGCATACACATGCCAGAGGTGTTTTCTGTTGCTTGCAGCTAGACTCTGGGTCTCATACAGACTGAGTGTAAATGTGCAGATAGCAGTTTGGATACACAGGTGGAGAGCTCTTGGGAGATCTGGGCCAGAGATATCCATGGAAGGGTGTGAAGACATAGGAGGGGATAAGATCGCTCTGGGAATCCGTGTCATGGCAATGGAAGAGGGCCTGGCCTGGAGACTTGACAAAGGAGCAGAGGAGAAGGGGCTCCCAAGGGAAATTTGAAGGAACCAAGTGTTCAGCTCTGTTCCTAGCGCACTGTGGCCCTGCTGGAGTTTGCTGTTTTGGGAAATCAATTCCTAGTCTGACAAAATGAATCACTTGATTTTTCAAGCCTTGTTCTTTTTCAGGTGATTTTCTGCTGATTTTTTTAAAATAAATTTATTCATTTTTGGCTGCATTCGGTCTTCGTTGCTGTGCACAGGCTTTCTCTAGTTGTGGCGAGCGGGAGCTACTCTTCGTTGCATGGCACGGGCTTCTCATTGTGGTGGCTTCTCTTGTTGCAGAGATCGAACCCGTGTCCTCCTGTGCACTGGCAGGCAGATTCTTAACCACCGTGCCACCAGGGAAGTCCCTCTGCTGCTTCTTTAATGACGGTCTTCTTAAGGCCACCCCAGAAGACTTCTGCCATTATAATGATAATTACAACACCCACACATCCAGAGTGGTAATGTCAAATAGGTGGCATCTGTGATGCCCTTCAAATGCCAACAATCTCTGGTAATCACAGCAGGCATTTCTGCCAGTCAACAGCACTGTTTCCCGGTGAGCCCAGACACAGCCTCAGAATCCTTCTCAACCCACTTCTCCAGGCAGTGCTAATAAATTCATGGGAGTTGGCTCATGAGATGAAGCCTACTTGCTAGCTCAGGTCAATAGTTTTTCAGTGTACACAGTGTTTTTATATATTATTATCTTGTTTCCTTTTCTCAACAGCTTTATGAAGTAGTTGCTACCAGGCCTGTTTTATAGGTGAGAAAATTGCTGTCTCAAGAAGTTAAATGACTTGCCCAAAATTACACATAGAAATCATGGGAGAGACAGGATTTGAACTCAGAGATCTTGATGTAAATCCTGAGGATGCCGATAAGGTATTCCTCACCTGTGTGTCTTATGGGTTACAGGGATTTTTTTTTAATGCATTTCAGGGGGCAGAAAAGGTCAAGACCAGTTGCTAAGCCTCTTGAGCTATAATCTTAAGTTGGATTTTGTGCAGATGTTAGGTTCTACGTTCTAAAAAGCCATGTATATGCCAACAGAGGGTAGAGGACAGTAATCTTTAAATGTCCAGGAAGGTGGGACTTGAGCATCTGGAAAATTGGATCATGGGGAGCACAGCCATAGCCACTGAGATTTAGGGACAGAGAATTTTGTCCAATAATTCACGGTTTTAAAACAGTAAGCATGCTCGGTCCTTTAAAAACATATACTAGGCCCAGTGAAAGGTACCAGACCATGTGCGGTGGACACATGGATTAATAGACACACACACCCATTCTAAATGAGAGGCCGGAGCTAAAAATGGCATTTCCCAGACTCCCCTGCCCCTAGAGTACAGGACGTGAATTACTTTCTACCAACCAGATGGCCGCGCATGTGACGTTGGATTATGTCAGGAGGAAAATGGGACAGGGATTGTGGGAGAGGCGGTATGGATCTGGTGGCTGCTGGTGGTGGCTTCCTGATTTAGGAAGCAGCTTCTCGGAGATGCCTGCTTCTGAAGCTGCTTAGTCATGCACGAGCGGAAGGTCCCGTGGCTGCGTGATTCTGTGTTGTGGTTTGGGGAGTGCTTCCTGGAGCCTCCTGCTGGTGTCTGTTCCTTGAGACCCTCCACTGATTCTGTGATCTGTCTTTAACCCTGCATAAAGCTTTCTGTTCAAACTAGCTGGGGTGGATTCCGTGGCCCACAACCTAGAACTCTGACCAACACCCCGCCACCCCCGGGAGGAATGCATCTGCGGGTGGCTGGGTTCTTCCTGGTAACTCACAGGCCTTCCCATAGTCACCTTCTGCACGTGGAACAGGCGTGCTGCCCTCCCCAGAGCGTGTCACTGCTCTGGTTCCAGCTGAATGGGTGTACTTTTCTGAAGCAGAAGCCCAGGTCCCCTGGGAGTTATACAAGCTTCTAGCTGGGAAGGTGGTTACTGTTCCTAATATCCCTGGTAGAAAGGAAACAAGAAGGAAGAAGTGTCTGTCTGGCTTCTAGAAAGAAAGCAGAGAGCTGTGCTCGTTCCTACTGTCCCATGGTTGGGTATAGAGTATGCGTGTGTGTGTGTGTGTGTGCGCGCGCGCGCGCGCACGTGTGTGAGAATAACTGAAGGACCAGTCCTCTGGGGGAATTCCTTCAAATTAAATACTCAGCTTGCCCCTTGAATTTGTCACATCTCCTATTTGCTGCACTCTGATGCTTTGACCTCTTGGGGCCCAGCTGACTCTGGAGAGACTGCCCTTCCTGGGATTAGCCAGTTCCTAGAGATAGTAAGCAACTCACCTGGGAGTGTACCTTTCAACTGCAAACCAACCAATCCAGATCCCACACCCCCAACTACCTCCTCTACTGGGCTCTTCTACTCCAGCCATGATCTACCTGCCCTGATCACCCGAGGACCAAGGCACCACCTAAGGCTAGCCCCACTAAGGCAACTAAGGACAGCCCCAAATATGCCCAGAATCCAATGAGATTATTCAAACTAACCAATCCTCAGCCTTCTTACCTTGCCTCACCTGTTACTGAGGAAACCTCAGTGAAGGCTCTTGTCCACACTTCCCCCTCACTGCCTCTGACACCTGGCCGACACTGGGGCTTCCCTTTGTGCCCCCGTGGTTTGCCGTGCCCCCTTCTCTTGGGATTTGTGGGTTTAACAAACTATTTTTTCAATGGTAGTCATCTCCTGATCTGTGGGCCTTGCCATACCTGAAAAAATAATAAAGCCTAGATTTTAAAAACGCTTCTCTGCAGTACTTGATAGGCGGTTGGTAATGTTAAGAGTAGAAGGGAAACTAAGAGACAGTAAGTTCCGTGGGGTTCATGAAGACTACTGACATTTTCGCAGGTGGTCCAATGGGGAATCCATTGAACTGGAAGGAGCACGCTGGATTGGGTATGTCTACTTAGCAGATAGTGAGAAATGTAGTTTGCACTTTAGCTGTAATTTTATTTGTTATCTTTCTGAACTCCGTTTTGGATTTTGAATGAAGCAATATGGAAGCAACCAGCAAAATAACTCATTTAAGTACATCATTAAAAAAAAAAAAAGCTAAGATAAAGAAAGACTTTGGGGACTTCCCTGGTGGCGCAGTGGTTAAGAACCCACCTGCCAATGCAGGGGACACGGGTTCGAGCCCTGGTCCAGGAAGATCCCACATGCCGCGGAGCCACTAAGCCCGTGCGCCGCACCTACAACTACTGAAGCCCACGCGCCTAGAGCCCGTGCTCCACAAGAGAAGCCACAGCAATGAGAAGCCCGCGCTCCACAACGAAGAGTAGCTCCCGCTCGCCACAACTAGAGAAAGCCCACGTGCAGCAACGAAGACCCAACTCAGCCAAAAAAAAAATAATAAAATAAAATTCATTAAAAAAAAAAAAAGACTTTGGAAAGGCTAAACCAAGCAAATTAGGACTTTGGAACAGTATTGGGGGATTAAGCTGAGAGGGTCAGTATTGGGGGATTAAGCTGAGAGCGCATGGTCAACATGTGATATCACATTTCCTACACAAGGAAGGTTGTCCAGTTTGTATACTCCATTTCAAGGAATGCAAGTAAGGATTGGCTTGAACTCCATGGGATTTCTAGTATGAAACTGTATTTATATTAAGTGGATAGTAACTCTTTGCACATAAATTGGTATAATAAAAAGAACTACAGGAAAATAAATAAATTAATTACAACACTCCTCTACTCATTCATCCATCCATTTAAAGAATATCTTCTTAGGCCTCTTAAGTGCCAATCACGATGCTTGGGCTCAAGAATCCAGTGATGAGCAAATCAGATGCTGTTGTTGCCTTTGTGAGGTATAATTAGGGCAACAGACATGAAACAAATAGTCACATAAATCAGTGTGTAATTACAGAATATCACAAAATGTATGAAGAAAACAATTACCGAGTATTACATGAGCCTAAAGGAGCAGGTTGTGGCTTCTAAACTGAAAGCTGAAGCACGGGCCAGGCGAGGAGTGGAGGAGAAGACCACACAAGGAGAGGGAATTGCATGTGCAGAGACCCAGAGGCAGGAAAGAGGGTGTGTTTGAGGAGAGGAGAGAGGGTTAGGGTGGCCAGAGCATCATGAGTGAGAAGAAGAAGGCATCAGATGGTTCCGGAAAGGCTGGCAGGACTAGACTCTGCAAAGCTCCAAACGACAGGTTAAGGATTTCGGAGTTCTTCCTAAAAGTCATGACTTATCTTTGAAGGGTTTGGGGCAAAGAGTTATCTAGTATACTTTTTTTTTTTTTTTTTTTTGCGGTACGCGGGCCTCTCACCGCTGTGGCCTCTCCCGTCGCAGAGCACAGGCTCCGGATGCGCAGGCCCAGCGGCCATGGCTCACGGACCCAGCCGCTCCGCGGCATGTGGGATCTTCCCGGACCGGGGCACGAACCCGTGTCCCCTGCATCGGCAGGCGGACTCTCAACCACTACGCCACCAGGGAAGCCCTAGTTTACTTTTTTAACAGATCACTTGACTGCTGTGGATGGAGTATAGGGAGGAAAAAATGGGAGCAGGAAGAAGAGTAGGGAGATACGTACAAAGATGCAGAGTGCCCTGAACTGGGGTGAGGACAGGAGAGATCAAGAAAAGGGAGGCATTTGAAATGTGCTTGGATGAGGATTGACAGGACTTGGTGATGGGTTGAAGGTGGGAGTGGTGGAGAGCGGGGAGTGAGGCTGCAGCTCAGTCTAGACCTTAGCCTTCTGGGGCTCAGATCCTGAGCAGAAGGGAGGTGGGGCCTCTGACTCTCGGCCTAAACAGCCTGTTTCTCCCGTGTAACCCGCTCTACCCTTACGGGAGAACAGGCCCTGGAGAGCCCCAGGCCCAGCTCCTGAGTCCAGCTTCTCTTTCTAGGGCTCACACACCTGGCAGAGGTGTGAAAGCATCTATTGCTCCGCTTCCCTGCCTGTCTCTGGAACCTGTGCCACAAGAGGACTCGGACCAGGGACTTTACCTCTGCTGCCCTGACCCCAGCAGAACTGAAGTGCCAGAGGGAAGAGGGAGCTGCAGGGTGACAGGACACACATTTTCTCCCCCCGACCCCCCACCCACCAAATGACTTAAAGGAGTCGTCTGCCCTTTTGGAGGGGTGAGGGACAGCGTAGAACAACTTTTCCAGGACTAATGAAACAGCTTTTCTCCCAGGGAGCACCATTCAAGTAATTGTGTTTTTTAAAAACTGACACCCCACCCCTCCCCACCCCCGCCTACCAACTTCCCTACCCCCTGCCACCCCTGACTTGGAGAACTGGTTTTACTGTTGCTAAAGAAACGAGGTTGGCTGCTTTTTTTAAAAATCAAATGATCTGAGGTAAAATTTACATACAATAAAATGCACCCATTTTAAGTATACAATTTCATGTGGGGTTTTTTGTTTTTCCGTTCAGTGGGTTTTTACAAGTTTTGAAACCCATGTAACCACCAGCCAGCACAATCAAGATACAGAATATTTCCGTCACCTCAAACAGTTCCCTTATGCCCCTGTGCAGTCAATTCCTGGACCCCAGCCCCAGGAAACCACTGATTTGCCTTCTCTGCCGTTATAAGATTCGTTTTGCCTGTTCAGGAATTTCCTGTGAAAGACTCAGATGGCACAGAAAATCGCACACAAAAAAGAATTTTTGTGTGTCTGTCTTCTTTTACTTAGCATAACGTTTTGAAAACGTTTCCCTGGCGTTGCATGTATTGGCAATCCATTTTTATTGCTCATCAGTGTTCCACTGCATGGATGTTCCATTTGTTTTATCTGTTCCCCTGTTGATGGACATTTGGGTTGTTTCTGATTTGGGGCTGTTATAAATAAAGCTGCTGTGAACATTTGAGTACACGTCTTCGTGTGGATATATTTTGATTTCTCTTGAGTAAAATACCAGACAGTGGGATTGTGAGGTTGTATGGTCAATTTGTGTTTAACTTTATAAGAAATTACCAAACTCTTTTCCAAAATGACCGTTCTATTTTACAGTCCCACCAGGAGTGTATGAGGCCCCAGTTTCTCTGTATCCTTGCCACATTTGGTGTTGTCAGTCTTTGTTGTTTGTTTCTTTTATTTTTTTAACTTTTTCTTTTATATTGGAGTATAGTTGATTAACAAAGTTGTGTTAGTTTCAGGTGTACAGCAAAGTGATTCAGTTATACATACACATGTATCTATGCTTTTTTCAAAATCTTTTCCCATTTAGGTTGTTACCTAACATTGAGCAGAGTTCCCTGTGCTATACAGTAGGTCCTTGTTGGTTACCCATTTTAAATACAGCAGTGTGTACATGTCACTCCCAAACTCCCTAACTATCCCTTCCCCCCTGGTAACTATAAGTTCATTCTCTAAGTCTGTTTCTGTTTTGTAAGTTCCTTTGTATCATTTCTTTTTAGATTCCACTTATAAGTGATATCATATGATATTTCTCTTTCTCTGACTTACTTCACTCAGTATGACAATCTCTAGGTCCGTCCATGTTGCTGCAAATGGCATTATTTCATTCTTTTTAATGGCTGAGTAATATTCCATTGTATGTATGTACCACATCTTCTTTATCCATTCCTCTGTTGATGGACATTTAGGTTGCTTCCATGTCTTGGCTATTGTAAATAGTGCTGCAATGAACATAGGGGTGCATGTAACCTTTTGGACCATGTTTTTCTTTTTTGTTTCTTTTATTTCAGCCATTCTAGAGGATATTGAGAGGTAATCTCTCAATGTGTTTTATTTTCATTTTTCTTCTAGTTTTATTGAGGTACAGTGGACAAATTAGTAATATATTTAAAGTGTACAATGTGATGATTTGATATACATATATCTTGTGAAATAAATGAGTCCCACAATCAAGTTGATTAGCACCTCCATCACCTCACAGAGTTGTCTTTTTTTTTTCTTTTTTGGTGAGAATGCTCAAAATCTACTTTCAGCAACTTGCAAGTATAAAATATTGTAGTATTAACTATAGTCACCTTGTTATACGTTAGATCCCCAGAACTTATTCTTCTTATAACTGGAAGTTTGTAACCTTTGACAAACAAGTTTATCTCCCTGTTTTCCCCAGCTCCTGGCAACCACCAATCTACTCTCTGTTTCTATGAATTTGATTTTTTTTTTTAGATTCCACATATAAGTGAGATCATACATTATTTGTTTTTCTCTGACTTATTTTACTTAGAATAATGCCCTCAAGACCTGTCCATGTGGTTGCAAAAGGCAGGATTTCCTTCCTTTTTTATGGCTGAATAACATTCCATTGTATGTATGTACCACATTTTCTTTATCCCTCAATGGACATTTCGATTGTTTCCGTGTCTTAGCGTTTGTGAATAAATAGTACAATGAACATGGGAGTGCAGATGTCTCTTCCACTTAGTGATATCACTCCCTTTGGGTATATACCCAGAAGTGGGATTGCTGGATCATATGGTAGTTCTATTTTTAAACTTTTTGAGGAACCTCCATACTGTTTTCCATAGTGGCTGCACTAGTTTACATTCCCAGCAACAGTGTATGAGGGTTCCCTTTTCTCTGCATCCTTGCCAACTCTCTCAATGTGGTTTTAATTTGCATTTCCATACCAATTAATGATGTTGAGCTTCTGTTCATGTGCTAATTGGCCATTTATCCATTGTGAAATGCCTTTTTAAATCTTGTGCTCATTTTTAAAAGTTGTGCTGTCATTTTATGAGTTCTTTGTATATTCTGGATACAAGTCCTTTGTCAGATACATGTATTCTGTTTACTTTTTCTCCCAGTCTGCTATTTGTCATCTCATTTTCTTAATAATGTCCTTTGAAAATTTTAATTTTGGTGAAGCCCAGTTTATCATTTTTTTTTCTTTGTTTATGTGACTGGACGGCTTCCTTGTGAAGCAATCAGGATCTGCCTGATAGGAACTCTAGGCCTCTTGTAAGAAAAAAATGAGAGAAAAAGGACTTTTGGTCTACAGGGATAAAGAAATGTGGGTGGGAATTTGGAGGATTCTGGGGGAGGAAGGAAGAATTATGAGGGAGGTTTCAGACGCCAGGACCTTGAACCAAGATAGAGGAAACAATAATGATAGTAGCTAGTATTTATTGAGTGTTTACTATGTTCCAGACCCTGTTGTAGGATCTTGTTTTAAAATTAATTTTGATTGGGGTATAGTTGCCTTACAATGTTGTGTTACTTTCTTGCTGTACAGTAAAGTGAATCAGTTATATGTATACATTTATCCCCTCTTTTTTAGATTTCCTTCCCATTTAGGTCACCACAGAGCACTGAGTAGAGTTCCCTGTGCTATACAGCAGGTTCTCATTAGTTATCTATTTTATACATATTAGTGTATGTATGTCAATCCCAATCTCCCAATTCATCCCACCCCCTCTCCCGCCTTGGTATCCTTAAGTTTGTTCTCTACATCTGTGTCTCTGTTTCTGTTTTGCAAATAAGTTCACCTGTACAATTTTTCTAGATTCCACATATAAGCGATATTGTATGATATTTGTTTTTCTCTTTCTGACTTACCTCACATAATAATAGTACCTAGTATTTATTGAGTGCTTGCTGTGTTCCAGGCCCTGTTGTAAGATCTTCATGTGTATTAATCATGAACTCTTTACAACAACCCTGTAGAATACGTACTAGTATTATCCCTATTTTACAGATAGATAGGGAAATTGAGTCACAAGGTAATTAAGTAACTTGCCCAGGATCGTGCAGCTAATAAGTAGCAGAGCCAGGATTTGAACCCATCCAGACTGGCCCGTGGCTCTTAACCACCATGCTTTCCTTTGACTGCTCAAGCAGGGCTGGTATAAGGCAAGTAGGCTGAAAAATTCTGCCACAGTGGTACCGTTTGAGTGTTCATTGGTATCCTCACCAGAGTACCACCCAGGGTTCTGTATCAATGAGCTACTCAGTCATCACATAAGGGAGGGAGCTGACCTAAATTTCTGGTTCCCCCAGATTCAAGGCAACATTTGGTGCCACACAAAAATAGAGGGTGGGGAGACCAAAGCCCTCTGATCCTGCTTGTTGACCTGCCCCCCAGGAGTGTTCTTGTGGGATTTTACCTCTCACCTCCCACATTCCGAAGTCCATTCCCATCCTTGCTGGGGATCTCCCTTAGTCCCAGATATCCCCCCTCTGTTTGCATCTCCCGTCTCTACCTTCACCTCCAGCCTTTTTATACCATTTGGTCCATTGGCCCCATTTGTTCTCCAGTTCTGAGGGACCTCCTCCAGAATCCCACTACCCCCTGCTCACCCCCCACTGACTGGGGGCTGGGAGGAGTGGGGGAATGCGGGATATATTCTGTGCTTCCACTTCTGCAGGTGGAGTTGCTGGCCACTCTTTATAAATATGTGAGAACATACAGTGTAAACATATTTCAAAAGATTACTTGAAGGACTTCCCTGGTGGCACAGTGGCTAAGAATCCGCCTGCCAATGCAGGGGACACGGGTTCAATCCGTGGTCCGGGAAGATCCCACATGCCGTGGAGCAACTAAGCCTGTGCACCGCAACTACTGAGCCTGCGCTCTAGAGCCCACGAGCCACAACTACTGAGCCCACGTGCCGCAACTCCTGAAGCCCGCATACTCTAGGGCTTGTGCTCTGCAACAAGAGAAGCCACTGCAATGAGAAGCCTGCGCACTGCAATGCAGAGTAGCCCCCCGCTCGCCGCAACTAGAGAAAGCCTGTGTGCAGTAATGAAGACCCAAGGCAGCCAAAAAAAAAAGATTACTTGAAGAGACACAACTTTTTCCCCACACTTTTGTTTTTTTGCGGTACGCGGGCCTCTCACTGTTGTGGCCTCTCCCGTTGCGGAGCACAGGCTCCGGACGCGCAGGCTCAGCGGCCATGGCTCACGGGCCCAGCCGCTCCGCGGCATGTGGGATCTTCCCGGTCCGGGGCACGAACCCGTGTCCCCTGCATTGGCAGGCGGACTCTCAACCACTGCGCCACCAGGGAAGCCCTCCCCACACTTTTTTAAGCCGTGGGAAAAACCTGTATAGTTTGAGATTCTTATAGTATGAGGATAATTTCTGGCTTCTTCAACCTAGAAAGAATAGCTGTGTCTAAGCATTTGCCGATAAATAGTTGACAATAACAGAGACTAGAAAATGGGAACTGAAAAATTATACTGTAGAATTAAAATATGGCTCTGTCCAAAGACCTGGGTTTAAAAAAAAAAAGACTTTAAGAGGTCCAAATCCAGCAAACAGTTAGATGTAATAGAGCCTGAAGGGCTTAAAATGAGAGAGATGAGCTATTGAAAATATTAATGAATTCAAGGCTTTGATAAAGTTTGAAGCTAAGATGAACTTTTAATTGAACTCACCTTTGGTGAGGTTTAAGCGAGACCCCTAGGCCACTATAAGCCATATGTTTCATGAAGATTTATTCTTAATGGAAGAACTCTAGCTCTCAATGCAGACCCTTTTTTTTTAATTTAATAGTTTTAAATTATGTTCTTTTCATTACATGGTAATTATACATGACCGAGTTTCATTTTGAGCCACTTAATGCCTCATCTTCCTAACTGTCATGCAAAATGTGTTAGTGCATCAAATTAGGATGGCCAGCTTTCGAACTATAGTTACCTCACCTCCGGGTTTTTTTTTTTTTTGTGACGTGGTTGACTCCAGCTAGATGAAGTAGGTCAAAAGGGCCAAGAATCTGCAACTAGACGTGCCCATTGGGCTCTTGGTGTGGAAACCAGAGAGCATGTTGTCAAGAGGTGTGGATGGGCCCAGGTGAATGGTTGGCCTCTAGGAACAAGGGTATAGCATGGATGGAGGGATTCATATCCCTGTGTACATAATAACATGCCTCTCTCCCAACATTTCAATATCATTTACTCATGTCACCCCAATATCCTGACTTTCCAGAGCACGGAAGGAATGTATTGGCAAAATAATATAATTGGACATAAAACAAGATAGAGTATGTTATCAGCTATGAAGCTGGATTCCCATGTTTTCTTCTGCTATAAGGTGAATGTCCCATTTTTGCTATTCAATCAGTATAAAGACTAAAAGCAAAGATGCACTCTGAGTATTAGCTTTTGCCCAGGAGGTCCTGCAAGAAGTGGCGGGAGGGGACTTCCCTGGTGGTCCAGTGGTTAAGACTATACACTCCCAATGCAGGGGGCCTGGGTTCCATCCTTAGTCAGGGAACTAGATCCCACATGCATGCTGCAACTAAGAGCCCTCATGCTGCAACTAAATACCCCGTGTGCTGCAACTAAGACCTGGCGCAACCTAAATAAATAAATAAAAGAAATGGCAGGACTCCTCACCTCAGCAGGGAATGGGACAGGAATGGGAAAGTAGGAGATGGCACGAGCTGGAGACCCAGGCAGAATCCACAGCTTCTTGGAGAGCTGAGGCCCAGGCAAAGAGATTCAGGTCCCTGTGACACGGGGACTCTGGGTTATACGATCAGCAGCCAGACTGCCTTGTTGCTGAAGGCCCTCAATGCCCCTGGGGCCCCCTAAGTCTTGTCTAGGAGCCTGGGGCGGATGGGAGTCAGAGAGCCACAGAGAAGAAAGGAGGACAGCAGGGAGCATGACAGGTGCTGATGTGCTCACGAGGGACAGTCAACATGACATGGCTTCCTACCCATCTTCCTTAGCTCACCTTCAACTGGCTTGAAGAATGTTTGTTTATACTTAGTTTCCTTACCCGTCTAATGATGGGGAGAGGAGGCTTTCCAAGATTTCAGCCAATACAAGAACTTTGTAGCAAGGAGCTGGAAATGCAAGAGAGTGCTGAGGGAGGAGGGATTGAGGAAATTCACCTGCATGGCCCCAGGCCGTGGGCACCTCTGTAAGACTCTTCACCGGTCCTTTTAACACCACCATCCACAAAGTAAAATCTCTGCAAACAGTCTGACCTTCGCGTATTTTGTATTTTGTAGCAGCTGGGACCCGCCCCCCACCCCCACCCCGTGAGATCGCCTCATTCCACTAATGATTATAGTGGCTTAATTCTTCTGCCATCCTTGGGGCCCAGCCTCCGTAATGATGGGAAGTGGAGGCGTGGAGCCCGTCAGTCGGCGAAGTCTGCCGTGTTTGAGGAACACTTACCAGACGCAGAGTGCTCTCTAGGTTGTTGGGAACGGCAGGGGCCGGGGTGGCAAAGAAGCCAAAGTCTCCTCTTCGGGAGCCCCCTCCTTGGACCACAAAGCAAGCGTTGTACAGACTTGAGGAGTCTGATGTTGGTGCGTGGTGCATGTTATCATGCCCTCTGCCTCCTGAGTAAAGTTCCATGTCCTTACCATATTAAAAAAAAAAAGCTTCACACTTACAGGAGAAGATAATGGAAGGAGATACTGTGTCCTCCAGGAGGTGGAGCTTTGTGCAGAATAGAGTCCCCTCCTTCCCGCAGCACACGCCAGGCTGGACCCCTTGCCCTCTTGGGTGAGTGGAGCACAGCCTCACAGGCTTACGTGGCGGCAGTATTCAGGGTCCTTCATCGTCTGGTCTCGAATTGTCCTTCTGGCTTCATCTGCCATTGCTCCCTTCTTTGTTGTGGGACCACCAGACAACCCTACTGCCCCACTATGGCGTGGGCTCTGCGGGCCCGTATCTTTCCGATGCCCTTCTCCCTTCTCTGCCTGGTGAAGTCCTCTATACTCTTTTTTCCCCGCAGTAATTTTTGTCTCATCTTAAAAAATATTGTGAAACGTGGCACACACAGGAAAGTGTAAAAAACATAAATTCACAGCTCTGTGAATTATTATAAAGCAAATATCCAAGTAACAACACCCAGATCAAGAAAGAGGACATTCTCAGTCCGCCAGCGTCGCCTCCTCCCACTTCTACTCCCCTCCCCCAAAGGCTCTTCTAATTACAATCCTCTCTCTCCATCATTCTGATGTTTATGCAAACGTCCCTGCGTTTTCTTTTTTTCTTTTCACCACATAGGAATGCAACCCTAAATTCTACCGTTTAAGTTTTGCCTTTTTTGAACGCTATATAAATGGAATCATACAGAATGTACTCTTGGTGTTTTGTTTCTTTGCCTCAATTTTGTCCTTGTGAAATTCATCCAGGTTGCTGTGCGTAGCTGTAGGTAGTTCACTTACAATGTTGTATAGATTTCCTTTGTATAAATACACCACAAATCATTTATCCACTGTGCTGTGATAGACATTTGGATTATTTCTAATTTTTGGTGATTATGAATAATGCTGCTGTGAACATTCTTTTGCATCTCTCCTGTTCTATATAGGCCTTCATTTCTGCTGGATACAAACCTTGGAGTGGAATTTTTGGATCTTAGGCTATGCATATTGTCAACTTTAACAAATCCAGCAAACTGGTGATTGTATCAATTTATGTTCCCATCAGCAGTTTATGAGAGCAGTGGCTGCTTTATATCTGTACCAACACTTGGTATTGTTGGTCTTTTAAATTTTAGCCATTCTGGTGGGGGTAAATGGTTTTAATTTGCATTTCTCTGAAGATTCGTGAGATTGAACACCTTTATATCTATTTATTGGCCATTTAGTATTTTCTATTGCAAAGTTCTTATTCAAGTCTTTCACTAATTTTTTTACTGTGTACTCTTTCTTTCCTTATTCTGGAGATATATATATATATATGTATATGTATATGTATGTATGTATACATATATATTTAAAATATACAGGTATGTATATATGTGCCTTCATATACACATACATATATATAAAATAAACACATAATAGAATACATGTATATTTTATTCACATACGTATGTATATACGTACATATATAAATGTATATAGTACATATATAAATGTATGTTAAATTATCTCTATATAATATGTACATATATACATATATGTATATATAATCAGTTCTTTATGTAACATGAATGTGGTGCTTTTTGTCTGTTACATGTATTGCAAATCTCTCTACCACTCAGAGGCTTGTCATTCTCTTAACAGAATCCTTTGATAAAGAGAAGTTTTTAAATTTTATGTGGTCAAATTTATCAGTCTTTTCCTTACTGTTAGTGCTTTAATTTTCTACTTAGGAAATACTTGTCATGAATATATTTTTTCTAGTATCTAGTAGGAACTTTAAACTATTTTAAATTGAGATATAACATGCATAAAGTATATAAAGTACTGGAGCTTAAGTATACAGCTCAATGAATTTTTACAGATGTATATACCCACGTAACCACCACTCAGATCAGGATAGAAATTTACAGCAAACCAAAAGACTTTCCAGCGCCTTTTCCAATCACTTATAACCTCCTCCCTAAGAGAGCCACTGTTCTAAATCTGTTTATCTTTTCTCCTCTTGTTGGATATCTGAGTTGTTTCAGTTTTTGACTATTATAAATAAGTTGCCATGAACATTCTTATACACATTTTTTGTGGACATAGCACAGATTTCTCTTATATATAGATAGATAGATACACACACACACTCACACACACACACACACACACACACACACACACACACACACTTAGGAAAAGAATAGTCAGGTCATGGTGTTGACATATGTGTAGATATCACCAGACCTCTTCCAAAGCGATACACCAGCTTACACCCACAAAAGCAATGTAAGAGAGTACCAGTTGCTCCACATCCTCACCAACACTTGGTATTGTCATTCATTTTAATTTTAGCCATTCTTCTTCATGGCTAGTAGTACCATATTATAGTTGAATTCACATTTCCTTAACAAGTAACGATGTGGAATGCCTTTTTATATATTTATTGGTCATTTGTATATCCTCTTTTATGAAGTTCCTTATCAAATCCTTTGTCTATTAAAAAAATCGGGTTGATTTTTTTTCTTATTGATTTGTGGAAGTTCTTTATATACTGTAGTTATGAGTCCTCTGTTGGGTATATGCTTTGCAAATATTTTTTTCCAGTCCATGGTTTGTCTTTCACTCTCTTTTTTTTTTTTTTTTTGCTGTACCCAGGCCTCTCACTGTTGTGGCCCCTCCCGTTTCAGAGCACAGGCTCCGGACGCGCAGGCTCAGAAGCCATGGCACACGGGCCCAGCCGCTCCGCGGCACGCGGGATCCTCCCGGACCGGGGCACGAACCCGTGTCCCCTGCATCGGCAGGCAGACTCTCAACCACTGCGCCACCAGGGAAGCCCCTGTCTTTCACTCTCTTAATAGTGCCTTTTCATTCAGAGAAGTTTTAAATTTTAATGAAGTATAATTTATCAATTATTTATTATGAATAGAGCTTTTTGTGTCCTGTTTAAGAACTATTTGCCTACCCTGAGGTCTTGAAAATATTCTCCTGTGTTTTCTTCTAGAAGCTTTATTATTTTACCTTTCACACTTAGGTTCATGATTCAGCTCAAATTACTTTTGTGTGTGATATGAGGTAAGAGTTAAAATTCTCTTTTTCCCCCCCATGTACAGTATCCACTTTACCCACTACTATTTAATGAAAAGATCATCTGTTCCCTCATTGAATTGTAAGTCAAGGGATTATATGTATGGGTTAATTTTTTCCAACTTTATTGAGGCATAATTGACAAATGAAAATTGCATGTATTTACAGTGTTCAATGTGATGTCTTGATATATGTGTACATTGTGAAGTGATTATCACAATCAAGCTAATTAACATATCCATTACCTTCCATATTTAATCTTTTCTGTGGTAAGAACATTTAAGATTTACTCTCAGTAAATTTCAAGTATACAATACAATATTATTATTAACTATAGTCATTATGCCTACACTAGAACTTCAGAACTTAATCCTGCACACTGAAACTTTGTACACTTTGATGAGCGTCTCCCCATTTCCCCCACCTGCCCCAGCCCCTGGCGGCAATCATTCTACTCTTTGTTTCTTATCTAAAAGACAGAAGATAGCAAGTGTTGGTAAGGATGTGGAGAAAAGGGAACTCTTGTACACTGTTGGTGGGAATGTAAATTGGTACAGCCATTATGGAAAACAGTATGGAGGCTCCTCAAAAAATTAAAAATAAAACTACCTTATGATCCAGCAATCCCACTTCTGGGGGGAATTTATATCCAAAGGAAATGAAATCAATATCTTGAAGAGATATCTGCACTCCCATGTTTATTGTAGCATTATTTACAATAGCCAAGACATGGAAACAACCTAAGTGTCCATCAGTGATGAATAGATAAGGAAAATATGGCATATGCATACAGTGGAATATTTTCAGCCTTATAAAAGTAGGAAATCCTGTCATCTGTGACAACATGGATGAACCTGGAGGACATTATGCTAAATGAAATAAGCCAAGCACAGAGAGACAAATACTGCATGAACTCACTTACATGCAGAATCTAAAAAAGTCAAACTCATAGAAGCATATGGATCTACTTCTAGACTCTATTCTGTTCTGTTGGTCTATTTCCCTATCCTTGTCCTAAAATCACACTGTCCTAAACTAATGTAGCTTTATAGTAAGGGTTGAAATGTGGTAATTCAAGTTTTCCAGCTTTTCTTTTTCAACATTGTCTTGGCTATTTAGGTCCTTTACATTTCCATACAAACATTTTGGAATCAACTTGTCAATTACTACAATAACCAGTTGAAATTTTTTTTTCAAGATTACATGGAACAGACCTCTTTAACAGATAGTCTTCCAATCCATAAACACATTGTATCTCTCCATTTATTTAAGTTTTCTTCAGTTTCTCCTAATAATGTTTAATAGTTTTCTGCAGAGGTTTTGTACATCTTTGCTTAAATTATTGCTATATTGATATTTTTGAACGCTAATGCAGATCATGTCTTTTTAAAAGTCTCTTATTATGGAAATAATTTCAACATATGCAAAATAAACAGCACAGTTTAATGAACTCCCATCATACAGCTTTAATGCGACTCAACATCCTGCCTTTCTTGTTTCAAGTATACCTCTGCTCACCACCCACCTCCACTCAATTATCATTTTATTATAGTTTTTTATTGCTGATGTAAAATGTATATACATTGAAATGCACATGTCTCAGCAGTACAAATTTTACAAATGGATATTCTTGTGTAAAACAGAGCCACGTCTAAATGTAGAACATTTCTACCCCAGAAAATTCCCTCATACCCTCTCCCAGTCAATCTTCCCCAGACTCCAGAGCAACCACTCTTGTGATATCTTTTTCACTTTAGAGTAGATCTGCCCATGTTAGAATCCCATATAAATGAAATTATACACTACAAACTCTTTTGTGTCCAGCTTCCTTCTCTCAGCAAATATCTGTTAAATTCCTCCACTTTGTTGCATGTACCAGTAGTTCATTACTTCTTATTGCTGATTAGTTTTACATTGTATGTATGGATAAACACTCTGTTTATACATTCTTCTGTTGATGGACATTTGGGTTGTTTCCCTTGTTTGGTTAGAATGGATAAAGCTGCTATGAACATTTTTGCACCAGCCTGTTTCGTGGACATATGCTTTCATTTTTCTTGTGTCAATACCTGGGGGTGGAATTCCTGGGTCAAAGGGTTTCCCCTCCCTAACATTTTATTATGAAAAGTTTCAAGCATATGCAAAAATCAAAAGTCTTTTATAGTCAGTGAAAACTTGTGTACCCATTGAAACTTATATACCTATTCTACCATTAACTTTGTACTCTACCGGCTTTATCACATAACAATCCATCTTTTCATCACTCTATCCATTGATTAACCTATTTTATTTTAGTCAATCTTCAAGTTAACTGCAGACGTCAGTACAGTCCTTCCGGATAGTTCAGCATACACATTATTAACTAGAATTTCATATTTGCTTATAGTTTTTCATTTGGATGTAAATTTTAAAGTCAGTTAAGGACACACGAGATTCTTCATGATGCATGTACACTTGCTCAATTTTGATAATGCATGTCACCCGAACCCCTATCGAGATATAGAACATTGCCATCACCCCAGAATGTTCTCTTACAACCTTTGCATTCAGTCCCCACTTTTGTCCCTTAGAGACAACCACTTTTTTTTTCCACTGTAGCTTAGTTTTGACTGTTCTAGAATTTCATATAAATGGGATGATACAGTATTTACTTTTTTTTTTTTTTTTTTTTTTTTTTGCGGTACGCGGGCCTCTCACTGTTGTGGCCTCTCCCGCTGCAGAGCACAGGCTCCGGACGCGCAGGCTCAGCGGCCATGGCTCACGGGCCCAGCCGCTCCGCGGCATGTGGGATCCTCCCGGACCAGGGCACGAACCCGTGTCCCCTGCATCGGCAGGCGGACTCTCAACCACTGCGCCACCAGGGAAGCCCCCAGTATTTACTTTTTTGTAAGGTTTTTTTTCACTTAGCATAACGTTTCTGAAATCCATCCCTCTTGTTGCCCGTATCCGTAGTTCATTCTTTTTTTTTATTATTATTACTGAGTAGTATTCCATTTATGTATGTACTACAGTTCGTTTTTTCAGCATTCTGTTGATGGGCAACTGATCTGTTTCCAGATTGGGGCTATTATGTAAAAATCTGCTAAGAATATTCTTTATAAAACTTTGTATAGGGCATGTATTTTCATTTTTCTTGAGTAAATTCCTGAGTAGAATTGGATATCTTATGGCAAGTGTACTTTTAACCCTAAAAGAAAATGCCGAACTGTTTTCCGAAGTGGTTGTACCATTTTACATTTCTACCAGCAAGTCATGAGAATTCCGGTGGCTTCACCTCCTCACCAACATTTGGTAAATGCTATGGTGTGTGTGTGTGGTAAAATATACATAACATAAAATTTATTATGAGTTATATTTAATATATTCACAGTGCTGTGCAAACATCACTACTATTAAGTTCGAGAACATTTTTGTTACCCCAAAAGGAAATCCTGTACCCACGAAGCAGTCACTTTCCGTTCTCCCCTCCCTCCAGTCCCTGGCAATCGCTAAAATGGACATACAATACGTGGCCCTTTTGTGCCTGACTTCTTCCACTCAGCATAATGTCTTCAAGGTTCATCATGTTGTAGCCCGTATCAATGCTTCGTTCCTTTGTGTGACTGAATAATATTCCATTATATGGATATACCACACGTTGTTTATCCATTCACCAGCTGATGGATGTTTGGATTGTTTCCACCCTTTGGCTATTGTGAATAGTACTGCTATGTCCACATTTTTGTTTGCACACCTGTTTTCAGTTCTTTCAAGTATATACCTAGAAGTGGAATCGCTTGGTCATGTAATAATTCTGTGTCAGCTGCAGGTATTTTTTGGTAGATATTCTTTATTAGATCAAGGAAATTCTATTACTAGTGTGTTACCTTTTTAAAATTCAAAATACATATTGTGTTTTATCAAAAGTTTTTCTACACTTCCTGACTTGATCCTACCATTTCCCTTTTTAGGTCAATTTGGAAAATTATACTGAATAACTTTAAAAATACTAAACAACTTGGAATTCTGGAGTCAGCCCAACTTTGTCATGATGTGTATACATCAGAAGAGCGTGTAGCATCTCAGCAGTACCACTGAGAATCAGTAACTGGCCCTCTGGGGGAAATGGCCCCAAATGCTGTCTTCCTATCTCACTCCTGCCTGGCTCCTGGTGAGCAGGTGTTCAGGTCGGCCTCAGGAGAGCTGGTCTGAATCACTTAGTGCGCCATCACTGGACGTGGAGATCCTACTCCTATATATTCTTAAAAGTGTGCTGCAAATGCCATTGTAACAGGGAAGAGCCAAATCCCACTACATGTTGGATCTGTTTCTTCTACTTTAACCTTTGCTTTCTGCTGTTTTTGTTCACTAAAAGGATACATAATGACCTGCCTCGGGGAACCCTGCCCCTAGGCCTGAATGTTAAACCAAAGTGCCTTTGTTCAGGGAAGCATCCTGACCCTGTCCACCTGTGGATGGCTGCAAGAAAGAAGAAATTAACACATCCTCTCCGGGAGGCTGGCCATTCCAGGGTATATTTCAAAAACTTATGGCCTTTTTACTTTACTTCCTCATCTCCTCCCACTCTCTTTGCTGTAAAAGAAACTGGCATCCAAACCCCGAATAAAGTCGTACTCCTTTGCCTCAACAGCTGGTCTCCGATTAACTGGGCTGTCATGCGGCGATCAGAGCGAGCCTGGACTGGGTAACACCATCTCCTCTTTAAAATCCTTCCCTACTTCATGTTCTGTGTGATCGCCCCTTCCCCTACTGTCTCCTTTGCCAGATTCTAGGCCCTTTGAAGGGAGGGGCACATCGTGGTTATCTTCAGGTTTATAGTTCCTGTCATTATATAGTATGTGTTCCATGCATGTCTAGGGAATGAGTGAATAAGTCTTTCAAGAGAAACATAAAGCAGAACAGAAAAAGCCCTAGAGGCCACTAGGTCTTGCAGTGAGCTTTTTTTTTTTTTTAAAGCAACAGAACCCTTTTTCCAATTGAACCCCTATGCAGAGCCCACCACTAAGACATAAAAATGGAGGTGCTCTGATGGAGGTGGGGGGCGTTAGGGAAATCATAGAGCTCGGATCCTTTATTTATTTATTTTTAAAATTTTATATTTTGGCTGTGCAGCATACGGGCTCTTAGTTCCCCGACCAGGGGGATTGAACCCGCCCCCAGCCCCCCTCCTCGCATTGGAAGCATGTAGTCTTAACTACTGGACAGCCAGGGTAGTCCCAGAGCCCGGATCCTGTAACTCCCCCTCTCCCCACCAGGAGTCCTCCAGGCACATCTCTCCTGAGCTGTAGACCCTCTGGACCACCTCCCTAGAATATTCCGTCGGTGCCTCCAGCATGTCCTGGGCGGGTCTCATCCTCTCCACCGAACATGCCCTCCTTCTTGGGTTTCTTACTTCAGCAAGTGTGTCCTTGACCTCCTTAACGCCTCCAGCTTCCTCACTGCCTTGTTGCTAGTCACTGTGGGTCTGCTTCTTGAATGCCTCTCATTCATCTTTTCCTCTCCATCCTCATGATCTCTACCTTCATTTGGGTCCCAAGCATGTCTCTCCTAGTTACACAAGCATTGCAGAATTACAAAAGCATCCTCCCCAGCCTCTATCATTTCCAATCCTCTCCCAGCCAAACTCTCCTCTGTTCGTGAAATGTTCTTTCTCAAATGCAAATCTAACTGAGTCAGTGCCTTGCTCTAAGCCCCACTATCCACAGGATAAGTACTACTCCTGTTAGCCCCTGACCACGGCTCACCTTTCTTCCCCTGGTTGTTGGGCTCTGGTTTATATTGAAGTTGCAGTTACCCCGAACTTCTGTTCCCTTTCCCGCCCCATCTCTCCATGTCTCCTTCTCAGCCTGGCAAACTCCTACACATGCTAAAGCGTCAGCTCCGTTGTCATCTCGTCGGGAGGCTTTCCTTCTCACCCTGTGTTCCCCTGTATCAGAGCACTTGGCCCAGGGGATTACGATCATCGTGCACTTGGCTGTCTCCTTCACTAGACTGGGAACAGCTCAAGGGCCAACATCTTCCCTGCCAAATCTCCGGTGCCTACCAAAGGGCTGTCACAGACAAGGGATTTCTTAAAATACAAGGGACGTGTATTGCAAACAAAACAGACGTAGCCACACTGACTTGCAGGTGCTTCGCCATGAGGAGTTGCTTTTGCCGCTTGCCAGGGGCCTCTGAGTTTTCTCAGTCCAGGCCAAACCTTTGGTAACGGGGACAGCAGCGCTTTCCACTCCGACATTAAACAGAGAGGCAAAGGCTTCTGTTCCTCTGCTGCAGTCCTACCTGGAAACACGAGGTGGCGCTCTGCGGAGGCCTACGGAGGTAGGTTCTGGGTGATCAGCCTGCCCAGCCCAGCAACAGGGGAGCCCTGATAATCCAGAATCAGTGGCAAGACTGACACTTCACCTGTTATGATGAATAGAGCTAACAGATGTTTGCATATATTCATCTATGTCCATATATGAATTTAAGAAAAACTTATAAGTAGCATTTTATCTACGTGTGTTGGAATCAGTGCTGGGTTTTACTCCTGGCTCTGCTGCTTCTAGCTGGGTGAACTGTCAAGTTCTGGGTGTCAGATTCCTCCCCTGTGGAATAGAGATAATACTCTGTGAGCTTTATTATTTTTTTTAAACATCTTTATTGGGGTATAATTGCTTTACAATGGTGTGTTAGTTTCTGCTTTATAACAAAGTGAATCAGTTATACATATACATGTTCCCATATGTCTTCCCTCTTGCGTCTCCCTCCCTCCCACTCTCCCTATCCCACCCCTCCAGGCTGTCACAAAGCACCGAGCTAATATCCCTGTGCCTTGCGGCTGCTTCCCCCTAGCTATCTACCTTACTACGTTTGTTAGTGTGTGTATGTCCATGACTCTCTCTCGCCCTGTCAAAGCTCACCCTTCCCCCTCCCCATACTCTGTGAGCTTTAAACGAAATGACTTTTGCAAGGTTCCTGGCATCATTCCTGGCACATGCTAGATGGTTGAGGAATATTCATTTTCCCTTTTAAACGTTTTTGTATCTTCTATGCCTCCTTGACACTGATTGCTTTCTATTTTTTTTTTTTTTTAATAGCTTCTATACCTGTCTTGTTGCTACTTATTCTGGTCTGGGAACTCCCTGAGGGCAGGACTTGTCTGATTTTTCTTTAACTTCAGCACCCAGCTCAGAGCTAGGTACTTAGCGGGTATTCAGTAAATATTCCATGAAAGGACGATGACTAAATACAGCAGTCCTCTCCTCATGCCCCCACCCCAGGGTCCTCTTCCTGGGCCAGATAAAAACTTAAGTTATTTAGGTCTAGGCTGGTGGCTGTTTTTGCATATAACACACAATTGAGAAAATCTGGTAAAATCTGAGCTGGTACTTCTGCTGCCAGTGATCCCAGAGGCTTGTCTGCCTGCACGCGCCATCTGGAGAGTCTGGAAAGCCTGCCTGCAATCCTGTTAGAGAAGCGGCCCTCCTGGGCTGTGAAGGGGCGTGCAGCTCCTCAAGGTAGACACAGGATCACCTGTTGTGGGCAGAGCCAGCAGGTGGCACTTGCCACCCTGGCTTGGCAGGCAGAGAGGACACAGAGCCAGAGCCGGTGGGTGGGCCGGGGTTCCTCTCCTTCTGTTTGGGGTTCTGTTTGAGTCCCAGTAATCCTGCCAGCCCTTCTGTTCCTGGGGGAATAGGTCAGGCATCTCCCTGGGAGTCGTTTCCTAGGCCTGGGAGGAGCAGTACATTCCTTGGGGCTTGCCAGCCCAGCCAGGTTGGCAAAGGAGAGAGACCCCAAGTTCCTTCTGGCTGAGGGAAGAACTGAGCAGGTGACCCTGAACTACAAACAGTTCAGCAGGGAGGAGCTCCACTGGGAGCCTTCCTTAAAATCCCTAACTTGGCCAAGGATTTGTATTTTCCCCTGTTTGTGATTTTTTTCTTTATGTATGGGATAGTTCATCTCTTAAGAAATGGGAAGTGGGAATAGAAGATTCTGGAAATTCCCCAAGCTTTTCTAACGCTGGAGCAGTATGGCTGTTGAAGCTCTCTGTTGCAGTGATGGAGATGGGGACAACAAAGATGACAATGGGAGGGAGTTTCCTTTGGAAGGTACCTTTTGTTAGGAATGGTTACTTCTTAAGGGTGCCAGAAAATAAAGGTCATAAAGACCCTCAAATGCGATGGAGCTTCTATTAAAAAACAAAAAAACCCTTTTTTCAGTATGAAAAAAAAAATGGTTTTTTTTTGTTTTTTAGGCCACACCATGTGGGATGCGGGATCTTAGTTCTCCATCCAGGGATTGAACCCGTGCCCCCTGCACTGGAAGCACAGAGTCTTAACCACTGGATCGCCAAGGAAGTTCCAGCATGGAAAAACTTTAACATAACATACACAAGATAAAGAGAATAGAGAGCCCCGACGTGCCCCTCACCAGCTTCACAAATTTCCAACATTTTGCCCAGCTTGTTTCATCCTTTCCCAACTTTTTTTCCCTTTTTGTTAGAGTAGAAGCTACTCAACTTATTTTAGGAGGCTAATAAGCCCTTATAAGGATCTAAGATAAGGATCGAAGGACTTATGGAGCTGGGAGGGAATCTGGAAATGTTTTGGGGATTTCCCTGGTGGTCCAGTGGTTAAGACTCCGTGCTTCCAGTGCAGGGGGCACGGGTTCTATCCCTGGTCACAGAACTAAGAGCTCGCAACCCACATGCCACATGGCATGGCCAAAAAAAAAAAAAAAAGTTGTGGTCCAACTTTCTTAGGTTACACGTGGAAAAACTGAAGCCGAATGAGGAAAATGGGACAAGAAACCAGGCCTCAGAACTCCCAGCATCATAGACTCTTCCAGCTCCAAGCAATGAAAGGCCACAGGACATTGAAGCAAAATCTCTTGTGTAGGAGGGAAAATGTTAGGAGAACTCCGAAAGACCCCACGCTCCTTAGAAGCGCAGTGAAGCGGCTCACATTGATACGGCGCTTCTGAGTTCGTGAAACACTTCATTCTGATTAGTGCATTTGATCCCCCCAACAGCTATGACGGTAGGTATTATCATTGTAAACCCATAGGAAATTCTGGAAGGTAAAGGGATTTTAGTTAGTGGCAGAGCCAGGACTAGCACCCAGGTCTCAGAATGTCTTTTCCTGCCCAGGGCCTTTCTCTCAGCTGGGCTGTGTCCCCGCTGGAAGGGGGTGTGCTTTACTGCTGGGCCCCCTGCTCTCTGGACCCCGATGGCCTTGGGCCTCCAAGCGCTAATTACAGCCTCACCCTGAAGAAGAAAAACCACAGAGATGGTGGCTTTTGAAGGGAGGGATCTGTTCTCCTTTATAAGATCCGCTCATGGCTGGTGCCACTGTGGCTTCTGACTCAGACCAGGGTGCAGGGAGTTCCCCGTCAAGCAGGAGCATCTTCCTGCTTCCTGGTTTGGCTCAAGGTGATATAAGCAGGGCAAGGGGAAGAGCATTCCAGAAGGCTTTGGGCATGCGAGACTACAGGTTTGATCTGGAGTGAGTCTTCTCCCTCACTGCCAGTTGGGCAGCATCTTGAGGGGCAGGGGAGGGGTAGCGCCATAGCCCTTCAGGTAAAGGGAGGACCCTTTCTGGGGGCTGAAAAAGCCAAGCCAGCCCTGTCTATACTGTCCTGCAAAAATATCGGGCTGGCCAAAAAGTTGGTTCAGGTGTTTCCGTAACCTCTTAAGGAAAACCCGAACAAACTTTTAGGTCAAGCAAATACTATAATACATTCACATGTGCTCTAAGCCCCAAATGCCTACCTTTCAAAGTCTTGGGGCACAAGCAGAGCCAGCAGAGGAGGACCCTTAGGGGGTGGAGGAGCCCTGTGCTGACTGAGGGCTTCCTGAGGGCAAAGTCCTGCGCAAAGTCCTTTCATGCTGCTCTTTGCAGACGGGGACGGCGAATGATCCTCAGAACACACCTGTTATTGCTAGTATTCAGGTAGGAGATGTCTCTGAGATCACAGAGTTGGAGAGTGGCCGAGCTGGGCTCAGAGCTCTGTTCTCTCTGGCTCTTCCCACCCTTGCCACCTGGCCCCCGAAGGCAGAACGTAGGTCCCACTCCCTGTCTGCCTCAGCTCCCGGGGAACAAGGCTGTGCCACCACTGCTGCTTGAACATGTGCCCAGGGCTGCCGTCCTTGTCTGTCTCCTCCTGATGCTGTCTCCCGGGGCCCCGCCAGCACTCAGACGGCCCTCTTGGCCCACCTGTCTCTACCTCTGACCTCCATCACCACTTCTCTTAGGACAGCTTCTTCTCTGTTTATTTAGTTAGTTATTTATTTTTTTTGCAAAAGCTTTCTTTATGAACCACGTGACTGATTAAACCACTGAGATTCTTTAGGCCTCAGTTCCCTCTCTCATCTGTAAAATGAGACGTTTGGACCTAAGGACACCTTTTCCAGTTCCCTTCCCTCTCTGCCATTCTGTGATTCTCAGAGAGAAGCCCCTCGCCTCTTCTCTGTTACTTTAGCCCAAAGTTTCACGTATATTTGCCAAGACTTCTAAATTACCAAGCGACAGATGCTCACTGAACGTGATAAATTGGATTATCGTTGCCAATTGTTCACTCCTTCCCTGTGATGAAGTCATAAATCCACACCTTTTTTCCAGAAGGCTTTACAAAACTTCCCACTAGAGTAGGCAGAGTATATTTCCCTGCCTCGTTGGGATTTGGCTAAGCTAATAGAATGTTAGCAGATGTGACATGAGTAGAGGTTTTATTTTATTTTATTTTTTAATTTTTATTGGAGTTTAGTTGCTTTACAATGTTGTGTTGGTTTCTGCTGTACAGCAAAAGTGAATGTCATACATATACATGTATCCCCTTTTTTTAAGATTTCCTTCCCATTTAGGTCACCGCAGAGCACTGAGTAGAGTTTCCTGTGCTATACAGCAGGTTCTCATTAGTTATCTATTTTATACATAGTAGTGTATATATGTCAATCCCATTCTCCCAATTCATTGCACTCCCCCTTACCCCCTTGGTATCCATACATTTCTTCTCTATATCTGTGACTCTATTTCTGCTTTGCTAATTAGTTCATCTGTACCATTTTTCTAGATTCCACATATATGTGGTAATATACAATATTTGTTTTTCTCTTTCTGACTTACTTCACTCTGTATGACAATCTCTAGGTCCATCCATGTCTCTGCAAATGAGACCGTTTCATTCCTTTTTATGCCTGAGAATTATTCCATTGTATATATGTACCACATCTTCATCCATTCATCTGTCAGTGGACATTTAGGTTGCTTCCATATCCTGGCCACAGCTATATAGGACACACTTTTCTCATGACAGATAGCAGAAGCCCAAGAGGCCACACCAAACTCCGAAGCACGTTTAAAACCTCTACTCGCTACAGCACTATTTACGATAGTATGTAGCTGCTGGTCCCAGAATAAGAGGCATGTGGAGCTAACGGGCATGTGGACTCCCCCCCTCAACACCTTGATGACACCATTTGAGCCCCCGAATCCAGCTATACCTGCACTAGATATATCAATAAAATTCTCTGTTTTGTTTAAGTCAGTGTTTAGTCAGCCATTGCTGTAATAATGCTGTGTAACAAACAATTCCCACAACTTAATGGCCAAAAAAGAGAATTCTGTTGGTTGACGTAACTGAAAAGTCCAGCAGGGTATCTGGCACAGGTCTGGCTGGATGCAGGGGCTGAAATGGTGTCATTGAGGCTCTGTCACTCTCCAGATCTCAAACAGGCTTTCTCCACTCATTCGTGGATTCAATCAACAAATACTGATGGAGTGCCCACTATGTTCCAGATGCTGAGGTTACAGTGGTGAAAAGAGAGGCCTCTGCCCTCGGGATGCTTATGTTTTAGTGGGAGAGACAGACAATAAAAACGGAAGCAAACAAATAAGTAATCTAGTGCCAGGTAGTGATAAGAGCTATAAAGTAAATAAGGTGAGGAAGAAAACCATGCAAATACCCGGAGGGGAGGATTCCAAGTAGCACGGGACCATGAGTGCAAGGGCCCTGAGGGGCAGGATGTGCACAGTGTGTACCAGGTGTGGTCGGAGTGAGCTGAGCAGCCGGAAGGGAGACAGGAACTAGGCAGGAAGGGGAGTGGCCAGATGGCCTGGACTATTGGAGGTATGGTACAGAGTTTGGAATCTTGTTCCGGTGTTAAAGGAAGCCATAACAGGGTTTCAAACAGGAGAGTGTCATAAATTATAATACATGTGTATTTTAAACCTTGACCCTACATAAAACGTGTTAAAGTGCCAGTTGTTTTTTTTTTTTCAATACAAACTATTTAGTAAATAGACTTTAAAGTCTGCTTTGAAGTAATGAGGTTGATATCTTAAAATTCAATATGGTTTCATTTGCCTAATGGTAATCAAGTATTTAATCTTTAGTTTGGGGGTTAATCAAACTAGGTTATGGGTCTCCCCTTTTATAGCCAGGATTGCTGATGGTACAGTTACAGAAAAGTCATCAAAAGTCAGCCTGCTTGCAAAAGCCAAACACTGTCAACACTTTCCCAAAGTTTCATAACAATCTAGCTTTTGCCTTAGATACCTCATGTCCTAAGTGACACCACTAGTAACACCACAGGACTGGTTTCGAGGTAGTTTCAGAGATGCCAATAATGGACATTCTTCCCATTACGGTCAATTCATGGTCTAGCTTCTTAATACATTTAAAGTAGCTCTGTGTATGTGTGTGTGTGTGCATGCATGTGAGAGGGAGTGGGGAAGGAAAAAGAGAGAGAATCAGTGAAATAAAAGCATGTCTTCTGTCATTTTATAAGGTAAAAGAATTATCTGTTGAACTTGACATCGTTTTCACCTGCTCTTACTTTCCTACACCCCAAAAAGTTGGTCTTCTTTTCCAATGAACATATTCTTCATAAAATCAAATGAATATGATCCAGTAATTCCACTTATGGATATACTATATCCAAAAGATTTGAAAGCAAGGATTCAAACAAATATTTATACACCAATATTCATAGCAGCATTATCGACAATAGCCAGAAAGTGGAAGCAACCTAACTGTCCATTGACAAGTGAATAAACAAAATGTGGTATGTACACGCAATGGCATACTGAGCCCTAAAAAGAAAAGACATTCTGACACATGCAACAACATGGGTGAAACTTGAGGACATTAGAGTAAGTGAGATAAGCCAGTCACAAAAGGACAAATATTGCATGACTTCACTTAGATGAGGCACTTCAAATTCATAGAAACAGGAAGTAGAGTTGTGGTTGCCAGGGTCTGGGCGGGGAGGGGAGACGGGTGTGGGGTTTTAGTTTGGGATGATGGAAACATTCTGGTAACAATTGCACAATAACGTGAATGTCGTTCAACCACTGAACTGGATTCTTAAATACGGTTAAGATGATATATTTTACGTTATGCATGTTTTACCACACACACATACACACGAAAGTCAAACGGATTTTCTGCTCCAAAATCTTTCTAAAACCCAGGTCTAGCATAAGTCTGTCTGCTACAGATGCCAGCTACTGCCTCATTAAAGTGCAGGGTTCTTTTTGCGGTACGCGGGCCTCTCACTGTTGTGGCCTCTCCCACTGTGGAACACAGGCTCCGGACGCGCAGGCTCAGCGGCCATGGCTCACGGGCCCAGCCGCTCTTGGGCATGTGGGATCTTCCCGGACCGGGGCACGAACCCGCGTCCCCTGCATCGGCAGGCGGACTCTCAACCACTGCGCCACCAGGGATGCCCCTCTCATTCCATCTTAATAGCGCTGACAATTATTTCTTTGTATAAACAAGTGTTTAAATATTAGGTAAGCAAAGTCACTTGTGTAAACCTCATTGCTGCTAGGAAATTCACTGGAAGATGTGATCGCAGGCATGGATCCTCATTTCTTGAGGCACAACGTTAGTGCAGAAGCTCCTCCACGGTCACAAAGGTACAACCCATTCTCCATGGCAGCTTCTTTGTCCCCAGCCAGGCCCAGACGGCCTTTTTACACAGGGCATCATTTCAGTAGCCTTGAAGAGCAAGGCCTCCTCTTTCCAATCTTTAATGCGAGTGTCAATAAGGAAAATCTACGTGTCAGAATGCAAGTTGTCCATGTCACTTTAAAAGCCATAGAAACACCACACTTCTGTAATTCATACTTTTGGTCTAAATCAGCACACCACAGTTTTATATCCAGCTCCATCACTTGCTGCAATGAAAGCTGGAAACTCTGATACAAAAATCTCTCTCCACAGGCTTCAAGGTTTCTGGTGCTAAATGTCCTTGTAGAGAGCTACCTCCTCAAGGAGGTGTCTAAGAGGATGCCTCGGCCTTCTGGTACCCCTGCCAGGTGCCGTGCTATTTGATGGGAAAGATGGTGCACAGCTGTGATTTTCTCTCAGAAGAAGTTCATCTTCCACACAGGTGGCGGGTACTTTTGTTTCAGTGAACATTACTGGCCATGATAACTGCCCAGCAAAATGAGTACAGTATGGAGAACAGCTCCCTAGTGCCTGGAAGGCACTAGGACCCTCTCCCCACTTGTCAGCTCCCCTCCTTTCTGCACAGGGACTTCATTCACTTTTACCAACTGCCTTTCCAAAGAGAGAAGCACGGCCACTTCCCAGCCTCCTCTGGGAAGTCCTTTCTTTCTTCTCCAGACTGAACTTTGATGTCATTTAGTCTTGTGGCACTTATTCTGCATTTGAATTTTCCGGTGGTTTGTGTCATATCCCCTTACACCTGTGTTAATGAAACAAAACCCCTGCATACGCATCCCCGGACCCAGCGCGGGGCCAGGCATGTGGTGGGCACTCAGTAAAGTTTGTTGAGCAGTTGGCCGAGTGAGCGGCTGTTGGCCGTCTGCACTTTGCTCTTTGGGGAAATCTGAATTCTTGCGTCTCCGACAGAGAATTGCCCTTAAGGGGCCCAGTTTCACTTGCTCTTACCGAGCACACTTCTGCTTCCTTCATTTGCCTTGTGTCTTATTGTCATTCCATTTAGGGCAGTGGAAAGTCCAAGACCCTCTGCCCAAGTCACTTGAAGGTCCTATTCAAATAGGGTTTTCTCTTGCACTTCCCCCAAGATGACATTTGGGGAAAGAAGAGATAATTTTACTTTCGCTTTGCCAAGTAAAACTTAACTGAAATGCTGATATAGCTTCAGCCACAGTATCAGTCTAATTGTGAAGTAGGCCATTTGTCAAATACTCGACATTACTGGCCATGATAATAATAGGATCCAGTCAACATGTGTCTTGCACGTGTCAGTCCCTGTGCTGGGCCTTCTGAAGAAATCAAAGATGAATAGGCAGCTCTCTTCCTAGGAGAGCTGCCAGCCAAGGGCACCAGACAGCACCATAGCCACCGTATAAGACACGCCAGATGTGTTATTGCTTGGGCGCAGGGTCCTGTGGGAACACACACTGAGATCTCTCTCGGCTCAGGTGAGTAGGGAAGGTTTGGTTTGACTGGGCCTTGAAGATGGAGAAGGTTCGGCAACACACGGATGAAAGAGGAAAGCCGCTGCCGTTGGAGACAGCAGGAAGAACAAATTCCTGGAGCAAGGAGAGCACCCCACAGAGCCAGGGCAGGGGGTAGGACTGGGGTGAGGTGAGGTCGAGTCAGAGCACGAAGACCCTTTGAGGAGTTTGGGCTCCTCTTCAGAGACAGCAGGAAGCCCTTGGAGGATCCTGACCTGGGGAGCGGAATGAGCAGTGGGTATTCAGGTGAGATCCAGAGAGGGTGAGGAAAGATGGTCTGAGCACACACCTGTCCACACAGGTGTGCAGAAGGGATGAGGGGCAAATCAGTGCAGGAGGACATGTTGCACTCAGACATTCTGTCTTATGTGGGCCCATTTATAATTGCCACCTCCCCCTGGCTTCAGCCCCCCCTACTCTTTTTCCTCCTCCATCTCCTTTGTGGCCTCTATAACCTTAGTCAAAACCCCACCCCACAGGCCGCATCTGGCGACACCTCTCATCTTCCCTCCCTGCCTCTCAGCTCCCTTGGTCCACCGCTGGTCGTTCTCTCCAGGGCCCAGTTTCAGCCTTGTTCCCAAAGACAACAGGAGAACTGGGGGAAGTCCCACCTGCTTATATTGCTCCTAGGACTTCCTGGAAATTCGTCTCCTCCGATAGGAACCAAGCTCCCACCGGGAGCCCTGTCGCGCTGGGCTACTGGCTTTTCGTGACGGGGAGGGGACTTGCCTCCACTGTGTTTTCTGATTATCGAGGCTTGGCTCCACCAGAGCAAGGGAGATGACGGGGCGGGGTGGGGGGGCACCCAGGTGGCTTCTATTTCCCCCCCTCCCTTTTGTGTTACGATGGTGTTCCCACTGAAGACCATTGCTCTCTGCAGAGAATTTGCCCCGGCCGGAGCCTTGGAAAAGGGAAGCAGTCATGATAAGCTCAGAGGAGCTAAAGAGTAAACCACAGTGGGAGTTCCCCTGGGCCCCCTCCTCCGAAGCAGCCAAAAGCCAAGCAAGTTTCCGCCCAAGGTCTGCCTTTGGGGAAAAGAGAAGTTGACCTCGGCAGCCTCTCCCTGAGGTCATGCACGCGGGACCCTTAGTCCTCGAGCCAGTCATCAGCCAGGGTGGCCTCAGGCTTCTTCCCTCATATTCCCCATCAAAGCTTAACCTTTGTCAGTCATTGCTTTCTGCTTCCTGGTCAGAGCAGGAGGTGGGCTCATGGCATGACGAGATCTCTGCCATCAGGAAGGAGATTAAATGAGGTCTTCTCCGGGCAATCGTGCCTCAAGCCACTTAGAAGACTTCTGGCTTCCGAGGATCTAATCCAGAGGATTCTCAGCCCTGCAGTAACCTGATGGTTGTAGAGGTGGGCAGGATCACCCCCAAATTAGAATTGCCTCCCTGATTTTCCAATCCTAAGGATTGTGTGAGGATGATATTGGTTACGTTGTACACGAACATGATTGTGTCTGTAAGTGACTTTGTGTGTGAGTTACACGAACATGATTGTGTCTATAAGTGACTTTGTGTGTGAGTTGCACATTGTGGCAATTTTAAAACATGTCTGCAAATTCTTGACACTCTTCCTATCAGTAAAAGTGTCTGTGTTTCCTTTCCTTGAATTTGAGCAGGCATGTAATGGCTTCTACCACTAGAATATGATAGAAATGATACTCTGTGAGTTCTAAACTGGGTCATAAGAGACCACTCGGCTCCTACATTTGTCACTGGAATGCTTGCTCTTAGGACCTTCAGCCACCATGTGAGAAGTATGACCAATTTGAGATTGCCACACTGGAGAGACCACGCAGAGAGATCCTGAGACTACGCGAAGAGAGCTGCCCGGCCAAACCCAGCTGTTCTAGCCGCAGCTGTTGAGACATTCCGGCTAAACCCCAGACATCGTGGAGCAGAGACCAGTCATCCATCCTGAGCCCGGCCCACGTTTCACATTCATGAGCAAAACAGATGATTATTGCTTGAAGCCACTAAGTGTTGGAAGCCGATTTGTTAGAAAGCATTTAGAAAGCAGTAGACAACATATGTGTATAGATGTGGCAATTCATGTAAACACCATGGCTAGATACGAGGTTGTAGTTCACGTACATGTTTGTGATAATAATTGCAACATTGCAGCCCCCAGCACTTTACAACTGGAAGAAGTTGTTAGTTGTTAGGAGGCTTCATACTCTTCCTATTCTTATTTTCATGACAAACACTAGTAATTCCCTCAGCCCTAGCCAAGACGCCATGCTTCTTCAGTAGAAACTTCTGGCAAAATGAGTACAGTATGGAGAACACTTTCATCAGGCCATAGGTGCTTACTAGGTGTGCACAGATTTGGGAAATCATATTCTACCGTCAAGCCCCCTCCCCCATCCACCTGCACCCCTCAGTCCACAGTAGATCAGTGTCATACGTGTGCACTTCCAGACTCTCAGAAGCCTGGCTCCGTGGCCTTAGGATGGGTTCCAGGAAGGATCCCCCTATTTGAAGCTCTACCTCTGCAACTTCCTCTAATTATTCACCCTGCAGTTCCTTTGATGCAGTTCCCTATAATGTGGCATAGTTTCTTCTAGATGAAAAATTCTTTAGGGGCAGAAAGTTTTCTCCGGCGTTTAACACAAACCCCGGTACTCAGGAGCAGCTTAGTGTGTGTTTATGGAATAATTAAGTACACATATGGTAGAGACATGGTTGGACACAGAGTCATGGTTGGACCTAGAGACTGTCATATAGAGTGAATTAACTCAGAAAGAGAAAAACAAATATCATATAATACCACTTATATGTGGAACGTAGAGAAATGGTACAGATGAACCGGTTTGCAAGGCAGAAACAGAGGCACAGATGTAGAGAACAAGCAGATGGACACCAAGGGGAGAAAGGGAGGGGGTGGGATGAATTGGGAGATTGGGACTGACATATATACACTAATATGTATAAAATAGATAACTAATGAGAGCCTGCTGTATAGCACAGGGAACTCTACTTCACTTTGCTGTACAGTAGAAACTAACACAACATTGTAAAACAACTATACCTCAAAAAAAAAATGTACACATATGGTTTCCAGACCCCACCCATTCTGGCTGACTCCCTCAGACTGTACTCAGGTGAACCCCTGATGTCACACAAAGCTCCTCATGGGGACAGAGCTGCTCAGGAGATAGGGAACCATGTGCTGGTCCTTAATGGCCTAGATACAGGACCCCGGTGAACGCAGACTCAGGTGACAGTGGCATTGAGAAAGGATACCTCCCTTTGTCCCCCGCCTGGTTCCTGGTCAGCTACTTGTCTCTGTCCCACACTTTGCTCCACCGCAACACACCCCCACTCCAGTCTCTTCGCACTTTATATACAAATAATTCTTTTTGGAAAAGACTTTGTCTTCCACCTATCCTTCAAAAGTGAGTATTTGGAAATGCTCCAAGATAAACTAAAGCAGGCTACCATACTTAAGAATTTTTAAAATAATTCCTTTTCAGATCCAGAAGGTCAGGAATATAGAGCCTTTAACGTAGTTGGCCCCAGTTGTGACATCCGTGCGTTTCATTTGTTCAACAAAGATCAACTACCTGGCTTCCCTGGGTCCAGGCTTCGACACTGGCAAGAGAGAGAAAAAAGGTAGACCCTGACCTTGGAAGGCTTAATTGCCGCTCTTAAACCACATGCTTATACTACTTTCCCAGAAATGCTCATCACCATGGGAATGTAATGGTGGGAGAAAATAAATTTTCCCATCCCCGTGGTGGTTCTTACGGTGCTTGGAGGAGAGAAAGCCGCCTGCCCTTGGCTTCCTGTGAACCCACAGGCATCCTCTAGGAGGGGAGGGGGCGACTTCCCCAGGGGACATCCTGGAGAAGTGGCTTGACCACGTGTCTGTACACTCCCTTGTTCTATACAGGTCCCGTGTCAGTTTAGAACTCCATGGAGAAAATGCCAAGGGAGGATTAGATGTGTGAGAGATTTAGTGGGGGGAAATGCCTGTGGGGGGGGGGAACGGGGAGGGAGGTGGAAGAGGCTGGGAGAGCTGTCAGACCACAGCGCAGGGCTGACCTGGCAGAAGAAGAGCCAGGAGGAAGGAAGATTAGGCAAGAAGAGCCTCAGGCTGGAGTGCAGTCTAAGCAAGGCTTTACAAAGCTGATGGCAAGTCACTGAATCAAAGTCACCTTTCGAAGGAGTCTGACCTACAGGAATCGCTCTTCCTATTCCTGCCTTGCCCAGTCATTGACCTGGGACAGCCTGTGGGTAGCGCGGCCTCAGTGCAGAGGCGGGTAGGCAGTAGATTCAGGGCCCGGCACCTGGGGCCCTTAGTCAATTACATTCTCGTGGTATGAGGTCTGAGAGGTGCGTTTTCATGGCCCACAAGTTCCTATGAACCAGTACCCTACGCACCATCTCTCCCTTCCTTCTCTGGAGATAATTCAGAACTGCAAGTTAAATGGATTTTTTTTTTTCCTGTTTGCAGCTCTTCAGAGACACTGATGCAGAGAATCAAAGTTACTCCATAAGTGGATAGAAAACAAAAAAGTGAATTCCGTTTCTCAAGGGACCCTGCATTATCTCCTCTTTCTCCCACCCACTACTCCTGCCTACTAGTGAGACTGGCTCCTCAGTCGACAGTAAGACGCAGCCAGCAGACAGGGATATGGTTCCCTAACTGCCTTAATTGCCAGGTACTCTGGTGAAGAGACTTGAAATCCACCCCCAGTGCTCTTCTTAGCCAGTAATTTCACCACGTCTGCCAGCTGTTTCCCAGAATTGGTGCCAAAGCTAAATAAATGGCAGATTTGCATTTCACTTGAAACTGTGCACTTAGGAAGTAATGCCTTTCCTGAGAAGCCCGATTTCTCATTAGTCCATAAAAGAATGATGGGGAGCCAGGGCTGATTAGGTCCCCACATTGCACCAGGTGTGGTTGTAGGCGCTACAGGGGTCATCTGTTTCATACCTCACCCCTCTGAGGTCAATGTGTATGGTCGCATTTTACAAACCCGGGGGAGCAGGGATTTGGGGAGGACCGAGGCTGGGTCCTCTGACTCCAAGTCTAGTGTTCTTTCTGGCTCCTAATTTCTATCCATACATTGGACAATTTGGCTGACTTAAGAGGAATTAGAGGGGGACTTCCCTGGTGGTCCAGTGGGTAAGACTCTGAGCTCCCGATGCAGGGAGCCCAGGTTCGATCCCTGGTCCGGGAACTAGATCCTCCGTGCATTCCACCAACTAAGAGTTTGCATGTCACAACTAAAGATCCCACGAGCCGCAGCTAAGAAGTCCACATGCCGCATCTAAGACCCAGTGCAGCCTAAATAAATAATTTTTTTAAAAAAAAAGAGGAATTAGAGGTATTGGCTTATAGCAGGATTTTGTCTTCTATCAGAAGTTCTTGGGTTGTAAAGATTAACGTATTTGAATTACTGTGAGTAAAATGCTGTTAAGAGAGTTTGGAACACCGTGATCACACCTTTAGTGGCTGTGACCACAACTGCCACGAGGATGATGACCCACCTGAAAGTCTAGATCAGGAAATCGATCCTAGGAAAATTCCTTTGGGTTAAGGAGTCCTTTCTAATCAACCTCTTTTATAATCCTGGTGCTCAGGAGTAAAATATCAAGCTACTAATTTCCTAGTGTGACTTTTTAGAGGCTCTCTTACATTTAGGGTAGCCACAGATACTAGACTGTTTTGACAGGAGACTGGACTTAGGAAGTGAATAACAGAAAGGAAAGGGATGGAGAAGCTTGAACCCCTTTAGTTTTTTAAAATAAATTTATTTATTTTATTTATTCATTTTTGGCTGCGTTGGGTCTTCATTGCTGAGTGGGGGCTTTCTCTATTTGTGGTGAGTGGGGTCTACTCTTTTTTGCGGTTCGCTGGCTCTAGGCGTGTGGGCTTCAGTAGTTGCAGCACACGGGCTCAGCAGTTGTGGCTCACAGGCTTAGTTGCTCTGTGGCATGTGGGATCTTCCCGGACCAGGGATCAAACACCTGTCCCCTGCATTGGCAGGCGTATTCTTAACCACTGCACCACCAGGGAAGTCCCTAAAATGACCCATTTTAAAGTGAACAATTTAGTGACGTTTAGTATCTTCACAGTGGTGTGCAGCCACCACCTCTATGTGGTTCCAAAACGTTTTCATCACAAAATAAAAGCCTGTACCTACTAAGCAGTTACTCCCCTCTCCTCTTAGCCTCCGGCAATCACCAAGTTGCTTTCTGTCTCTGGATTTACTTATTCTGGATATTTCACATAAATGGAATCATACAATATGTGACCTCTTACGTTTGGCTTCTTTCACTTGGCCTCATGATTCTGAGGTTCATCCATGCTGTAACATGTATCCGCACTTCCTTTCTATGGCGGAATAATCTTCCACAATTTATCTCACCATCTGCAGATGGACATTTGGGTTGTTTCCACCTTTTGGCTATTTTAAGTGATGCTGTGAACATTCGTGTGTACGGATTTGTGTGAGTCCCTGTTTTCAGTTCTTTTGGGCATATACTTATAAGTGGAATTTCTGGGTCATAAGGTAATTCTACATTTACTTTTTTTTTTTTTTTTCTTTTTGGCCGCGCTGCACAGCATGTGGGATCTTAGTTCCCCGGCCAGGGGTGGAACCCCTGCCCCCAGCTGTGGAAGAGGAATCCTAACCATTCGAGTGCCAGGAAAGTCCCTATAGTATTTAACTTCTTGAGGAACTGCTAAACTTTTCACAGGGGTTGCACTCTTTTACAATCCTGCTAGCAGTGTATAAGGGTTCTAATTTCTCTACGTCCTTGAATTTAAAACTTTAAATACTGCATTAGGGCTTCCCTGGTGGCGCAGTGGTTGAGAGTCTGCCTGCCGATGCAGGGGATACGGGTTCGTGCCCCCGTCCGGGAAGATCCCACATGCCGCGGAGCGGCTGGGCCCGTGAGCCATGGCCGCTGACCCTGCGCGTCCGGAGCCTGTGCTCCACAACGGGAGAGGCCACAACAGTGAGAGGCCCGCGTACCCCCCGCCCAAAAAGAAACCAACAAAAAAACCTGCATTAATGACTTACAGGATGAGGAAGTGGCCTCTCTTTGAAACATTTTCTTCTTTCACATGTTAAACTTTCTCTTTCACACAGAGCCGACGTATGAAAGTGACAAGGAGGAAGGATACTATCAAGTGATGCAAACAGAAATTCCACCAGCCTCCAGATACCATGTGTCATATTACGCCAAGCTGCGTGAGTTTGTGCTTCAGACTGCCTTGGGCACTTCCAGGTGAACAAGCTCAAGACTTTGCTCTCCTGCAGGAAGAAGATGACCGACAGCGAATTTGGCTATATTCACATGCTGGCCCAGGACTACCTGAAGTACGTCTTGCAGATACCGCAACCTGGATCTGGTCCAAGCAAAACATCCAGGGTGTTACAAGACGTTGCTTTCTCAGTCCAAAACGAAGTTGAAAAGAATTTGAAACCATGCTTGGACAATATTGATGTTGTGTCCATAGACACCGCCAGAACAATATTCAACCAAGTGATGGAAAGGGAATTTGAAGATGGCATCGTTAACTGGGAAGGATTGTGACCATATTTGCATTTGAAGGCATTCTCATCAAGAAACTTCTAGGAGGGCGAATTGCCCCAGATGTGGACACTTACAAGGAGATTTCTTACTTTGTTGCAGAGTTCATAACCAAAAACACAGGAGAATGGATAAGGCAGAATGGAGGCTGGGTATGTGTGATGGAAATATTCTTCGTTGTTCTTTACTTTGAAATAGGAATTGACAGTTTCCTTGCTGATTAAAAAAAAAAAGAAACTACATAAGGATTATATTTTCCTTGGGTAGTTTGTTTTAAAAGTTTTAAAATTTTTAAATAAAATTTCTAGCTCATTTCCAATGAATCTTATAGTTGGAAAACTCTTGTGGTTTCAGTTTTTATTCCTAACCGTGTAAATTGCAGGAGTGAGTTTTGGGGATTAATAAAAGATGCACCTCCCTAATGCATCTTTAGAGTCAGAGTCTAGTCTGAGACTTAGCTCTTGTTAGCGTTGTCATGACAATGTAGAATTAGTACAGAAAGAGTTGGTATTAGATGCTGTTATATTTAGATATTATGTTACAAAAGACAGGTGTAAATTTTTGCAAGTTCATTGCTTACAAATTGATTTTCTTTTTCAGTTTTCTAATATGACAAATTCTGGCTGGTAAAGCTTGGTGACTAAAAAAAAAATAATGTACTGCACCACCAGCAAGAAACTATTCAAGAATCTCCAAATAAAAATTCACTTTATTATCAGTGTCTCAAAAAGCTAAGATCGTGCAGGGAGCCTATATTACAATTCATATTGATAAGGGGCCTTTCCCAGCTGGACCTGTATGCTTTTCTTTATATCCCAATACACTGAATACTTACTTTTTTACAGCACTTATGTCCTCTCTTCAACACAAACCCTGGCCTCCCCTCTTCCCAGAGCTATCCACTGGTATCAGTTCTTTTACATGCAAAACATGCCTGTTGAACATATCCATAGAAAATATACTCAGCACTTCTTTGTAAAAACAATTGTTATAAATTATTAAATACTATGTAACAATACTAATATAATACTAAATAATTTATAGTATTTATAAATTATTTGTATAAATAGTACATGGTATTCTTTTTTTTTTCATCCAAGGGCATTTTATTTTTTTAAATTTATTTATTTTTGGCTGTGTTAGGTCTCTGTTGCTGTGTGCAGGCCTTCTCTAGTTGGGGTGAGCGGGGGCTACTCTTCATTGTGGTGTGTGGGCTTCTCATTGCAGTGGCTTCTCTTGTTTCAGAGCACGGGCTCTAGGTGCATGGGCTTCACTAGTTGTGGCACATGGGTTCAGTAGTTGTGGCTCGTGGACTCTAGAGCGCAGGCTCAGTAGCTGTGGTGCATGGGCTTAGATGTTCCATGTTAATAAGTATTTAAAAGAGTACTACAGGGACTTCCCTGGCGGTCCAAGGGTTAATTAAGACTCCGAGCTTCCACTGCAGGGGGCTCAGTCGCAGCATATTCAAAAAAAAAAGAAAAGTACTACATATACGCTGTTGTATGTAAATGCTGTTGAATGTTTGGTTATTTCTAGCTGATGGATATTTATTTATTTCCAGAGCTATCACAAACAATACTTCATTGAATATCTTTAATCATGTCTTCCCTTGTGTGTGTGTTTTTCTAGGATGGATATTGGGACACAGAATTGCTAGGTCATGGTGTAAACACTTTTTAAAATTTACTAGATTCTTGTCCTCCAAAGTGGTTCTACCAAGTCATGCTCCCGTCACAGCTTGTTCAAATATCCCACATTTCCTCCCATCCCGGCTGACTAACATTAGGTTATAGTAGTCTGTCATAGTTTCCCTATTCCGCTGGCTTAAAAATATATACCTAATTTATCTTGTTTTAATTCTTGTTTCCTTGATTACTAGTGAGGTTAAACATCTTTTCATATTGAGCGTCTTTACATGTGTTTATTGACCATTTGTAATTCTTATTCAGAGAACTGCCTATTTATATCCTTTGCTGTTTTCCTATTATTTTGTCTTTTTCTCACTGATTTGTAGGAATTCTTGGAATATTCTGGACACAAATTATTTTTATATATGTGGTAGATATCTTCTAATTTGTTGTCTTTTAAAACTATAGATGTCTTCGGTGCTGTCTTAAACGTTGATGAAATCTTTTACTTGATGTTTTTTGCATTTTGTTGAGGTCTTCCTGCATAACGTTGGGGCTTACTGCAGCCACTCCCCTTTCTCCATCACCTTTTCTTCCTGGAACTCAGCCTGACTTGGGGCTAGACAAAGCATGTGAGATATTTGGTCGTGTTTTTTTCTGGTTGCTGTGGAAAGCTATACTGAAGGATGGGTGGAAATTTCAGCTATTACGCTGTGTAGGTTTCAAGTGAAGGCAGGAGTTTGTTAGCACAGAGGCCCACGTATGAGCATACTAGTTTACAAGCTCTGCATGGGTTTGCACTGTATTTGGAACACCCAGAAAATGAATAAATGTTATTGAAAATTTTACCTTCTTTTTTTTTTGCGGTACGCAGGCCTCTCACTGTTGTGGCCTCTCCCGCTGCGGAGCACAGGCTCCGGACGCGCAGGCTCAGTGGCCATGGCTCACGGGCCCAGCCGCTCCGCGGCATGTGGGATCTTCCTGGACCGGGGCACGAACCTGTGTCCCCTGCATCGGCAGGCGGACTCTCAACCACTGCGCCACCAGGGAAGCCCCTGAAAATTTTACCTTCTTAACAATAAATTTTGTAAGCTCCTGGAACTCATAATTAGTGGAGGGTGTGGAATTGTCTCTGAGAAAGTCTAGAAGTGTACTCATCTTTTGGGGGTGGTACAGGTATAAGTGTGAGTGAGTATGGCAGGATATAAACACACATGTGCGCTCCCCCACACACATCAGCCTTCACCAAGTCCTTATGTAGGTTTTAAGCTCTTGACTTTTACACTTTAACAGCTTAGACAGAATAGAAATGCCCTTTAAGATGTCATTTCAAAGCAACCTCAATATTCCTTTCCCAGCTCATAGGAGACACTGAATCTGTGCAAGACGGGCAGTGCTTTTTTGAATCAGTACAGACCAGCATGGCAAACCAGTATCTTCTTTGCATACTGATGTTTACAAATCTGCTCAAATGAATGAACCTACACTTGAATGACTTACTTCCAGGGAAAGGGTACAATCCCATGCCTGTGCTAGTGGAGTCAGGTGGCCCATAGGAAGAGAGGAAGATGAGGAGGCATTTTACAACTTCATCAAGAAGGAAGCACCAACTTCTGACTTTCTACCGTCCTGGAAAAATCTCCAAAAAAATCAACTGATCTCTTGTCCTGTCCACAGTCATTCATATGTGCTTGTCATTGGCTCCAGATTAAAGATGCATGCCTATAATGAGAGATGAGAGGGGCATTTCACCTACAACTAGAGAGTACCCATATTTAATTAAATTTTAAGTGTGCCCAGAGATTTTATGAAAACTTTTGGATCAAGAATGTGGTATGTGAGGACAGCAGAGATAATAAGAGCACCAACTCTGAATCAGACGAACCTGAGTTCATTTCATGCTTACTACCTGTGTGACATAAACAAGTTATTTAACTTCCCTAAACCTCATGTGTAAAATGGGGAGACTATTGCCGTCTATCTCCCAGGACTGGTGTAAGGATTAAATCAGTTAATATTATATATAAAGCACCCAGAACACAGTTTCTACAAATAAGAACTCAATACAAGCTTAGGGCTATTGTTATTATGAGTAGTAGTATTGCCTAACTTCCCTGAATAGATTTAATCTCCAGAAATTATATCATCAACTATAGTTAGATATTAGCCACCATCTAAAACAGATGCCCTAAAGGTTAAAAAATAAGACGAGTGTATCAAAAATGGGGTCATAATCTCATAAGTTAGATTATTTATGAGATTAAGTGAGCTACTTTCCTTTCTTTCTTCCTCCCCTTTTTCCTTCCCTCCCTCCCTCTTTCTCCCTTCTTTTCTTTCCTTTTTTTCTTTGCTGCTTCTCATCTCGCTTTCTAGTCCTCTTCCACATTTACCGTTATTTCCTCCTGTCCCTCTGCCAATTTGACGTGCTGAAAACGAATAGGCTCTCATAGATCTCACAGGAGAGCTAGTGCTGTTTGTTTTTATCAGTCTTTGGCATTCATGAGGAAAGGCTGGTTCTTAAAAACCATTAGAATGTGCCTGAGATGAAATTCATCTCACCCCTTGGGATTGCCTTTCCTTTGCAGCTAGGTGGCTTTCTTACTTTTGCCCTCTTCAGTTAAGCATTCTCCAGGGCCTGTGCTGGTTGAGTGGAAAGGACACTCAGCCCTCAGCTCCACACGGGAGGAATCATGTCTACCTAATGCACCATCGCATACCACATGCTTGGCCCAGGGCCTATGGTATAGAAGGTAGCCAACAAATATTTGTTGATGGAGTGATTGAATGAACTAGCATAGAAACTGAGATGTGAACTCTGGTTTTCCCATTCACTAGAAGTGTGATCTTGAGTGAGTTTCAGAAGTAACTTGAAACTCAAATTCCTAATATAATAAATATAATAAATATTATATTATATGTAATATATAATGAAGACAGTAATACGTACCTTAGAAGGGAAGTTAAAAGATTAAAGGACATTTCTGTAAGAGTGCTTTGTAAACTGTCAGATATTAATACAACTATGAAGGTTATATGGGAAATTCCAGGAAGTTTAAATATGTAATTCTTAAAACTACTCTAATACCAAAAGAAAGCCCCTTTTGAAAGTAGGGATGTACAGGCAGAATTGGTGCTTTCCAAGCGACCAGTATATTAAAGCCTGAGTCATAAGAGTTAGGCAAAGTAGGTTGTATTTTTTTATGATTGTCTTGCTTTAAATAATGGTCTGGTGAAGGCAAATAAAAGGACATACACAGGCATGTAGACGACTGACTAAGTATTCAATCCGGCAAAGGCATCTCCAAAAGGCGTAAAGATCTAGCAGCAATGTAAAACAATCTCAAGAATTCTTACAAATCCTTTGATTAAATAGATTTGGGGGCCAGATTCGTCTTGTATTTCTTTTGAATTTTAACTTGAGATTTAAAAATCATTTAATGAAAACTAAGGTGAAACATAGTTCAAGTCTTCCTGTAGGTCCTTCAGGAAACCTAAGTTCAGCTCTCTAACTTTGGGAGTCACCCGTGACCCCTTTCCCTCAAACCCTCCATTCAACTCATCAGCAAATTCTGTTGGGGGCACCTTTGAAATACTGCGTATCCAGTGCCTCCAGGCAACTTTCCTCTCTCACTGGACTATGTCAAGAGCCTCCTACCAGTGTCCCTACTTCCCTGCTTGCCCTGCGATGGTCTGTTCTCCACATAGCAGTCAGAGTGATTTTTTAAACAGCTTGCCTCACTTATTCCATGTTAACACTTTCAGAGTCTACAGAATATCCCTCCAGTTTTATGCATGATAATTTACTTAAGCCACTCCCAACTGTTAGACATTTGGGTTGGTTTCTGTTTTCCCTTCTTAGAAATAATGCTTCAATACTGAACATGAAGATGGTTTTCCCCCCACATTTTAGAAGACCACCTCATGATCACTTTCTAACACTAGAATGATTGGTTCACATATGAGTATAATTACACTACTTATACATATTGGAATACATATTGCTTTCAGAAGGTTGTATCAATGGGACAATGTCACAAACTTTAGCAGCATTGGGCGGAACCATTAGATATAATTTTGAGGGCTTAATAGGCTTAAGATAACAAGGTCAATTTAATAGGTCTAAAAAACAGTAACATATATTAAAATGTGAATTTATTTAACTGCTAGTAATGTGGAATTTTTTCCCATATACTTTTTTAAAGACAATTCTATTTTTTTATACAGCAGGTTCTTATTAGTTATCTATTTTATACATATTAGTGTATATATGGCAATCCCAACCTCCCAATTCATCCCACCCACTCTTCCCCCATATACTTTTTTTTTTTTTAATTAATTTATTTATTTATGGTTGCGTTGGGTCTTCATTGCTGCGCGCAGGCTTTCTCTAGTTGTGGTGAGTGGGAGCTACTCTTTGTTGGGGTGCGCGGTCTTCTCATTGTGGTGGCTCCTCTTGTGGTGGAGCACAGGCTCTAGGCGCGCGGGCTTCAACAGTTGTGGCGCACGGGCTCAGTTTGCTCCGTGGCATGTGGGATCCTCCCTGACCAGGGCTTGAACCCGTGTCCCCTGAATTGGCAGGCGGACTCCCAACCACTGCGCCACCAGGGAAGCCCCCCCCATATACTTGTTAATCATTTATATTTCTCTATATTTCTCTTTTTAACAGCCTTTGCTTTTTTTTTTTTTTTTTTTTTGGTACGCGGGCCTCTCACCGTTGTGGCCTCTCCCGCCGCGGAGCACAGGCTCCGGACGCGCAGGCCCAGCGGCCACGGCCCACGGGCCCAACCGCTCCGCAGCATGCGGGAACCTCCCGGACTGGGGCACGAACCCACGTCCCTTGCACCGGCAGGCGGAACCCCAACCACCGCGCGACAAGGGAAGCCCAGCCTTTGCCTTTTTTAACTATTAAGGGCTTGATGATTTTTTCTCTTACATTTCAACGAACTCTTTCACGGCAAATGTAAATAGTCTCCTGGTCTGTTGTTCTTATTTTAGTTTCTTATCGTTTTAAAAAAACTTTCATCTTCGTATTGCTGAATTTGTCAGTTTTTTCCTTTGTTCACGCTTTAATATTTATTCCTTTATTTATTTATTTTGGCTGCGCCCGGTCTTAGTTGTCGCATGCGGGTTTCTTAGTTGTGACATGCATGCGGGATCTAGTTCCCCGACCAGGGATCGAACCCGGGCCCCCTGCATTGGGAGCACGGAGTCTCACCACTGGACCACCAGGGAAGTCCCTCCTTTATTCATGCTTTAGTTTAGAACTTTAATATATATGAGGATGACATATTAACTGCCTATTGTAATAGATGGTGATCGTTGTAACAATAATAAAAAGCATTTTAGAGTGCCCCATTAACACGGGGTTTGTGAAAATTCTAGGAAGGCGAGCACTGAAGTGCATGCACACCTAGAATGTACGGGAAATGTGTGAGTGTGTAAGGGCAGGGGATAGAGGAAGAAGAGAAGGGGCAGTCTGTCTCCTCTGTTAGCATGTGACAGCATGCATCTCCCAGCATGACTCCACACTTCACACAGAGGGTTAGTGGACGCTGGCTTTCTTGCTCAGTCTTTTCAATGGAAAATCCACCTGACTGGTGTTTGTCTGCGCTCCCAGTGATGCTCAAAAAGACAATTCCAAGGCACTACAGAGTTCTCTGTCAAAGAAATATGCTTGGTTTACATTTTGATGTTAGTCACACTAGACTGTGAACTACTTGAAGGCATTTGTAACCCCCAGAAATGGAACTTGCTGGAGGCAGAGCAAATGTTACAGGACGAACATTAAAAAAAAATTATTTTAACTATTTTCTGATCTTCTTGGTGGTGGTTTGAAAATTTACGGAGTGAAAAGAACGGTGTCTGCATCCCAGTAGAGGTCCAAGCACTAAGAAGTCAGGTAACTTATGTAACTTATTTTTTCTGGACCTCAGTTTCCTCATTTGTGAAAATAAGAGAGGGCATTAGGGCGGGTGATCTCAGAGGTACTTTTCAGTGAGGATGCTCTATAAGAATAGATTATAAATTAATTACATACAGTGTCCGGTTTATACTCTTATATTTTTTTAAAAGAACATGTCTGATCAAAAAGAGAATGAACTGTAATGCAAACCACAATGTTCTCACAGGCTCAGAGGCACTGATTGAATCTCGCTTTACTGTTGAGTCCTTATGACTCTCAGCACAACGGGTTTACAAATATAAATGCATATTTCAATACCAGACATTTGAAAGAAAAGAGGGAAAAAAAAGATAGATTTTCTGTCCTCTAGAGCTATGCCATCCAATATAGCAGCTGCTTGTCACTTGTGACCCTTGAACAGTTGCAGTGTGGCTGGTCTGAATTAAGAGATGCCCTAAGTACAAAACACACATTGGGTTTTAAAGATTCAGTACAAAAAAAAGTAAAATATCTTGTTTCCATATTGAAATCATAAGTTTATTTATTTACTCATTCATTCATTCATTTATTTTTGGCTGTGAGGCAGGCATGCGGGATCCTAGTTCAGCAAGCAGGGATCGAACCCACGCCCCCTGCAGTGGAAGTGCAGAGTCTTAACCACTAGACCGCTAGGGAACTCCCAAAATCACAACATTTTAGATGAACTAAATATATTTGAAAAAATTAATTTTGGCCTCTTTTTACTTTTAAAAATGTGGCTACTGGGAATTCCCTGGCGACCCAGTGGTTAGGACTCTGCGCTTTCACTGCAGAAGGTGTGGGTTCAATCCCTGGTTGGGGAACTAAGATCCCGCAAAAAAAAAAAAAAAATGTGGCTACTAAAAAAAATTACATAGCAAGCTCGCACTATATTTTTATTGGACAGCGCTGCTCTAGAGCAGTCTGGAATGGAGATAGAGAATGATAATAGGATGAATAGAATAAACTGGTGAGAAGTACAGAGAAGATTGACTACCTGCATTATTTAAATGAAAGTTTCTTTGCTTTTCATTCCAGAAAACTTAGTCTCCACTAATTGTTAAAATGTTAAATTTGTTCTCTCATAGGAAAATGGCTTTGTAAAGAAGTTTGAACCCAAGTCTGGCTGGCTGACTTTTCTGGAAGTTACAGGAAAGATCTGTGAAATATTATGTCTCCTGAAGCAGTACTATTGACCAAAAAGGACACTCCATATTGTGAAATCTGCATTATTTTCTTGAATCGTACAAGAAGCACTTGCCAACACTTACTTCTACTTCTAAACAAATAACTTTGATGATATAACTTGACATTCCAGAGTTATGGGAATTTTGTCCCCATTTTAATGAATAAATTGTATGTATTTGTTTCTATACGTAATTTGTGTCCTGCCTGTGGTTCCAACAAAAGGGTAAAGCTCAATACAGGGTACAGAGATTGAATTAAGAGAATGATGACCAGGAAGGTGATGTCTTTGGCAGATTTTCTTAAGGGTGTGTCCATTACCCCAAAATCATTTTCGGTGTCACCAGTCTAGACTGATGATGGGTGAGGTCTGCTTCCCATGTACCTCTGGGCTCCAAGCTTTCTGGAGTCCCCAGTGCCCCTAGATGCTTACGTAGGGTTTTCCACCAATGCCCTCTCCGCCACACTTTAGGGTTGCCATGTAAAGTTGATGAATATGGCAACCAGATATGGAGAAGACTCCGGGATAGTCTGAACAAAGACAGGTAAACGATTCAACGTTGGGCCACTGTTAAACTCTCTATTTAAAAATTTCACAAAGTAGAAAATTATGTCACTTATTAGCCCCTGTGTTCTGATTTTTAGGTCAGCAAATCTGGTTGCGATATGGGAGCACGGTACCTTGTTCTCGACTTTCCCACTCTTCCTTTTCCTCCCTCAATACAACATCTGCCCCACTGGGGCTTGCTTTTCCTTTCCTAGGAAGTTGTTGATTGATCCAATAAAGAAACCAGAGCCTTCCCTCCCCAGCAACCCCCTTCAGGCTATGGGCATTTTCACAGGGGCTTTCAGGTAATTCATGCTTTACCTCTCATAGTGATTCTTAACGGTGGGGATTAGGACTTTGGGGCAAGTCAGCAGGGAAATATTTTTGACAAAAGTAGCTTTGGTTACTTATCAAATCACATCGGAGAGGCAACTACCTAGGCCACCTGGGCTTGTGTCTGCAGGAGGCAGGGAGCATTTTCTTCTTCCTCCTTCAGCCAAGTGCCTCCCCTCCCCCTTCTGAAATGAGTTCCGTTTTAATTCATTTTTGCATTAATCAGAGCTAAGTGGTGGGAATGAATAGTCATGAACGGACATAAACAGGAAGCATGTGTAAGGGTACTGCTACCTGGAATACACTTGCACAAGAAACCACAAACCCTGGCTTTTACACTGCCATGATCTATTTAACAAAGTGACACTGGGATATCACTGACCGTTTCTGGCTTGGTTGGCGACCTGGTCTTTCAAAGTGCAGCTCACTGTGTGTTCTGTTTAGCACTTTGCTTAAAAGAAAAAAGACTTTTATGAACCTCAACTCCTACCTCAAGCCAAACACAAAAATGAAAGTGAAAACAGATCACAGACCTAAATGTTAACTATAAAACTCCAAGAGGAAAACACAGGAGAAAATCTTCACAACCTTGGAGTAGGCAAAGATTTCTTAGCTACAACACACAAAACCTGAACCAGAAAAGAAAAAAAATGGTAATTTAGAAATCACCAAAATTTTAAAATTCTTTTAAAAAGACAGTTAAGCACTCAAAGAGACGGTATGTGAATTATATTTCAATAAAGCTGTTTAAAAAAAAAATCTCAAAGCAAGCCATGGAATGAGAGATAATATATGTCACATTATTATCTGACAAAGGACTTGTATCCAAAATAAATATAATATTCGTACAATTCGATAACAACAAGACCATCAACCTAATTTAAAAATTGGCAAAAGGGCTTCCCTGGTGGCGCAGTGGTTGAGAGTCCGCCTGCCGATGCAGGGGACACGGGTTCGTGCCCCGATCTGGGAAGATCCCGCATGCCGCGGAGCGGCTGGGCCCGTGAGCCGTGGCCACTGAGCCTGCGCGTCCAGAGCCTGTGCTCCGCAACGGGAGAGGCCACAACAGTGAGAGGCCCGCGTACCGCAAAAAAAAAATTGGCAAAAAATTGGAACAAACTTCATACACAAAAGACATGGAAAAGATGCTGGACACCATTGATCATGAGGGAGATGCAAATTAAAACCACAATGAGACCACTGCACATCCTCCAGGGTGGCTAAAATAAAAAAGACTAATAATACCACCCTTGAGGAAGATGTGGAATAACTGGAACTCTCATCCACCACTGGTGATAATGGTAAACGGTACAACTGCTTTGGAAAACAGATCGGCAACTTCTCATATAGTTAAACACATACTTGCTGTAGGACCCAGCAACTCCACTCTTAGGTATTTATTCAAAAGAAATAAAAACATAGGGACTTCCCTGGTGGAGCAGTGGTTAAGAAGTCACCTGCCAATGCAGGGGACATGGGTTTGAGCCTTGGTCCAGGAAGATCCCACATGCCACGGAGCAACTAAGCCCATGCACCACAACTACGGAGCCTGCGAGCCACAACTACTGAAGCCCGTGCGCCTAGAGCCTGTGCTCTGCAACGAGAAGCCACTGCAATGAGAAGCTAGCGCACCGCAACGAAGAGTAGCCCCTGTTCACTGCAATTAAAGAAAGCCCGCATGCAGCAATGAAGACCCAACACAGCCAAAAATAAATAAATTTATTTTTTAAAAAATCACTTCCTGGGCTTCCCTGGTGGCGCAGTGGTTGAGAGTCTGCCTGCCGATGCAGGGGACGCGGGTTTGTGCCCCGGACCGGGAAGATCCCACATGCCGCGGAGCGGCTGGGCCCGTGAGCCATGGCCGCTGGGCCTGCGCGTCCGGAGCCTGTGCCCCGCAACGGGAGAGGCCACAACAGTGAGAGGCCCGCATACCGCAAAAAAAAAAAAAAAAAAAAAAAATCACTTCCTTACTCTATGGCCCTACAATTTGTTCCAGGCCCATCTTGTTCCTGCCTCAACTCTAGAATCAAGAAGCCCTGGTTGTTTATCAGAGAATATTTAGAAATCAAGATCTGGATGCTAGATTTCATTGCTACTGCAGTGTCACTGCTTCTGGCCCTCTCCCAAACAGAGCTAGGAAATATATGTGTGCTTTTAACATACATATCTCTATTTATTTCTGTATCTATCCATTTGTTTATATATTTAAAATCATGGTTTCATACTGACACTTCGTTTGTTTTTTGGAGTATAGTTGATTTACAATGTTGTGTTAGTTTCAATACTGACACTTCTAATTATCCAGCACCACAGGGTTCATTCCCCAATTCCCTCTTTCTTTATGTGTAACTTGTTTTTCCAACAAGGAGAAACCTGACTCATTATCCATAGTATCTTTCCTTATTTGTTCAATTCTAGAATAAAGTCGCTTCACAATTGTTAATATACACCCCTGTGAAAAATAAACGTACTAACTAGAGTGCAATATTTGTATAAAGTTATTTTTGTCTTTGGCCTTACAGTATACAGTCAAAATACTGTTTTCCAAACTTACTTAACTTAGTTTTTTTTCTTCTCCACCCACTTGCTGTGGTTATGCTAATCACTGACAATACAGTTCAGTTTGTTCGTCCCTGCTTGTATTCTATTTTGGCTTCTCTCCACACCCTTCTTGTATGTATATGTAGAACATTATAAGGGTTCCCATTTCTCCATACCCTTGTCAACATTTATCTCTTGTTTTTTTGACTATAGCCACCCTAGTAAGAAGTGGTACCTCTCTGTGGTTTTGATTTGGATTTCTCTAATGACTAATGGTGATCTTTTTAAGTGCTTATTGGTCATTTGGATATCTGATGTGGAGAAATGTCTATTCAAGTCCTTTGCGCATTTTAAAATTGGATTATATATATATTTTTTTAATTGTTGAGTTTGAGTTCTTTATATATTTTAGATACAAGTCCCTTGTCAGATATATGACTTGTGTGAATATTCTGTCCCAGTCTGTAGGCTGTCTTTTCATTTTCTTGATAGTGTCCTTTGATGCACAAATGTTTTTAATTTTGATGAAGTCCAATTTACTTTTCCTTTCTTGCTTGTGGTGTTGGTGTTATAAGAAACCACTGCCGAAGCCAAGGTGATGAAGATTTATGCCTATGTTTTCTTCCAAGAGTTTCATTTTAGCTCTTATATTTAGGTCTTTGATCTGCTTAGAGTTAACTTTTGCATGTAGACATTTAGTTGTCCCAGCATCATTTGTTAGAAAAGACTATTCTTTACCTATAGAATTATCTTGGTACTTTTGTCAAAAAAAAAAAAATTGACTATAAATGTAAAGGCTTATTTCTGGACTCTCAATTCTATGACATTTTCCTATCTTTAAGCAAATACCATACTGTCTTGATTACTGTAACTTTGTAGTAACTTTTGAAGTTGGAAAGTGTGAGTTTTCCAACTCTGTTCTTCTTTTTCAAGGTTGTTGTGAATATTCTGGGTTCCTTGCATTTCCATATGAATTTTAGGATTGGCTTATTGATTTCTGCAAAAGGCCAAATTTGATAGGGGCTGCATTGATTCTATAGAATAATTTGTGGAGTACTGCATATCTTAAAAATACTAAGTCTTCCGATCTATAAACATGAGCTGTCTTTTCACTTATACAGGTTTTCTTTCTTTCAACAATGCTATGTTGCTTTCAGAAGTTTAACTCTCCCTTTGTTAAATTTATTCCTAAGTATTTTATTTTTCTAATGCTCTTGTAAATGGAATTGTTTTTAAAATGTCAGATTATTCATTGTTAGCATATAGAAATCTGTATTAGAGTTCTTCAGAGAAACTGAACCAATAGGATATATATATCTTATTATATATACCTGATAATATATCTATTAATATTATTTCCTGATATATGTGTGTGTATATATATATATATATGCATTGATACAGAACAAATAGACAATATCTATCTACAAAGAGAATATAAAGAATTGGCTTATGTGATTATGGAGGCTAGAAGTCTGTTCTATGTCTCCTTCTGCTCTTTCTATCCTATTCCACTGGTCTACTGTATATTCAAGTGGCAGTACCACACTGTTTATTTTCTCTAAATTTCCAACAATTTCAGTTTATTTTCTTTACCCACCGAATTATTAACTTTCTCACCTTTTCATCAGATTACTGAGCCTTTCTCCACGCCTCGTTATTCCCTCGAGCTACTATCCTCTCTCCTCCCAATCCAGGTCACATGCCCTGCAAGAGAAAAAAATTCTTGGTTTCTCCACTTCCTCAAGTCTTCAGTTTCTGAAGGCACAGAACTTTCTTTTTTTAAAAATTTCATTTTAGTTTTTTGGCCATGCGGCATGTGGGGTCTCAGTTCCCCCACCAGGGATGAACCCGCACCCCCTGCTTTGGAAGCGTTGTCTTAACCACTGGACCGCCAGGGAAGTCCCAGAACAGAACTTTTATAGTAGGAGCAAGTTCCAGTTATTCTACAGTGAAAATATTGTTGGACCTTGAGCCTGTTATGAACTAACTTTCAGTCCTGAGTTCTCCAGAGGTGAACAGAAGAGACATGCTGATAGTAAAAAAAAATCACTTGCTTCATCAAGCATCTGTCCCGCCCATCGGCAGTAAACCAGCTCCCGCCCAGCTACTGGAAAAGAAAAAGAGGAAGGCGTTATTACAGACAAAAAAAAGTCATCTTCCCTTTAGCTAACAGGTCTGTGTATCATGCAGATTTCTCTATTCGGCCTGCCTTTGCCTTTTCAGGCCCCAGAGAGCCCCAGTACTACACGACACGTGGCACCGAAGGAATCCTGAGTCTTTATAGAACTCCTTCCAGTAGTACCGCCGGCCCCGGGAGGTCAGGCGTGCAGATCTGTCACGCCTGCCCTCGACTTGCTGGGGGAGGGGCGTACATTGACCGCGAAGGCTCCACGTAGTTCGGGTACCAAGGGCGGGAGGCGTGGTGCGCCCGGCGACCCGGAAGCGGGGGGCCAGCGGACCCAGCGGCCTGCGGACGGGACTCGGATCGCACCCGCGAGATGGCGGCGGCGGCCGTGAGCAGCGCCAAGCGGAGCCTGCGGGCCGAGCTGAAGCGGCGTCTGCGGGCGCTGAGCGCCGAGGAGCGGCTGCGCCAGTCCCGCCTCTTGGCCCAGAAGGTGGGAGAACGCTACAACAGCCACCGTTCATGCCGGACCCGGCAGCCTCCAGGCCTGCGGATCTGCGCAGGCGCAAGCCTCAGGCGCGCGCACGTCCGCCCGGCGCGCGCACGTCCTCTGAGGGCGCGCAGTGTTCCCCTCAGCGCGCGAAAGTCCTGTTGTGGGTGTTGGAACGCTGTTGGGCTCAGTGTTCGCGCCGTGGAGAGTTATGGGGTTTGTGAGGGAGAGGATGGAAGTGGGTGACAGACTGCTGAGGTAAGAGCAGCGTGAGAGCAGAAAGATCTGGAGGGGAAGAGGGGCGGACACCTGAGCGCCAGTGTGTCTTCAGTGAGTCTTAGAGTGGTCGCACATGCCACGCAGCGCGACCAAAAAAAAAAAAAAAATTAGAGTCCAGTCGTAGCAGTAAAATGAACAGAGAAAGATGCAATTACTTCAGACGAGGGAGCCCAAAATGGGGTGCAGAGATGCTCAAGGATGGAAGCCCTTCACTGAGCCTGTGGAGGGCAAGAGCCCTGTCTCCGTAGCCTCAGGGCCTAGCCTTCTCCTATCACTTAGTAGATGAACATTAAATGCTTTTTTGAATTAATGAAAGAACTGATTCTCATACTTAGGCTGCCCAAGAAGATAGGAAGCAGAAGAGAGAAATTAGGGGAATGCGTTCAGTTTCGTGCTTGTTGGTTATAATACCTCGATTTTGTTAACTTTCGCAGACTGACTTGTTATATACTACCTTGTAGTATAATACAAGTTCATGTAATGCCAGTTTTCGTATCAGTAAAATGGCGGACAGATCCTGTCCTGAAGGCACGTGTGGGAGACTGGTTTTTGTTGGACGCCCGAAGGAAAAAAATTGATGTCCCGTGAATAAGTAAATGTTAGTAATTCTAAGTCAAACTAATGATCCCTCTTCCCCAGCATCCTGTCTCTGACATAGATACCAATGTTATATTCGGAAATTAGCATGGGAGTTCTTTTCCTTGATGTCCCTTGAAATTAGATATGCCGTAAGAATTTCTTAATTATCCTTCACTAGGCTATCATCCGTTAGTTTCTCAAATTCAAGGTTCCTATGGGTTAAAGCAGTAAAGCAAATACAAGCATTTCATTCCCCTCTCCATATACATAGGTGTGCAGGAGGGGATCTATGCAGATGTTAGCTTATTTATTCAAACTCAGTACTTTTAGCTATATGAGGAAGGCATTAGTTGCTTTAGTAGATGTAGAGAAGTATAGGATCTTATCCTTACTCTCTAGGTGCTAAAAGTTTAGCTGATTAATTCACATATATTGAACTCATACTGTGGGCCATACTTTGCTATGTAGTGGGTTGTAGGAATGAAAAAGATAGGCTTGTTGGACTTCCCTCGTGGTCCAGTGGTTAAGACTCTGCGCTCCCAATGCAGGGGGCCCGGGTTCGATCACTGGTCAGGGAACTAGATCCTGCATGCTGCAACTAAGAGCCCGTATGCCGCAACTAAAAGATCCCACGTGCTGAAACTAAAGACCCAGCGCAGCCAAATAAATAAATATTAGGGTAGAATTGTTACTCTGAGGGAGCAGAGAGTCTTCAAGAGGAAACAGACATGTGAATAAAGAATTGCAGTGCTTTGAGGTATAGGGTAAAGGTAAACACCAAAGCTGTAGAAACCTAGCTTAGGGGAGGGGGAATCAGAAGGCTTTCTTTCTATAGGGAGAAGTTTGAGAAATATTTTGTAGTACAAGATGAATTTTGTCAGGTGAAGGGAAGATAGGGTGGGTGAACATATGCAGGAATATTTTGGCAAGAGAAGGAAAGACAATTTAACATGGGTTTTGGAACTCCTTAGCTCTGGATTTAATCTGGCTCCACTGTGTTTTAGCTGCATATGGCCTTGGACAAGTCCTCTAATCTTTCTGAGCCTCTGGTTCCTTATCTGTAAAAGGATAATGTCATCCTTGAAGACCTATTGTGAAGGTTAAAGCAGTGTGTTAAGGGATGCATTGAGTGCTTCACATATTTTTGATATATCCTTTAGGAAGAGAATATTGGCAGCATTTTTGGAAAATAGGTTGGGGGTGGAAGAATGAGAAAAAAACACATGGAGACCAGTAAGGGGCTGTTGTGATAATTTGGGTGAGGGGTAATAAAGATGTAAACGAGGGCATGGGCAGTGAAGGTGAGGGGGAATAGCAGGTGAATGGGAGACTATGTAGTGAGAATCAGCGGGACTTGGCAATTAACTGGATGGAGATTAGAGAGTACTGGAAAAGGGGAGCCACCTATGATTCCAAACTTTAGAGCTGCGGATAAAGGGTTTTGAACGTTACTAGGCACAAGGAAGGTAAGAGTTGGAGCAGATTTTGGAGGGGCATGGGGACAATAAAGATGAGTTCAGTTTGGTTTGTCTATAGTAGATTAGAATTTAAAAAAACTCCAGGTGGGAATAGTAGCCATATAGAGACAGAACCACTGATATCAGTAGATTGACAACTGAGAGCTGGCATCAGAGAGAGAAAAATTCAAAAGCAGACCCATGACTCCCAGTAATAAACACATTTTACTCCATACAAATAAATGTACTCATATAAAAAATCTGTTTCACAACCAGGTGTTTGACAACTCTTACTATATACAACGAACTTTAATATTTTCTATTTCATTTGCTGATTGTAACCCACTGTTGACTTCATGACCAACCAATGGATCAAGGCCCAAAATATCAACATACTGGGACTAGAACAATGTTTTGCCATAGTACATGTTCAATACAGTAAAGGTATTAAATGATGCCTTTCTCCCAATAATTAAAAAAAAGGCAAATTTATTCTTATTGACACAGCACTTTTTTTAATAATTTACAAGTTTATCAGAAAAGTAATGTATGGTAAAGAAATTATACTTTATGCCATATCTTGACTCCTCAACAAATAAGTTGAGGAAATTAGTGCCAAGTACTCATTTTGTTTTCCATTCTATGCCAATTTGTGACACCTTTATCGTTATATTTACATTGTCAAGTTTTTATAATATTTGTGCTCTGTTCTGTAACTGTAATGAGTCTACTGAGCATTTTCTGTGCCTGATTTCCAAACTTGAAATTCAGGTAAATAGTATTTACAGTACTGTGGTTATATATATAGTGTTCACTACAGAACCAAATTGTATCATTGAATGTGTAAGAAGAGGATATACAATTCAATGTCACTAGACATGTGTGGCTAGGAGGGGAATATTTCAAGTGTTAATATCAAATACTTTCTTTTTTCTTATGCTTTATAATTGCTCGAAATTATGGCATTCTTAATTTTCCTATTTGGAGTATAAATTTCTAATTTAGCTCTCTGTTCAAGTTTCCGATTGCCTTTGTTTTTCCATTTTGGCAAAATAAGAATATGCCTTATCAATAGATTCTTTTTCATTTTGTTTGTTAAAATAAATCCACTTTCTTCTTGAAAGCACTCTAGTCCACTGCTCCCTCTGGTCTGGTCGACTTTGAGTCTGTGCTATAGCCATTGCCCTGGGGTTCCTCTCTCTCTGCTTTTAAGTTAGGGCTGTTTTTTGAATCCAGTATCTTCTCTCTTAGACCTCTTCCTTCCTTCTTCTTTTTCTTTATTTTCTTTCTTTATTTTTGGCTGCGTTGGGTCTTCGTTGCTGTGTGCAGGCTTTATCTAGTTGTGGTGAGCGGGGGCTACTCTTTGTTGGGGTGCACGGGCTTCTCATTGTGGGGGCTTCTCTTGTTTCAGAGCACGGGCTCTAGGTGCGTGGGCTTCAGTAGTTGTGGCTCGCGAGCTCTAGAGCGCAGGCTCAGTAGCTGTGCGCATGGGCTTAGTTGCTCTGCGGCATGTGGGATTTTCCCGGACCAGGGCTCGAACCTGTGTCCCCTGCTTTGGCAGGCAGATTCTTAACCACTGAGCCACCAGGGAAGCCCCTTTTGTTGTTGTTGTTATCTTATTAGATTGTATTCTCAAGTAACTTTTGGGGAGAAAATATCTATGAGGATAAACTCTTTAATACTTTATACATTAGGAAATGTTTTTACCTGATTGAGAGTTTGAATTTCAAGTTTAAAATTATTTTTCCTTGCTCTGCTCAGCATCCATGACCTCCATTCAATCTGAAGACTGATATCTTTACCTATTATGTCTTTGATTACTTCTTTTCCTTTCTGCAATTCCTGTTAATCAAATAGTAAAAATCCTAGATTGATCTTCTATGTCTCTTAATATTTTTTCTTATTTTCCCCACGTCTTTGTCTTTTTCCCCTACTTGAGGCTTTCTCCTGAATTGTTTTAATTTTGGTAATGTTAATTTTAATTTCCAGGTATTTTTTAATTCTCCGATTGCTTTCTTTCCAAAGCAGCCTGTTGTTGTTTTATAGATGCATCTATCTTCTTGAACTTGTCTGAGAAAACTAATTAGAATTTTTAAAAATCCATGTTCTCTGAATTATAATGATCTCACTTTCCTGCTGGATCACTCCACCCAACTTCTCTTTTATTTTCATTTATTTATTTATTTATTTCTATTGGAGTATAGTTGCTTTACACTGCTGTGTCAGTTTCTGCTGTACAGCAAAGTGAATCAGCCATGCTTATACATGTATCCTCTTTTTTGGATTTTCTTCCCATTTAGGTCACCACAGAGCACTGAGTAAAGTTCCCTGTGCTATATAGTAGGTTCTCCTTAGTTATCTGTTGCATACATAGTAGTGTATATATGTCAACCCCAATCTCCCAATTCCTCCCACCCCCTCCCCCTTTCCCCCTTGGTATCCATATGTTTGTTCTCTACATCTGTGTCTCTGTTTCTGCTTTGCAAATAGTTCATCTGTACCATTTTTATAGATTCCACATAAATGCATTAATTTTTCTCTTTTTGCCTTACTTTGTATGATAGTCTCTAGGTCCATCCACGTCTCTGCAAATGGCACAATTTCGTTCCTTTTTATGGTTGAGTAATATTCCATTGTATATATGTACCACATCTTCTTTATCCATTCCTCTGTTGATGGACATTTAGGTTGCTTCCATGTCCTGGCTCTTGTAAATAGTGCTGCAATGAACATTGGGGTGCATGTGTCTTTTTGAATTATGGTTTTCTCTGGATATATGCCTAGGAGTGGGATTGCTGGGTCATATGGTAGTTTTATTTTTAGTTTTTTAAGGTACTCTTCTCCATAGTGGCTGTATCAATTCCCCTTTTAAAAAATCCTTCTAATTTGTGTTTTGGCTTTCTAAAATGTTTGATGAACCATTACTGTCTGTACATATTTATGAAGGAAGGTGTGATAGCTAATGGGGATTTCCTTTGCTTTTTTAGTCACTTTGGAATTCCATGGGAAGAATGGATTCTGTCTGACCTACACCCATGTTCCCCAAGTGTTGTGATCTGCTACTCTTTTGTCTGTAAATACTGTCCCATCCACTCTGTCTTGCAGAAACTAGTCAAATCTCTATCCTCTTGTTATCAGGGCTATCATGGCTTTCTTTTTTGTGTGCTTTTTTTACTGTCATATAAGTGCGATTTGAGGAAGAAAGAAAGATAAGTGTGTATACATAGTCTCACACTGAATTTTAACTCATGTTTATTACTGCTTATTCAGCTTCTGATTTACTGTGTTCTGCTTTAAACAGAACAAGATAGACATTTAACTTTCCCAGAAAGTACTTGGGTGCCAAAAGCCTCAGATCTGCCCAACGTCTGGGTTTCACAGTTCCATTTGCTTTGCCCACTTCAGGCCTGATAATAGCTATGTAACTGCTCGGAAAGGTAGAGTTAACTTCCTTCATTAGCACTGGTTTGGTGTGCTCTATTTACTTAACTTCTGTGTCCCTTTTTATTAGGAATAACTTGACTTTCTGTGCCTGTGTCTTTCTGGCACTCGTATTTATGTCACTTAAAAAAAATAAATTTATTTATTTATTTTTGGCTGCGTTGGGTCTTCATTGCTACGTGCGGGCTTTCTCTAGTTGCGGCGAGCGGGGGCTACTCTTTGTTGTGGTGCATCAGCTTCTCATTGTGGTGGCTTCTCTTATTGCAGAGCACAGGCTCTAGGCACACGGGCTTCAGTAGTTGTGGCACACAGGCTCAGTTGTTGTGGCTCGCGGGCTCTAGAGCGCAGGCTCAGTAGTTGTGGTGCACAGGCTTAGTTGTTCTGTGGCATGTGGGATCTTCCCGGACCAGGACTCGAACCTGTGTCCCCTGCATTGGCAGGTGGATTCTTAACCACTGCACCACCAGGAAAGCCCTATAAGTCACTTCTGCAGTAACTTTTCCTTAGCTCGGAGAACGGGGAAGAACAGAAAAGGAAGAAAAAAAAATAGGGAACTAAGAGCTAACTTCTGAGACTGGGGAAGTTCTGAGATTATTAAAATTTCTAATGTGAGCAAAGCTCAGCCCGTTTCTTCTGCCTCATGAATGATTAAACTGAGTACAAAGGGAGTACTTTCCCTGGCGGTCCAGTGGTTAAGACTCCGTGCTTCCACTGCAGGGGTCACGGGTCCAATCCCTAGGCGGGGAACTAAGATCACGCATGCCAGCACAGCCAAAAAATTAATTAATTAATTAAACTGAGTACAAAGGGATGCTTTCCCCCAGGTGCACCTTCATTACAACATGGCACTTGTTTTTAGAAGGCCTTTGCCTCTCCAGGATCCCCCTACCTTCCATCTTTGTGAACATTTTAACATTCATTTGAACAGAAGAGCTTATAGCAGATGGGACGGAGGTGGGTAGAGCTAAGAGAACTGTATGGCATGTTGTCCACCACAGGGAGTTACAGACTGGCCAGGATGCTACATTTAGGGCACACCAAACAATTAATAATCAAATTATGACAACACATAATTGTTAGGTTGTATAGTGACTCTAAACATAGTAAGGGTTCTCTAGGAGTCAGGAAATGTTAGGCCTTGAGTTGGGCTTAAATGGGTAGAATTTGGCAGGAGAGAAGGCTGACCATCCAGGGAGTAAAGAAGCTTGTGAGAGCTTCAGAGTTAAAAAGAAGAGACTCTCGGGGAAGTGGGTGACAGGATTGAAGTCTGCTAGAACGGGTAGATGGGGTTCAAGCTTGGAATTCCTGATGCAGACAGCAGGGCCTCACAGTGAATTTTTTTTTTTTTTGCGGTACGCGGGCCTCTCACTGCTGTGGCCTCTCCCTTTGCGGAGCACAGGCTCCGGACGCGCAGGCTCAGCGGCCATGGCTCACGGGCCCAGCTGCTCTGCGGCATGTGGGATCTTCCCGGACTGGGGCACGAACCGGTGTCCCATGCATCGGCAGGTGGACTCTCAACCACTGTGCCACCAGGGAAACCCCTCACAGTGACTTTTTAATGAATTGTCACACCTGCCAGAGTAGGTGTGCCAGAGAAGTGTAAAGGGATCAGAGAAGTAAGTGTTGGGTCCAGAAGTTCAAGTCAGCCTTCAGGATGCGTATTATTTGACCTATTATATACTAGTCTGCTGTTTTTGTTTGTTTGTTTTTGGATAAAGAGGTTGGAGAAGGCTGAGAGAAAGGGAGAAAAGGGAGAAAGCGTTAAAACTGTTAAGGGGAGCCACTAGTTTTTAAAAGTATAACCTTGGAAATTATAACCGCCATCATTTCCCATTCAGGTGTTTACCCATAGTCAGTATCAAAAGTCCAAAAGAATCTCCATCTTTCTGAGCATGCAAGATGAAATTGAGACAGAAGAGATCATCAAGGACATTTTCCAACAAGGCAAAACCTGCTTTATCCCACGGTACCAGTTCCAGAGCAATCACATGGATATGGTGAAATTAGCATCGCCTGAGGAAATCTCTTCACTTCCCAAAACATCCTGGAATATTCATCAGCCCAGTGAGGTCGAGGTTCGGGAGGAGGCCTTGTCCACAGGTGAGTGTTATGGTATTGGAATCCGCACCTTAGGATGCTCTCAGGCTGTGATGGGTTGTTAGACCTCTGATCCGCTTGCTATGGTTGGGTCAGTGGGGGTCACTTTTCCTACAGGGATGAATTTGTATTTCACTTATATTCCAAGACACCGACCTAACCTAGTTCAGGGTGCGATGCCCTCTGTAAGCTGTGAAATGTCAACTGTAATAGTAAGGTATTAAGGTATTGTTGCCTTTTCACAGACTACTGCCCTGACCTTGTGGGTTGGATTATACATTTTCTCTGAATAATATTGCATTTCCCATGGTTTCAGTTATGGTCTGTATGGTAATGAGTACCTTATTATTAATGCTATAAGCATTTATATCTCCAGCTCAGACCTGTCAACTACTTGGGTATCACGTGGTCATCTCCAACACAACATGTTCCAAACTGAATCATATTCCCTCATGCCCACTATCCTGTGTTTCTCTTAGTGTATAGTACCATCACCACCCAATTCACCATGCCAGGAATCTCAAGATCATCCTTGACTCTTCTCTTTCCCTCATGTTCCATGTGTGCCCATTGCCGAGCCCTGGTGATTTTACTTACTGAGTTATTTATTGAACCTGTCCACTCCTCTCTAATCCCGCTGCTACCACTGCAATCTAAGCCACCATCTTCCCTTGCTTGGGTTATTATAACAGCCTCCTAACTCTTCTTCCTCTCCTCCCTCTCAATCTATTATCTATGTAGTAATTGAAACAAGATGTCTGAAATGCAAAGCTGACCATTTCTCTCCCCTGTTTAAAGTCTTTCAGTGACTTTCTGCTGCCCTTAGTTTGAATCAAACATTCTTTAACAAGGCTCTTCCTGATTTGGCCTTGCTATTCTTTCCATTTTTACATCTTTCTACTCCCTCACTTTATAGTCTGAGTTTCAGCCACTCTGAATCTCTCCCAGTTTCCCAACCCCATTTTAAAAAAATTGAAATATAGTTGATTGACAATATTGTGTTAGCTTCAGGTGTATAGCAAAATGATTCAGTCATATATATATGTATATTTTCCATTATAGGTTATTATAAGATATTAAATATAGTTCCCTGTGCTGTACAGTAAATCCTCATTGCTTATCTATTTTATACATTGTAATTTGTGTCTGTTAATCCCATACTCCTAATTTATCTGCCTTGGTAACCGTAAGTTTGTTTTCTATGTCTGTGAGTCTGTTTCTGTTTTGTGTATAGATTCATTTGTATTATTTTTTTAGATTCCACATACAAGTGACATCATATAATATTTGATATTATATCCATCCATGTTGCCACAAGTAGCAATGTTTCATTCTTTTTTTATGGCCAAGTAGTATTCCATTGTGTGTGTGTGTGTGTGTGTGTGTGTGTGTGTGTGTGTACACACATACACCACATCTTCTTAAACCAGTCACCTGTTGATGGACCCTTGGGTTGTTTCTATGTCTTGGCTATTGCAGATAGCTTCTGTGAACACTGGAGTGTATGTATCTTTTCAAATTAGGCCAACCCCATTTTGCTTTTTCTACTGCTGGACCTTTATATGTGCTACTCCCTGGCCAACAGCCACTTGGGAGATTTAATCATTATCAAGCAGTCGAAGAGCTGGAAGCAAAACAAGCTAAGGTACTATTTTGTACTACAATGCCTCAAACGTGTCTTAGAGGTATGTATTTTTGATTAAGACTTAAAGAGTTGCAAAGAAATCCCAGTGAAGCTTTATGCAATCTTCTCTCAATTTCTGTTCCTTTTCATTGTTACAACATAACCTATAAAATCAATATGACAGCATGGGAAGGGACAGAGTCAAGGTCTCATGGTAGTAGGGGGATTATTTACTTTGCTACTTTTTCTCCTATATTATACAGTCCTGTGCTTTGCTAGATGTTTAGACACCAAAAGTACACTCAGATCTACCTCCTAGACCAGACGAATGCCAGCATTATAAAAATTTTAAGACAATGAAACATAAGGGAATGTAGTATATCTTGGGAGGTAGCCCAGGCTTATAGATAAGGAAACATAGGAATTGTAGGCTCTGGTATTGCTCACACTTCATCAGCTACTTCTCCAGACTCATGGGCTTATGGGTGGAGCCCAGGGCACTTTCCTAATTCTGGTTGACCATATTAACATCTCCTTCCATGCTTGCATCACTCTGTGATGTCCCGGCTAATTGAAATGCTACTTGGTATCCTCCAGTAACCATTTTCTCCAGAGGCAGCCCATTGTCTTTGTAGAACAACTCTGCTCCTTGTAGAATATATTCCTTTGGTTGAGCTAAAATGTGTCACCCTGAACCTTCATGCATTAGTTCTATTTCTGTTTAAGTACGATAGCGGGGAAGAGTAAGCAAGAAGCATGATCTTTCCTCTTAATTTAGCTGTACTTCCTGGTTAGGATAAACTCAGTTCAAACAAGTGAGGTAAATCATTTATATATAGGTTTTAGCACATCATTTGGCACATGGGAGCTATTCAGTAAATGGTAGCTATTATTAATTTTAAACAAGGAAGGCAGGATTATTCATTATACAGTCAACTCAGTGCTACCTGAGTGTTTAACATTTTAATAATTTCCAACAAACATTTTCTGAACATCTACTTTGTATCAGACACTGTATTAGCTCTGGAAAGATAAGGTCCTGGACTTCAAGGTGCTCACACTCTAGCTGGGGAGACAGAAAACATATGTAAGTAGAATGACTATCCCAACCTGTTGTATATATCAAATACAAGTCAAATGAAAAGAATATTAAGAATATAGAAGTTCAGGGCTTGGCCCTGAATAGAAAAAAGTTCACTCACAAAACCGCTTGCTCATTTTTTTTCTCCTCCAGACCATTTATTCATGCTGTATTTGTGGGACGGGTTGCTTTTTCTCCCCATGTGTTTTTCTTTGCAGATGCTTGCAATTGGCATTGCAAAGGGTTAGGGAATTATACCTGTAGTTTCTTGCAATTGCAGCCTGGGAGCTAATGCTCTTTGCTGTTGTTTATAGAATGTTCGATTTGCAGTCTCTGCTGTTTGTTATCTCCCAGCATCACATTCTGCACCGTGGATTTTTGCTCACATCAGCAGTTTAGAATGTGGCATCTTCAGTGCGCCAGCATAAATCTAGCTTCACAGTGTTTGTGACAAGCTGACTAGAGCTCAGATTGTCCCCAGTATAGCTTATGTAGCCTGCTTATCTTTCTGGTTCGCTCACATTATGGCAGGTTAGAAAAAAGTGAGCTCTGGTGTCCTCAGTTGCAAATATAAGTTCGTAAGCAAAAATTTCACATGGGCTATTTTTGTATTATGTATATAGCAAAATAACAGAAGGGTAAAAGAAGTGGAGGGGCTGCCTCTTTACTGCATTTGTTCTCAAAGTGAGGGCTGCTTGGGCAATTAGATTAGCCAGCAATCCCTCCACTGAAAGGACATAATCTAATTCAACGTGGCTTAAGCAAAAATAGGATTTTATTGGCCCAGAGACTGAAAAATCCACAGAAGGGCTAGCTTTAGATATGGCCAGATCAGAGTCATTAGGATCTACTCTATCTCTGCCTTTTCACTCCACTTTCATCTATATTGGCTTCATTTCTTGGTGCCACAGGTGGCCGTGGTAGTTCCAGGTTCCACAGCATCCTTACTGCTAGCAGTCCCAGCAGAAAAGAGCAAGTCTGTTTTCTAACGGTTCCAGCAAAGTCCTGGTCTTAACTCTTACTGACCCGAATTGGGTCAAGTGGCCATCCCGAAATCAATCACTGTGGCCAAGGACATGGACGAGGCTGAGTGACCTAGGCCTGGGTCTTACTTGTCCATCCCTGAGCCACGCACTGTAACCAGGGAGAAAGGATGTGTTGACTGACTGGACACGGTCCTGTGCCCACCTGTGTGGCCCTACCCAAACCACTGAGCTGAGAGTGGGCTGGGAGCGATTCACCACAGGAAAACGAAGTACTGTTTCCAGAACAAGGGCAATGGATACTGGGCAATCCAAAATCAAATTCACCTATGCTGTCAATCATTTCTGAAATTCTATAGACTATAACAGGCTCTTTGCAGTCATAACTTTGTCAGAGCTGATTTTTTATTTTTGATCTTTCTGGAAGCTCTTTAGGAATTCATACCTATGTGTGGGTACCTGACACATAACTCAAATAAATAAATGATCATAATGAAGACTTTCTAGTCCTCAACCAAAACATTTTAAAGTGACTGGATGGGGCAGTGTCAAGGACAGAATCTTTGAACCTGACGTGTAACATCCCTCTAGGTTGTTCATGATCAGTACTTTTGGGAGGGTTAGGATTGGTTTATTGAAGTCATTCCCATTAACTTGAGCTCCTTTCTTTCTTCAGTAGGGTTGCATGGCACCTGCAAGAATATAGTAAAGAGAGTGGGTATGAATTTCATCAAGGCATTCGGCAGAGTCGTGATATCCTTGACCATAGGGTGGAGAAATTTGGGTTGGATAGTAATACTTTATTCAGAAGATATTTCGTGAGTGCTCGTCTGTGGGAGGAGTAATGGGGGATGCAGCGGGGAACAGGGTGGACCTGGTCCCTGCGGTTGTGGAGTTAACCAACCTGTTGTCCTCTGGAGGCAGGTTTGTGCCAGCATATCACAGGGCCCTCTCCTTTGTGCTGTCCTGTTCAGCTTTTTGTTGCCACTTAGATGTCCCACTGTCCCTGGATTTCAGCATGTCAGAATTCATTCTTATCGTTCTCTTTGTGTTTTTCACATTTCTGTTAGTAGCCAGTTTGCAAACGTAGACTTATTCTTGTCTCTTTTCTACCCATCCAGTTATCAAGTATTACCAGATTTTTCTTTGTAATATTTTTATCACCTGTCTTTCTCTAATTCCAGTTTTAGAGGATCCTTTGTCTACATTTTTGATTCTTCATATCTGTTCCATTGGAATACACTTCCAGTTGGTTTTCTGGCCATATTACCTTTCCTAAAGTACCTCTTTTTGTACAGGCCATCTACCCTGTTCAAGCTTTTCCCGGTACCCAGCCTAGATCTGTGTGCCTGAGCAGACTGAGGTTCCTGCTAGCTAACTGTTGCCAAGAGAAGGGATACTGGATAAAATGTAAACATTCAGGCCACTGTCTGGGCCGCTCTGTCTTTTTACCTTGACTCCTTCTTCTGCCTGGTGCAGTTCCTCTGCTTCAGCCAAAGTAGTCTGCTGGAAGACAGTATTTCGTAGCAATCAAGAACCCAGACTTGGGAATCAGGTAAGCCTGGATGTGAGTTCTACTTTTGCTACTTTCTAACTATGTGACTTTGGGGAGGTTGTTGAACTCCTCTGAGTGTCAGTCTTGTCACCTGTGAGTGGATGAAGCTACCCCACAGGTCTGTTATGAAGCTTGAATGAAAGTGCTTGGCATATAGTAGGTGCCCAGTAAAGCGGCTCTTGTTGCTGATGTGGATTCTGTTGTTTTTGCAGTGGTTGAGTTGTCATCTGAGAACACACTATGTGCATTACTGTGAAATTTGGTTACACCTACTGTTTTTCAACAGAAATGTTTTTCAACATTTAGAATGTCTTCGGTGTTCCTTCCAGGTGGTATCTTTTAGTCTAGCGCTTAATGTCATTGCCTTTTGAGTCAGACTGATCTGAATTTGAATCTAGGCTTTACCACTTGGGGAAATTACTCAACATCACAAAGTACACGTTTTTCCCTGTGAAATCAGGGATAGTTGCAGTGGCCACTCATTGTGCTGTTTAGAGGATAAAGTAAGATGATGTAGGTGAAGTGCCTTGTAGTGAACTGGCTCATGTAGTGAGGGATCAAAAATGGCAGTTACTGTCAACAATAAGCTGTTCTCACCTTCTCTAACCCTTCCTTGACTGCCTCTAGTCCTCAAGTCCCTTTCTTCTCTAATTCTTACTCACCCAGCACTTAACATATATCCACCTGTGGTACAAATTCTCCTAGGGGGTATATTTCTTTTCTTTGCTGAGAGACTTTGTGGTATTGTGATTTATAATAAGAAATACATATTTGGTCTTCATCCCAGTTTCTGGCAGAACTCCTAAAATCTTTGGAATTTCCCAAGTAATAAGAGCCATAAAGGTGTTTTGATATTCATAGCACACCCCTTTCAACCAGACCTGAGTTTATGTTGATATGGTGACTTTGGAAAGCAACCTGGGGAATCAACTTTTGATTAGAGGGTTGGAATTTTCAGTCTCCCCACCTCACTGACTTCTGGAGAGGGGAGAGGGGCTGGATGTTGAATCAGTCACCAGTGACCAATGATTTAATCAATCATGCCTTTGCAGTGAAGCCTCCATAAAAACCCAAAGGATGGGGTTTGGACAGCTTCCTGGCTGGCAAGCCTGTGGAGCTGCTGGATGCTGTGCTCCCTTTCCCTGTACCTTGCCTTGTATATCTCCTTCCTGAGCTGTATCCTTGTACAGTCAACTGGTAATCTAGTTAGTAAAATGTTTCTCTGAGTCCTGTGAGCTGCTCTAGCAAATTAATCAAGTTAATCCAACCCAAGGAGGGAACCTCCGATGTATAGCCTGTAGGTCAGAAGTACAGGTAACAACCTGGACTTGCCATTGGCATCTGGCATGGGAGTTGCAGGTAGGGCAGGCAGTCTTGTGGGACTGAGCCCTTACCGTGTAGGATCTGACACTGTCCCCAGGTAGATTGTGTCAGAATTGAGTTGAATTGTAGGACACCCAGCTGGATGTCAGAGAATTGCTTGGTGGCCCAGGAAAAAAGCATTGGAGACTTGGATTCTTTATTTATTTTTTCAATTAATTAATTAATTTTTATTTATTTATTTTTGGCTGCATTGGGTCTTCATTGCTGCACGCGGGCGCTCTCTAGTTGCAGCAAGCGGAGCACAGGGCTCTAGGCGCTCAGGCTTCAGCGGTTGTGGCTTATGGGCTCTGGAGCATAGGCTCAGTAGTTGTGGCTTGCGGGCTATAGAGCACAGGCTCACTAGTTGTGGCTCATGGGCTTAGTTGCTCCATGGCATGTGGGATCTTCCTAGACTAGGGCTCGAACCCGTGTACCCTGCATTGGCAGGCAGATTCTTAACCACTGTGCCATCAGGGAAGCCCCGACTCGGACTCTTTAAGAGCAGAGCCCTTCTCTTAAATCACCTGTACTCTTGGTGCCAGCATCATGGTTTTTTTGTTTGTTTTCTTATTTTTTAAAAAATATTTTATTTATTTATTTATTTGGTTGCGCCAGGTCTCAGTTGCAGCCGGCGGGCTCTTTTGTTGTGGCTTCATGCAAACTCTTAGTTGCGGCATACATGTGGGATCTAGTTCCCTGACCAGGGATCAAACCCGGGCCCCCTGCATTGGGAGTGCAGAGTCTTAGCCACTGCGCCACCAAGGAAGTCCCCCAGCATCACGTTGTTCACATCAGACTTCCAGTGGAAGTGTCTTGAGGTAAAGCCAACACTATTATGAATTCAAAGAATGCTTATATAAGTTTATGGATGATCAATATTTTATAGTCATTAAAGGAAAGCTGGATTTAAAAAATAATAAGCATCTACCTAGGGGCACTTTAAAAAGTATATCAGAAATAGTTGTTTTATAAGATGCTGTGACACTTTTATTTGGTATTTGGGAATAAAGGGTTCACGTTAGACCTGGGCTGGAATAACCTTGCAATTGATCTTCTCCCAGCACTCGCTTTGGGGAAGCTGTAGAGTTAAGATCCAGGTGGAATGTTGTACCTGCCGTGTCTGCTGTGTGCCGTTGCACCTGGGTTGGGAGCTATGAGTTGGTGCATAGGCCTTGGGTCTCTGAGTCTTGATCCATGTAAAAACCTGGTAGGAACTCACAGGTCTCAAGGGGACCTGCACACACCTTGGCTCTTGATGCACCCCATGTGGATGAGGGAGCAAAAGAAACTGCATGCTGGGGTAGCTCCTGGGCCCAGGAGGAGGTGGAGATGCTGCTCTGTGTCCTTCTATAATGCCAAGTGTGCACAGTCATACCTAGACTGAAGTCTGTTGCGTCTCCTGAGTCAGAGTGCCCGGTGAAATGTGTAACAGCCTCTGGGTCCCTGCTGCGTTCATAATCCAGTCTGTGGGCATTAACGTACCATGTTCTTCTGCACACTCCACAGGCCTTCGCAGGAGTTTTGGGTGACCTCTCCCTCAGGACAGTTGAGAACGTTGCCTTCAGAGTTAAGCACTGGGGGAGGTGGAACAAACACTAATGTTCCTCGTTCCATCTTCCTTGTGTTCAGAGGGGATCATTGAAGCCCACGGAGGTCAAGTGACTTCCCCAAGTTCAATACAGGCAGTTAATAACAATGCAGTGGTCACCCAGTTCTCCTGTTTTACACTCCAGTGCCCTTTGAAGTGCCATTTCTTTTCTTAACACCTCATTCATTAATGTTGCTTTACCACCTGGATTTTCCTTCTCTCCTGACAGTGTACTGCACCAGAACGATTATTCACGGAACAGGTACTGTTGGTAATTGTATACATGGGAACATCGTCATATTTTCCCAAGGAAGAACTTGCGCTAAGTCACATGTATCTAAAAGTACACTGGTTGTGAAGTTAAGCTTTTTTTTTCAGTCATTTTATGTTCAAGTAAATGCACAGGAAGAACAGCCTAGGCTTTCACTTGTAACAGGGCCTTCCATATGAATGATAAGTGTATACATGGTAGGCTTCCTTGGAGCTGTTCCAGGATTTTCTATTTTATCTTTTGCAGCAGCAACTTCAGACTATATTCTCATTTCCGAGAGTGGTGGTTTACTTTTTGTTATCTCCCAGCCCATTAAGATGAAAAGATACTTCCTCGGGGATTATGGCCTGTTATTCTTGCCAAGATGCGTTAGCCTGCCAAATGTTCTGTTCAAACACAGTGATGCATTGAATGTACTGTGGAACACTTAAGTGTCATTAAAAGGGCTAACCTACGTGACTTAAAACTCTCTACCTATAGAACTTCAGGTTTTTAAACTCCTTTTCCAATTCAGTTTTTATTTTATTACCTTTAATCAAGACATTAAAATGTCTATTAGGTTTATGTATGTTTCTGTATATGTTAAATTGAGAGAAGAGGCAGAATTTTAAAATTTATTTATTTATTTATTTGGTCGTGCTAGGTCTTAGTTGCGGCACATGGGCTCCTTAGGTGTGGCAGGCGGGCTCCTCAGTGGCAGCTCACAGGCTCCTTAGTTGCAGCTCGTGGGCTCCTTAGTTGTGGCTCGCAGGCTCCTTAGTTGTAGCATGTGAACTCTCAGTTGCAGCATGCATGTGGGATCTAGTTCCCTGACCAGGGATCGAACCCGGGCCCCCTGCATTGAGAGCACGGAGTCTTATCCACTGTGCCACCAAGGAAATCCCGAGGCAGAATTTTTAAGAGGAGTTTGAATTAGAAAAAAATAAGTTGTTTTTAGTTTCGTCTTCTGATCCTTAAACCTCAAGTCGGAGTGGTGAAAACTGGTTTGTAAATAAATACCACCACGGGTGTCCGTGCCCCACTCCTGCTCTCTTCATTGGCAAATCCTCTCTCCTTTTCTCTCACTCCGTCCTCAAGGGTTAATGGAACAGTTTTGGGGCTGTTGATGTCCTTTTTTTTAAAATATAAATTTATTTATTTATTTTTGGCTGTGTTGGGTCTTCATTGCAGCACACAGGCTTTCTCTAGTTGCGGCGAGCGGGTGAAAACAAAGTTTTCAAGTGGTGGAGTGATACAATCCAGGTGAGTTTTAAGGTCACTTTGGCGGGAACGTGAGACAGAGAAGTCAAGTGTTTGGACGGGGGTGGCCAGTTAGGAGGTCACCACAATAACCTAAGATAGAGAATTCAGCTCTGACATTTGCCAAGTGGACAAAGGCAGAACTTCATTTCACTTTACTGGCCCAGCTTCCTTGAAATCATCTCTTGTCCTCATTTTTCAATGGAGAAAATTCCCTAAGTCACTTCCCTGGAAAGAGGAACAGGTTATAATTCATCATAAAGAAACATCCCAGTCTTGTGGCCTTTCAAAATGCTTTTTTATTTTTTTTGATGTGGACCATTTTTAAAGTCTTTATTGAATTTGTTACACTATTGCTTCTGTTTTATGTTTTGGTTTTTTTGGCCACGAGGCATGTGGGATCTTAGCTCCCAACCAGGGATCAAACCCACAGTCCCTGCACTGGAAGGCGAAGTCTTAACCACTGGACCGCCAGGGAAGTCCCCTCAGAATGCTTTAATGAAGAATTTTAAAGGGCTGTTTTCTCTGCTGAAGGCATTTGAGGAAATAGGTCCTCTGGGCTCCTGCCCATAAAACGGATAAGATGGAGGCTATCCCTAACCTGTGGTTAGACATTCTCTAAGACATCAACAGCCCCACGCTTCCCTGGTGGCACAGTGGTTAAGAATCCGCTTGCCAATGCAGGGGACACAGGTTCGATCCCTGGTCCGGGAAGATCCCACATGCTGCAGAGCAACTAAGCCCGTGCACCACAACCACTGGAGCCTGCCCGCTTTAAGGCCCGTGTGCCACAACTACTGAGCCTGTGTGCTGCCACTACTGAACCCGGCACGCCTAGAGCCCGTGCTCCGCAACAAGAGAATCCACTGCAATGAGAAGCCCACATGCTGCAACAAAGAGTAGACCCTGCTCGTTGCAACTTGAGAAAGCCCGCGCGGAGCAACGAAGATTCAATGCAGTCAAAAAAAAAAAAATTCTATAAGCCTAATAATTGTATGTTGAATGAATGATTGATAGTAGCTGCAAAGAAATGCGAACATAATCTACCAATGTTTATTTTTTTATCCTCCTCATCATCTATAAAATCAGGTATGTATTAACTAATTATCCACAAATAAGCAAGCAGAACAAGCCAATATTACTATTGGATGAAGTGGGCAGAGAGCTATGAGATGGAAATTGAACAGAAACAAAAATGTCTTCCTAACTGCCCATCTCATTACTTTGGTTTAAAGCAAATACACATAATAATTTAAGTGTTCTTTGGGTGTAGTGATGCTGGAAGCCAGAATCACTTGTAAGAAGTCCTGGGATGAATTAATTTATCCGATTGTCTAGACCAGTTGTTTTCACCCTTCAAGCCTGACTCATTGGGGCTTTTAAATTCAGTTTAGTAGCATTAAAAAACAAACAAACAAGAAAGACATAGAAAAAAATCTTTTATTTAAGTAAAGATTTGCATGTGTGTCTATGTGTATCTGTGTATGTATACATGCATGTGTATATGTGTCTATGTGTATATAAAATGGGTCACGGTGTTTTTCTTACTGTAGGTTCCAGAAAGTTTGAAAGCCACTGGTTTATGCATCTACTTCTCAAAAGGGCATGTATCTTTTAGTTGGCCCCTGGTGGAATATCAGTGGACTCACTGAGCAATAGGACAAACAGTACATTTTCTTCAAGTGTTAATTTCACTTAAACATTTTGGTGAAAACAAATGCAAGTTTTGTTAATTTCTCTAACTTTTAACATGTTTTATATGCTTCAACACTATGTTTCTTAGCACTGAAGACTTAACTATTGTGTTTAATTGTGGATTTTGTTAATGGATATAAACCAACCTTTTTCTATGTAAAGCTCTATGTCTCGAATTCTACCTTACTATCAATTTTGCTACCTCTTTGTGTTTGAATATGCCTTTGACTTCCTCCTGAATCTTTGGTGCCATTGTCTGTGGGCATGCTTCTTGTAAATAGCATACAATTGGATTTTTGTTTTTGCACCCAACTGGGAGTCTTCTTGTATCAGAAGAGTTCAGCCTGTCCTCTTTTTGGTGATAACTGGTGTGTTTGGTGTTCCCTTCTGTTACTTGTTATCTTGGTTTCTGTTTTTGGAAAAAGAATTTTTTTTGCTATTTCTTTTTCCTTTGTATCCTTTTTTGTCTTTAGTACTTCATAGTCAGGTATCCATTTCTTTTACTGGTTACATTAACATGTTTTTGAACCTCAAATTCTCATTAGCATTATCAATATAGTATTGATTGACTTTTTTACTCCTGTAAAAGATAAGAAAGTGAATGTGCTTTTTTGTCCTAGATTTTAATAAACATAAACTGGGATTTAAAATCAATAATAATAATTTTAAAATGTCTATCTATTCTTTAAGGAATTTTTTGACATTTGATTATTTTCTTACTATATTTATAAGGAACAGTCATTTAAAGTCAACTCTAAATTTTCCTAGGTTCATGGTTCATTGCTTCTGCTTTTTAAATCATGTCTTCCTCATCCTTGACATGTATTTTTATTAATTTCTTGGTCAGATGGAGTATTCCTTTAAGTAATTTTTTTCAGTATGATCTGTGGGTGGCATATTTTTGGAATGCTTTTATTTATTTTATTTTTATTTATTTATTTTTTTTGCGGTACGCGGGCCTCTGACTGTTGTGGCCTCTCCCATTGCGGAGCACAGGCTCCGGACGCGCAGGCTCAGCGGCCATGGCTCACGGGCCTAGCCGCTCCGCAGCATGTGGGATTTTCCCGGACTGGGGCACGAACCCATGTCCCCTGCATCGGTAAGCGGACTCTCAACCACTGTGCCACCAGAGAAGCCGTGGAATGCTTTTATTTTTGAGCCTATGTTTGTATATGCAGTGAATTCTTGAATGGAGCAAGAATTCTTGGGTCACACCTTTTTTTTCACTCAAAATTCTAGACCAGGGGTTGGCAAACATTTTTTGTCAGGTGCCAGATAGTAAATATGTAGGCCATGGGATCTCTGTAACAACAATTCAGCTGTGCTGTTGTAATCTAAAATAGACGATATTTATATAGGGTATGGCAATGTTTCAGTAATACTTTATTTACAAAAACAGACAGCAGGCCAGATTTGGCCCTGGGGCTGTAATTTCTTGACCTGTTCCAGACAATTGATCCATTTTCTTCTGGCATTTAGCGCTGTAGATGAGAAGTCTTGTGTCATATCCATTTTTTCCTTAGTAAGAAACTTGCTTTTTTGTTGCTTGGGTTCTTTTAGGAATTTTTATTATCTTTGAAATTTACAAATTTTATACTCATTAATTTTATGAATTCATTGATACTTAGTGGAAGTCCCTGGTGGTCCAGTAGTTAGGACTCAGTGCTTTGATATTTATATTACCAAATAAACCAGCAACACTTACCATTCTTTCATTTTTCATGAAAAGATCTACATTTTGAAAAACATACCTAGAAGTATCTCTCTCCAAAGCCTTCAAAATACAAGTTATATTTCACTTTGAATCTAAGAAGATTATCTTCTGTGAAGAAAGTGTCTGCTCTATTCAGAAACCCAATAAAGAGCTCCTTCAATGATGACTCATTTTCACATCATAAAATTACAAGTGGCAGAAAATTTATTATAACATATTGAAATGGGAGAGAAAAAGTTAATATAAAGTACAAACTATTACATATTTTGCCTTCCTCTCTAATCTCTTTTATTCAATTGAATTGAATACAGTTTCAGTGGAAATTCCTATTTAAGTTTAGAGTGCTTAAAAACAAGCTAGATACTTCGTTCTGCATGCAGCGCCTTGCTTATTGCTTTTGTGTCTCCTGGCACTGTGCTACAAATCACAAAGCATTTAGGGAACATTCAGACCTCACTGAAATCATAAATCAAAAATTCCAGAGCGCCCCGTACTGGCCTTGGATAGCTGATTACTGGGGCAGCTCGGAACACACACACACACACTCTGTCTCTCTGTCTCTCCTCGCCTCCCCTCTTCTCTGTCCTACATACACTTATACCAAAGCTTCAACATGTCTTCTCCTATGTTCTCACTAAATTGTAGGTCTGTGTGTTAACTGGAGATACCTCTCCAAGTTGAAGAGTTTGAAGACTTCTATGGATTTAAAATTTTGCCTCTTTAGTGCTGGTTCTTAATCTTCTTATTTAGAAACATAATTTTTAGATTGGACAAGTTACAAGTTTCATAGTTGTGATAGAAGCTTTCATTAGAAAAAGTTCTTAGAACTTTCATTAGGTATGCCCCTCTCCCCACACTTGTTCTAGTTGCTCACTGGTAACTAGGTGTCTTTAATAAATGTGGTTGGAAAACTTCTGTTGGTTTTTCTGACCATCTTACTTTTTCCTACTCATTATACTTTTCACTAATCCACATTAAAAAAAACTAAAGAAATATTTCTCAATTTGATGGTTATAACAAGCTTCAAGGGAAAAAGACTTAGCTGCAGTATAAGTGTAAAAAATTAATAAACAGAAGCCTCAGTTAAATAGTCAGGAGACTAGAAACGGGGAGCGCTCATGCCCTGGGGTGATAGCAGAGCCCAGTGGGAAGAATAGACTCCTTTCCTGGCAAGGACTCAGCCAATGAAAGGCATGGACTCTTTGTTTCCTATAGTTCCCCACTTCCAGCTTCCTTTTCCCCTTCCATAAAAGTGTTCTCTTTCCCTTGCCGTGGGGAGACTTGCATGTGGCTCACCGTGGTTGCAGACCCCTAATTGCAATTCTCTGCAGATCCTGAATAAACCTGTCTTTGCTGGAGAAATATCTGGCAGTCTATTTATTTTGGGTCACCATAAGAAAAATATCTATCAAAATAATGAATGAAAATGATATTATATATTTGGCATATGGAAATGTACATAAAGAGGCACACAGGAAACCTGTGTCCCTTCACCATTTTTAAAAAAGGGGTTTTTTGCTATGCAATCTTATGTCTTTGGAAAGAGCATATTGATTTTACTCCATTGAGAATTTGGCTTTCTACAATCACCTCAACAGTTAATTGATGATGGGAATCAATCAAGAATTGTACTTCATTTGCATAGTTTGCTAACTTTTACGTTTCTCTTGAGTTGGGAGAGTTAGTGAGGAGAGTGGTGATGATATACCTGCACTACCTTGAATAGAAATATTTAACATTGTCTTAAGCTGTTTCAGAGGAGAGGTGAATTAGACGGAGGTTGGGGAGTGGGTGAAACTGTGGGAAGTAAAATAAATGGTTGATGCACGTGGTTTTGCAGGTTTGCCTTTTTGATACTAAAGGAGTATTTTTTTAAAAAATAAATTTATTTATTTATTTTTTGACTGTGTTGTGTCTTTGTTGCTGCGCGCAGGCTTTCTCTAGTTGCGGCGAGCGGGGGCTACTCTTTGTTGTGGTGTGCGGGCTTCTTGTTGCCGTGGCTTCTCTTGTTGCGGAGCACGGGCTCTAGAGCGCAGGCTCAGTAGTTCTGGCACATGGGCTTAGTTGTTCTGTGGCATGTGGGATGTTCCCGGACCAGGGCTCAAACCCGTGTCCCCTGCATTGGCAGGTGGATTCTTAACCATTGCACCACCAGGGAAGTCCCAGGAGTATGTTTTTATTATTAGAAGTTCTTGCAGAAAAATGTCCTGGAGGTTGTACGTTTGCATTCACATCCCTGTGTATGCACGCTCACTGAATAGATCACATAGCCCCAGAGTGTTGCCACTGCATAGACCCTGCACACCTAGAGTGCAGTGCTTTATATGGCCTGCGTATCTGTTTTATCAAGCTGCTGTCTGTCACCCCACCACACTGTAGACATATCCACATTAGCTCCCCTTTTGTTCTTGGGTTCTGCCCAGATCCTAACTTCCGACAAGAGGTTTTTTCATTCTGCTGTATGCAGGACTCTTTCTCAGTGCTCTTTTTAAATGCCATTGGGTAACCTCTGGGAAGTGTAGATTCAGACTCTTCTGTCAAGGTAAATGTTTGGACAGTATGCCTTACAGGTAAAGCTAATATTTACATAAAGAGACAATCACGAGAGACAATGAAGGGAGAACTTAGAGGCTGAAAGGAAACTGTGGAACTCAAAGCAGTGGTCTTCTAGACCTATGATCAGGGTCTCCCTTGGACAAAAACACAAATCCTTTTATTCATGAGGTCTGCCTATATTCCTTCCACTGTATTTATCCTCAGGCATTAGCCTCTCAAAAGCCATCATAGCTGTCACACAGGCAAAAAGGTGCCCCTGTTCCTTCTCTTCTTTTTAATTAAACTTCCAAAACTTCAGACTGCAGTGATTTTTCCTTCTTCACTCCTCTGAAAGAAGTTTAGGTGTGTCCCATATTGGTACTTCTGATGGGCTCTGTTAGAGATTATGTGCCTGAATATTCAGGCCCAGATAGAGAAAGAAGGGACAAGTTGAGATGTGCTAGTTTATTTTCCTTGATTAGAGATGTAATAAAGTGAGGGGAGCAGGGAGCAAGTGTGTTGTAGGCAACTGCTGGAGAGAACTTTGCCAGTGTATGAAGTTTGTTTTAATTTCCAGTTACAAAATGAATAAGTCACAGGAATGTGATATACAGCATGGTGATTATAGTTAATAATACTGAACTGTATATTCGAAAATAGGTAGGAGAATGGATCTTAGAAGTTCTCCACAAGAAAAAATATTTTGTAACTATGTATGGTAACAGATATTTTTATAATTAATTTTTTATTGGAGTATAGTTGCTTTACAATGTTGTGTTAGTTTCTGCTGTACAGCAAAGTGAATCAGCTATAAGTATACATATATCCCCTCTTTTTTGGATTTCCTTTCCATTTAGGTCACCATAGAGCACTGAATAGAGTTTCCTGTGCTATACAGTAGGTTCTCATTAGTTATCTGTTTTATACATAATAGTGTATATATGTCAATCCCAATCTCCCAACTCATCCCACCCCTCCCTTCTCCCCCAGTATCCGTTCTCTACGTCTACGTCTCTATTTCTGCTTTGCAAATAAGTTCATCTGTACCATTTTTCTAGATTCAATATATAAGCAATATGAAACGGTATTTGTTTTTCTCTTTCTGACTTACTTCACTCTGTATGACAGTCTCTAGGTCCATCCACATCTCTGCAAATGGCACAATTTCGTTCCTTTTTATGGCTGAGTAATGGTGACAGATATTCACTGGACTTATGGTGGTGACCATCTTGCAGTATATACGAGCATTGAATCATTACATTTTACATCTGAAATGAATACAATGCTATGCCAATTATACCTAAACTTAAAAGAAAAAGAGTTTGTTTTCTGCATTGTAGTGACGGCCCTAGATTTGAAGGGACAGAAACTCTACGTTTTGGAGCCTTTGTTAGGAGCTGTGGCTGTACCTACACTTCGCTCAGCACACTGCACCAAGTGTAAGCTGGGATGAGGACCCAGGCATCTTTCTTATTAAATTGACTTTGCACTGGGTGTCCAAGGCCGTAGAAGGGTCAAAGTTTGCTTCCTGGATGCTTGCTGCCCAGAGATCTACCATTACATAACATACCTGCTCTTCCTGGCCTGTGACTTGACTGAGGTTCTGCTGTGGTTTCTTCCAGCTGTTCCCAAGGCAGGCTTTTCTTTAATAGGTGATTCATTATCATCTTCTTTTTTTCCTAAATTTTACCTTGTAAAAATACCTCAAAGTTTCTGACATAGACATGGCATCCTTTCCTGGTTTCTAATACTAATAGATATTTTCTCCCAAGTTTATTTTCCTTTGTTCATTTTCACTGGAAGAATAGAAAGTCAGATAGGTGTGCTGAGGTCCTTATCTTGAATTTTAAGACTTATTTCTTAATAATGATAATTTGACAAGTTCAGATCCGTTTCTACTTTGTCTCCTTGTAGTAGAAATTGTGTATCTTTTGCAAATCAAGATTTTTCTTTCTGAACTGTGGCAGTTATATTACTGATAACATTTTGGATTTATCCATAAAAGTTGCTACAGGATTTTTTTTTTATGAACCCCTCCCTTGAAGCAAACAAAAACCATATCACAATATTTGGAAATCTGCGTGGACTGAACAAAATTCTTTTGTGTTTTTTTTAGCTCTAAGAAACTGTAAGTGCCAGCCATAAAGACATTCTCTAAATGTCCAAAAGAAGTCAGAATTAGGCAAGTAAAAATCAGAAATGGAGCCCAGTGATCAATTATATAACTTTGCCCTTTTCTTTTTCTTTCTAAAATGTTTTATTTGCTCAATCATTTATGCAGCACATATTTTCTGCGCCTTCTATGTGCCAGGCTTTGTGCCAGGAATGAGAGTACTAAGTTGGCATAGCCTGAGGCCTGCTTATAAGAGTCAAGTATCTTAGACTCTACAGGAGGAAACACCATGAGGTGTGTAAAGGACTCTGAGACTCAGATTCTGGAGATTTAATCGTAGTGGGCCCAGAAGGTGAGGCAGCAGTCTCCCAAGGAACTTTATGTTCAGAAGCAGAGATACTGGTAAATTATGATTAGCTACCCTTTGAGTGTCTTCGTACATACTAAGCATTATGCTAACTGCTTTTATATATGGAACCTCATTATTCATCATGACAACAATATTGTCATCTGTTTCACAGATGAGGAAAATGAGTCTCAGAAAGGCCATTATTTATAGACACGCTGCAGTTAAGAGGCAGAGCCAGGAGTTCCTGCCAGGGCTGCTTTCCCCAAAGGCACACTCTTTGTGACACAGCACAATGCCCTTTCTTGCTGCCATTGTGTGCATGGCTGAGAATAAGAGGAGGGCATGTTGAACCTATCAGTTAGAATTAGGTTTGGCTGTATATGGCAGAAAACCCTAAAGTGACAGTGGGTTACTTGGAAAAGAAGTCTGGGAGTAGTGTTAGAAGTCTGTGGCTGCCGTGGAAGCCCCACAGTCATCAGGGACAATTCTTGTTTCATCTGCCACATCGTCCATCATGGCATCTCAAGCTTTTGCTGTCAACTCTGCATTCCAGGCACCAGGAGGAAAAAGAGGGTGGTGTGGGAAAAAGAGCACCCCTTGTGTCATCAACCCCATTTGTTAGAGCTTGGGCACGAGGCCGTATGTGGCTGCCAAGGAAGCTGAGAAATACAGTCTTACAGTGGGATTCATGGCCTCCTGAATAAAGTCCTAGTTCTGCCACTAAGGAGGAAGGGGAGAATGGATGTTTAGGTGGGCCCCCAGCAGCCTGTACCATGCTCAGCCCGAGGTAGGTTGTGACTCGGTTGGTGGTCGTGGGCTGACCCGAGGCTGGAGGAGCCTGGCAGGTCCACATCACAGAGGGTGTTGTATGTCATACCTAAGGGTTTGAACTTTATTCTGTCGGTGCTGGGGAGTTGTTGAAGGACTTCAGTCAGGGGAGTGACATGACCAGTTCTGTGTTTCAGAAAGATTGCTCTGCCAGCTGTAAGGAGGACAGGCTGGGGAGATGAAGGCCAAAGGAGTGAGGCATCAGATGGAATCTGATGGAATAGAATGGATGAGAAATGATGACCACCTGATTGAAGAGGAGGGGTACATGCAGGTACAGGCGGGATGTAGAGCCTGCTGGCCTTGGTGACTGACCGTCTGAGGACATTGAGGGACAGTCTGGCTTTGCCATCTGCGTGTGAGGCTATTAACTGAGGCAGAGGGAATGCAGGAGGGAGAGCAGGTTTGGTGGGGTTCAGGTAGCAGAGAATGAATCCCAGTTGAGGTTTCTCTGGGGCCTCAGGGAGTTTCTGGGAGATAGCTAGTTGGATGTATAGATCTGGAGGTTAGGAAACAGGAGATACTGATTCAGGAGTCATCAGAGTATGGTTATGGGGTGAATCCTGAGATTACAGACAGGAGCCTGGTAGCTAGAAGATGAGGCTATGACAAATAGGGCCAGACTAATATTAATTCCTCATTCTAGATGAGGTTTCTAGGTCACATGATTTTGAAATTATTTCTTAGACTAGGATAATTGTAAAAGTGGAGAGAAACTGTAAATATAAATTTGGGAAGGGTTAGTTGAAAGGAGAAAACAGCAATCCTTAAGTATATGGAAATGGGTATGAATTATGGGCTAGAATTAAGAGACTACAGTTAAAGGTAGTTTTTTTTTGGTACCTCTGCTTTTGCTGTAGAAAGGGAAGGATAAAATGATAGAGGGATCAGGACTTCCCTTGTGGCACAGTGATTAGGAATCCACCTGCCAATGCAGGGGACACGGGTTCGAGCCCTGGTCCGGGAAGATCCCACATGTCGCGGAGCAACTAAGCTCGTGCGCCACAACTACTGAGCCTGCGCTCTAGAGCCCGAGAGCCACAACTACTGAAGCCCAAGTTCTCTAGGGCCCGTGTGACGCAACTACTGAAGCCCGTGTGCTCTAGGGCCCGTGCTCTGCAACAAGAGAAGCCACCACAGTGAGAAGCCTGCCCACCGCAACAAAGAGTAGCCCCTGCTCGCCACAACTAGAGAAAGCCCATGTGCAGCAACAAAGACCCAACAGAGCCAAAAAAAAAAAAAAAAAAAAGAGTGGGGTTTTGGTCTCAGATGGAGCTGGGTTTGTTTACTGGTCCTGTTGTGTGCTAGCCAAATGGACATGAGTAAACCCCTCTTCTTTCTAAGTCTCTGTTCCTTCATTTGAAAATGGGTATCCGTTTCACTGCATTGTTATGAAGACGAAATAAAATTTGTATAAAGCTTTTAGTGCAATGCCTAGTACATAGTTAGTGCTTGATGAGGAGGAGGATCACTACTCTTGTACATGAAATAGCGATTTCAGTCCTGATTGTAAGGATCACTGGGGGTGGTATGCGCCCAGAGTGCTCTGGGGACCCAGGACAGGGTTCTCTTTGCCCGGAAGTGTTTGGGAAGAGAAGTACTATCGGAGCCGAGTCTTTAAGTTTGAATGGTAGTTTGTTATGAGGTTTTATTGGGAGGAAATATATCCTTTTTAATAAGTTTCTCAAAAAAGTGCATTGCCACAGGAAACCTGACTAGTATATTGAAAGTATACTCAATGTATAAATAGATTGAAAAAGTTGGTTAACAGTCTCTGAAGAAATTCATTTGGGTCATCTTATGAGCCCTACTGCTTGAATTTTTTCAACCTTAGAAATATCTTAGTTTTGATTTATCAATGTTTCTGGTTTTGTTTCAAAGAATTAATCAAAAGAGTAATCCTCAATTTTATTTTAATTTCCTCCTTCAGAAAATTAACAGTGGTTAATATGTATTCATTATGGAAAATGCCAAAATATATAATAAGGTTTTGTATGTTTTTTTATTGAAGTATAGTTGATTTACAATATTATATTAGTTTCAGGTATACAGCATTGTGAATCAGTATTTTTACAAATTATACTCTATGAAAAGTTATTACAAGATAATGTCTATAATCCCCTGTGTTATATAAAATATTCTGTTGCTTATCTATTTTATACATAGTAGTTGGTATGTCTTAATCCAATACCCCTAATTTGCCCCTCCCCCCTTTCCATTACCCTTTGGTAACTACAAGTTTGTTCTTTATATCTGGAATCTGTTTCTGTTTTGCACATACATTCATTTGTATTATCTTTTGGATCCCATGTATGAGTGACATCATATAATATTTGTCTTTCTCTGACTTATTTTACTAAGCATAATGTTCTCTAGGTCCATCCACGTTGCTGCAAATGGCAGAATTTCATTCCTTTTTATGGCTGAGTAATATTCCATTATATATATATATATATATATATATATATATATATATATATATATAAATACACACACACACACACACACATACACACATACACACAACCCACATCTTCTTTATCCATTCATCTGTTGATGGGCACTTGGGTTGCTTCCATATCTTGGCTATTGTAAATGTGCTGCTATGAATATTGGTGTGCATGTATCTTTTCAAATTAGTATTTTCATTTTTTCTGGATCTATACCCAGGAGTGGAGCTGGATTGTATGGTAGCTCTATTTTTAGTTTTTCGAGGAACCTCCATACTGTTTTCCCTAGTGGCTGTATCAATTTACATTCCCACCAACAGTGTACAAAAGTTCTCTTTTCTCTATATGTTCTTTAATCCTTCCTAATTTGTCTTTTATAAAGTGTTTTTTTGGCCCCATTTCTTTTGGAGAATTTATCTTTTTTTTTTTTTTTTTTGTATTCATCATTTTCTTTCTGGTTGGTAACAATTATTTATATATTAATTTTAAACATTAGTCTGTAATGTATGCTGCAAATATTTTTATCCATTTTATTATTTTCTTTTAAATTTTGTATATGTTTTTATTTTGGGGGGATACAGATATTTTAAAATTTTATTAGTGGAATCTAATATTTACTATCTAAATTTACTATCTAAATATCTAAATTTACTATCTTTACCTTTGGCTTCTTTTTAGGGAATCTTTATTCTTGAGAATCTGTAAATTTTCATTTTATCCTATTATTTCATGTTTTTTAATATTAAAGTCTTAATCCTTTTTGAATGTGCGTTAACGTATAGAGAAGGAACCTAACTTTTTATTTAAAAAATAGCCAGGTGTCCTAACACCATTTAGTGAATAATATACCCCTTTCTTGCTGGTATGAAATGGCACCATTTTCATGTATAAATTCTTGTATATGTTTGGGTCTGTTTTTGGACATTTTAGTTCTTTTCCAGTGATCTGTTTGCTTATTCTGGCACTAGTGCTATGGTGTTTTGATTAACATAGCTGTATAAAGGTTGTTTAATGTATTTTAATACCTGGTAGAATAAGTCCTAATTATTCCTATTTTTAAAAAACTTAGCTGACTATTCTTAACATTCATTTTTGAGATTAACTTTAAAATTACTTTGTCAGTTTCTCCCCTTAGATCCTCTAGAGACCTTGGTTGGAATTGTGTCAGATTTTTAGATTAGTTTGGAGAAAATGGATTTCTTTACATTAGCCTTCTCCTGGAATATGGCATGCTTCCCTAACCAAGACTTTTTCTTTGCTCCTTTATAGATGTTTTTGCTTTTAATCATGTTGTTTCTGCACATTTCTTCATAAGTGTATTCCTAATCAATTAATATTTGGTGTTGTGAATGGAATTTTTTTCCATTATGTATATTTTTTAATTTTTTCTTTTTTTTTTTGCGGTGCGCGGGCCTCTCACTGGTGTGGCCTCTCCCGCAGGCTCCGGACGCGCAGGCTCAGTGGCCATGGCTCACGGACCCAGCCGCTCTGCGGCATGTGGGATCTTCCCAGACCAGGGCACGAACCCGTGTCCCCTGCATTGGCAGGTGGACTCTCAACCACTGCACCACCAAGGAAGCCGTATTTTTTTAAAATTTTGAATTTTATTTTATTTATTTTTTTATATAGCAGGTTCTTATTAGTCATCAGTTGTATACACATCAGTGTATACATGTCAATACCAATCACGCAATTCATCACACCACCACCACCACCCCCCTGCCGCTTTCCCCCGTTGGTGTCCATATGTTTGTTCTCTACATCTGTGTCTCAATTTCTGCCCTGCAAACCAGTTCATCTGTACTATTTTTCTAGGTTCCACATATATGCGTTAATATACGATATTTGCTTTTCTCTTTCTGACTTACTTCACTCTGTAAGGCAGTCTCTAGATCCATCCACGTCTTTACAAATGACCCAATTTCGTTCCTTTTTGTGGCTGCGTAATATTCCATTGTGTATATGTACCACATTTTCTTTATCCATTCATCTGTCAATGGGCATTTAGGTTGCTTCCATGCCCTGGCTATTGTAAATAGTGCTGCAGTGAACATTGGGGTGCATGTGTCTTTTTGAATTATAGTTTTCTCTGGGTATATGCCCAGGAGTGGGATTGCTGGGTCGTATGGTAATTCTATTTTTAGTTTTTTAAGAAACCTCCATACTGTTCTCCATAGTGCCTGTATCAATTTACATTCCCACCAGAAGTGCAAGAGGGTTCCCTTTTCTCCACACGCTCTCCAGCATTTGTTGTTTATAGATTTTCTGATGAAGCCCATTCTAAGTGGTGTGAGGTGATACCTCATTGTAGTTTTGATTTGCAGTTCTCTAATAATTAGTGATGTTGATCAGCTTTTCATGTGCTTCTTGGCCATCTGTATGTTTTCTTTGGAGAAATGTCTATATAGCTCTTCTGCCCATTTTTGGATTGGGTTGTTTTTTTTTTTAATATTGAGCTGCATGAGCTGTTTATATATTTTGGAGCTTAATCTTTTGTCCGTTGATTCATTTGCAAATATTTTCTCCCATTCTGAGGGTTGTCTTTTAGTCTTGTTTATGGTTTCCTTTGCTGTGCAAAAGCTCTGAAGTTTCACTAGGTCCCATTTGTTTCTTTTTGTTTTTATTTCCATTACTCTAGGAGGTGGATCAAAAAAGATCTTGCTGCGATTTATGTCAAAGAGTGTTCTTCCTATGTTTTCCTCTAAGAGTTTTAGAGTGTCTGGTCTTACATTTAGGTCTTTTTTTTTTTTTTTTTTTTTTTTTAAACATCTTTATTGGGGTATAATTGCTTTACAATGGTGTGTTAGTTTCTGCTTTATAACAAAGTGAATCAGCTATACATACACACATGTTCCCATATGTCTTCCCTCTTGCGTCTCCCTCCCTCCCACTCTCCCCATCCCACCCTTCCAGGCTGTCACAAAGCACCGAGCTAATATCCCTGTGCCTTGCGGCTGCTTCCCCCCAGCTATCTACCTTACTACGTTTGTTAGTGTGTATATGTCCATGACTCTCTCTTGCCCTGTCAAAACTCACCCCTCCCCCTCCCCATACCCTCAAGTCCGTTCTCCAGTAGGTCTGCGTCTTTATTCCTATCTTACCCCTAGGTTCTTCATGACATTTTTTTCCCTTAAATTCCATATATTACATTTAGGTCTTTAATCCATTTTTGAGTTTATTTTTGTGTATGGTGTTAGGGAGTGTTCTGATTTCATTCTTTTACATGTAGCTGTCCAGTTTTCCCAGCACCACGTATCGAAGAGACTGTCTTTTCTCCATTGTATATCCTAGCCTCCTTTGTCATAGATTAGTTGACCAGAGGTACGTGGGTTTATCCCTGGGCTTTCTATCTTGTTCCATTGATCTATATTTCTGTTTTTGTGCCAGTACCATATTGTCTTGATTACTGTAGCTTTGTAGTATAGTCTGAAGTCAGGGAGTCTGATTCCTCCAGCTCCGTTTTTTTCCCTAAAGACTGCTTTGGCTATTCAGGGTATTTTTTGTCTCCAATAAATTTTAAGACTTTTTGTTCTAGTTCTGTAAAAAATGCCATTGGTAATTTGATAGGGATTGCATTGAATCTATAGATTGCTTTGGTCAGTACAGTCGTTTTCACAATGTTGATTCTTCCAATCCAAGAGCATGGTATATCTCTCCATCTGTTGGTATCATCCTTAATTTCTTTCATCAGTGTCTTATAGTTTTCTGCATACAGGTCTTTTTTCTCCCTAGGTAGGTTTATTCCTAGGTATTTTATTCTTTTTGTTACAATGGTAAATGGGAATGTTTCCTTAATTTCTCTTTCAGATTTTTCATCATTAGTGTATCGGAATGCAAGAGATTTCTGTGCATTAATTTTGTATCCTGCAACTTTACCAAATTCATTGATTAGCTCTAGTAGTTTTCTGGTAGCATCTTTAGGATACTCTGTGTAGTATCGTGTCATCTGCAAACAGTGAGAGTTTTACTTCTTCTTTTCCAATTTGTATTCCTTTTATTTCTTTTTCTTCTCTGATTGCCATGGCTAGGACTTCCAAAACTATGTTGAATAATAGTGGTGAGAGTGGACATCCTTGTCTTGTTCCTGATCTTAGAGGAAATGCTTTCGGCTTTTCACCATTGAGAATGATGTTTGCTTTGCGTTTGTCGTATATGGCCTTTATTATGTTGAGGTAGGTTCCTTCTATGCCCACTTTCTGGAGAGTTTTTATCATAAATGGGTGTTGAATTTTGTCGAAAGCTTTTTCTGCATCTATTGAGATGATCATATGATTTTTATTCTTCAATTTGTTAATATGGTGTATCACATTGATTTGCGTATATTGAAGAATCCTTGCATCCCTGGGATAAATCCCACTTGATCATGGTGTATGATCCTTTTAATGTGTTGTTGGATTCTGTTTGCTAGTATTTTGTTGAGGATTTTTGCATCTATATTTATCAGTGATATTGGTCTGTAATTTTCTCTTTTTGTAGTATCTTTGTCTGGTTTTGGTATCAGGGTGACGGTGGCCTCATAGAATGAGTTTGGGAGTGTTTCTTCCTCTGCAATTTTTTGGAACAGTTTGAGAAGGATGGTTTTAGCTCTTCTCTAAATGTATGATAGAATTCACCTGTGAAGCCATCTGGTCCTGGACTTTTGTTGAAGATTTTTAATCACAGTTTCAATTTTATTACTTGTGACTGGTCTGTTCATATTTTCTATTTCTTCCCAGTTCAGTCTTGGAAGGTTATACCTTTCTAAGAATTTGTCCATTTTATTGGCATAGAGTTGCTTGTAGTAGTCTCTTGGGATGCTTTGTATTTCTGTGGTGTCTGTTGTAACTTCTCCTTTTTCATTTCTAATTTTACTGATATGAGTCCTCTCCCTCTTTTTCTTGATGAGTCTTGCTAATGGTTTATCAATTTTGTTTATCTTCTCAAAGAACCAGCTTTTAGTTTTATTTATCTTTGCTATTGTTTTCTTTGTTTCTATTTCATTTATTTCTGCTCTGACCTTTATGATTTCTTTCCTTCTACCAACTTTGGGATTTGTTTGTTCTTCTTTCTCTAGTTCCTTTAGGTGTAAGGTTAGATTGTTGATTAGAGATTTTTCTTGTTTCTTGAGGTAGGCTTGTATAGCTATAAACTTCCCTCTTAGAACTACTTTTGCTGCATCCCATAGGTTTTGGATCATCGTGTTTTCATTGTCATTTGTCTGTAGGTATTTTTTTATTTCCTCTTTGATTTCTTCAGTGATCTCTTGGTTATTTAGTAACGTATTGTCTATCCTCCATGTGTTTGTGTTTTTTACGTTTTTTTTCCCTGTAATTGATTTCTAATTTCATAGCATTGGGGTCAGAAAAGATGCCTGATATGATTTCAATTTTCTTAAATTTACTGAGGCTTGACTTGTCACCCAAGATGTGATCTATCCTGGAGAATGTTCCATGCGCACTTGAGAAGAAAGTGTAATCTGCTGTTTTTGGATGGAATGTCCTGTAAATATCAATTACATCTATCTGGTCTATTGTGTCATTTAAAGCTTGTGTTTCCTTATTAATTTTCATTTTGGATGATCTGTCCATTGGTGTAAGTGAGGTGTTAAAGTCCCTCACTATTATTGTGTTACTATTGATTTTGTCTTTTATAGCTGTTAGCAGTTGCCTTATGTATTGAGGTGCTCCTATGTTGGGTGCATATATATTTATAATTGTTATATCTTCTTCTTGGATTGATCCCTTGATCATTTTGTAGTGTCCTTCCTTGACTCTTGTGACAGTCTTTATTTTAAAGTCTATTTTACCTGATATGAGTATTGCTATTCCAGCTTTCTTTTGATTTCCATTTGCATGGAATATTTTTTTCCATCCCCTCACTTTCAGTGTGTATGTGTCCCTAGGTCTGAAGTGGGTCTCTTGTAGACAGCATATATATGGGTCTTGTTTTTGTATCCATTCAGCAAGCCTATGTCTTTTGGTTGGAGCCTTTAATCCATTCACGTTTAAGGCAATTATCGATATGTATGTTCCTATGACCATTTTCTTAATTGTTTTGGGTTTGTTTTTGTAGGTCCTTTTCTTCTCTTGTGTTTCCCACTTAGAGGAGTTCCTTTAGCATTCATTGTAGAGCTGGTTTGGTGGTGCTGAATTCTCTTAGCTTTTGCTTGTCTGTAAAGCTTTTGATTTCTTTATCGAATCTGAATGAGATCCTTGCCAGGTAGAGTAATCTTGGTTGTAGGTTCTTCTCTTTCATCACTTTAAGTATATCACGCCACTCCCTTCTGGCTTGTAGAGTTTCTGCTGAGAAATCAGCTGTTAACCTTATGGGAGTTCGCTTGTATGTTATTTGTCGTTTTTCCCTTGCTGCTTTCAATAATTTTTCTTTGTCTTTAATTTTTGCCGATTTGATTACTATGTGTCTTGGTGTGTTTCTCCTTGGGTTTATCCTGTATGGGATTCTCTGCACTTTCTGGACTTGCGTGGCTATTTCCTTTCCCACGTTAGGAAAGTTTTCTACTATAATCTCTTCAAATATTTCCTCTGGTCCTTTCTCTCTCTCTTTTCCTTCTGAGACCCCTATAATGTGAATGTTGTTGCGTTTAATGTTGTACCAGAGGTCTCTTAGGCTGTCTTCATTTCTTTTCATTCTTTTTTCTTTATTCTGTTCTGCAGCAATGAATTCCACCATTCTGTCTTCCTGGTCACTTATCTGTTCTCCTGCCTCAGTTATTCTGCTATTGATTCCTTCTAGTGTAGTTTTCATTTCAGTTATTGTATTGTTCATCTCTCTTTGTTTGTTCTTTAATTCTTCTAGGTCTTTGTTAAACATTTCTTGCATCTTCTCGATCTTTGTCTCCATTCTTTTTCCGAGGTCCTGGATCATCTTCACTATGAATTTTCTGAATTCTTTTTCTGGAAGGTTGCCTATCTCCACTTCATTTAGCTGTTTTTCTGGGGTTTTATCTTGTTCCTTCATCTGGTACATAGCCCTCTGCCTTTTTATTTTGCCTATCTTTCTGTGAATGTGGTTTTTGTTCCACAGGCTGCAGGATTGTAGTTCTTCTTGCTTCTGCTGTCTGCCCTCTGGTGGATGAGGCTATCTAAGAGGCTTGTGCAAGTTCCCTGATGGGAGGGACTGGTGGTCGGTAGAGCTGACTGTTGCTCCGGTGGGCGGAGCTCAGTAAAACTTCAATCTGCTTGACTGCTGATGGGTGGGGCTGGTTTCCATCCCTGTTGGTTGTTTGGCCTGAGGCAACCCAACCCTGGAGCCTACGCGGGCTCTTTGGTGGGGCTAATGGTGGACTCTGGGACGGCTCACGCCAAGGAGTACTTCCCAGAACTTCTGCTTCCAGTGTCCTTGTCCCCACGGTGAGCCACAGCAACCCCCCGCCTCTGCAGGAGATCCTCCAACACTAGCAGGTAGGTCTGGTTCAGTCTCTTATGGGGTCACTGCTCCTTCCTCTGGGTCCCAGTGTGCACAGACTACTTTGTGTGTGCCCTTGAAGAGTGGAGTCTCTGTTTCCCCTAGTCCTGTCAAAGTCCTGCAATCAAATCCCACTAGACTTCAAAGTCTGTTTTTCTAGGAATTCCTCCTCCCATTGCCGGACCCCCAGTTTGGGAAGCCTGATGTGGGGCTCAGAACCTTCACTCCAGTGGGTGGACTTCTCTGGTATAAGTGTTCTCCAGTCTGTGAGTCACCCACCCAGCAGTTATGGGCTTTGATTTTACTGTGATTGTGCCCCTCCTACCGTCTCACTGTGGCTTCTCTTTTGTCTTTGGACGTGGGGTATCTTATTTGGTGAGTTCCAGTGTCGTCCTGTTGATGATTGTCCAGCAGCTAGTTGTGATTCTGGTGTTCTTGCAAGAGGGAGTGAGAGCACGTCCTTTTACTCCACCATCTTGGTTCAGGGCCCCCCATGATGAAACTTTTTAAAAAGACCTTTTGGGAAGTCTGAGTTCTGCCAGCACTCAGTAGGTGTTCTGCAGGGGTTGTTCCACATGTAGGTGTATTTCTGATGTATTTGTGGGGAGGAAGGTGATCTCCACGTCTTACTGTTCCGCCATCTTGAAGCTCCTCCTCCATTATATTTTCAAGTTGGTTATTTTTGTCATATAGGAAGGCTTAGGAACATAGGCTCAAATTTCCAAATGGTTCTATTTGAACCAGACTTCTGGTTCCAGAAGTTTCTGAAGTAATTTTAAAGTTATTTCCTTCAAAATTTTAAGTTCTATAAAATGAAATTTTAGAAAACTTAATTTCATAAGAAACTTGCATCTTTGATAACATGTTTTCAAAGTGAGTTATCTAAGACTAGGTTTTTAAAGGCTGCTATGTTTTGGATGGGCTGAGTAGTTTCACCAATTTCCAGCAGATGTCAGTGTTTTATAAATTTATTAGTCTGAGGTGGAGGTTTTGTCGCCAGTCTCCCACATTTATATATTCTTTAGTCATTTAATTAGCATACTGGGGATTATTTGAACTGGAAGAGATTTTGGAGATCATCTAAGCCTGTCCTTTGATTTTGCAGAAGAAAGAACAGGTGTAGTAGATGGGAAATGACCTGTCCAAGGTCACACAGTCACACAGAGTGAGGCTGAAACTCGGGTGTTCCTGTTTCTGAAACACCCTCTCTCTGAAAGACTGGTAAAAGATTGTCACCAAAACCACAGAGAAGAAAATGTGTAGAGTCCAGTATAGAAGCTGTATTTGGGAGAAAGGGAAGCAGATGCTCTTCCATTTGTTTGGGTAGGTAAATATTAAAAAATTTTTATGAACAAGCTGTTAGATTCCTAGATTATAATAATAATTGGGTGAAATGAACAGAAAACAGTTGGCTTTTGTTACCTGAGTGTAGAATTATTGGATGTGAAAGTGACCTTTGATAGAATGTCCTGTTCTTCATACTGTACATATAACATCAGAACTTGTATACGGCCAATGGAATAACTCCCTTTCCACTCTCTGCACAGCCTATTTGGTTATGTTTAAGAGAAATGATATAAATCATTCAGTACCCCCTGTGTCAGGAAATATTATCCGAGAATCTATAATCTTTTCCAATAAATACAGCAAGTAATAGAAAAATGGTTTTTTTATTCTGTCTTATGAGAATTCAGGGTAAAGAAACCAGGGTAACACTTAAGGGCAGCTTTAGACAAAGTTATGAAGTAGGCAAAGTAACAGTTTCAGAGAAATAGCCTTCCTTTAATCAGCTGACTCTTCCCTATCAATATCTGCTTATATAAAAAATATGGGCCATTTAATCTTCATCACAGAGGTGGAAGCTTCCAGGGTACATATGCTAAGTACCTACCCCTCTGACATCAGCGCTCACTGGATTTTGGAGGAGTGAGAGCCCGTGTGGATTGGTGTGAAGGTGAAGGAAGTACCCATGGGCTGAGTCTTAAAGATGGGGTGGGACTTCCACAAAGTACAGAGACTCAAAACGTGGGACAAGCCTGTGAAGGCTAGAAAGTGAATCTATCAGGACACCTGGTGAAAATGTGATTATGTTTAGAGTTTAAGGTCAATGAAACGAAGGTAAGATTGAGGGTAGATTTGGGCTGGTTTGGCTTTAGACTTTTTTTTTTTAAATTTTATTGGAGTACAGTTGATTTACAATGTTGTGTTAGTTTCAGGTGTACAGCAAAGTGATTCAGTTATACGTATACATATATTCATTCTTTTTTAGATTCTTTTCTCATATAGGGTATCGCAGAATATTGAGTAGAGTTTCCTGTGCCATACAGTAGGTCTTTGTTGATTATCTGTCAGATATAATAGTGTGTGTGTTCATTCCAAGCTTCTGATTTATCCCTTCCCCTCCAACGTTTCCCCTGTGGTAACCATAAGTGTGTTTTTGATATCTGTAAGTCTGTTTCTGTTTTGTAAATAAATTCATTTGTATCATTTAAAAAAATTAGATATCACATATGAGAGATAATCATATGATATTTGTCTTTCTCTCTCTGACTTACTTCACTTAGTATGATAATCTCTAGGTCTATCCATGTTGCTGCAGATGGCATTATTTCATTCTTTTTCATGGCTGAGTAATATTCCATTGTATATAAGTACCACATCTTCTTTATGCATTCATGTGTCAATGGACACTTAGGTTGCTTCCATGTCTTGGCTAGTGTAAATAGTGCTGCAGTGAACATTGGGTGCATTTATCTCTTCGGATTATGGTTTTCTCCAGATACATACCCAGGAGTGGGATCTCTGGATCATATGGTAGTTCTATTTTTAGTTTTTTAAGGAACCTCCATACTGTTCTCCATAGTGGTTGTATCATGGTTTTAGACTTTCTGAGGTGGAAGTCACAGTATGTGATGCTTTCCTAAAGGTTTATTGTTTTGAAATAATAAGTTGAAAAAAATAGTACAGAGAGGTCCTAAGTAGCCTTCACCCATTTTCCCTTGATAATAATCTCTTACACAAGTGTAGTACAAGGTCAAAAATGGGACATTCACTTTGTACCATCTACCAACCTTATTCAGGTTTCAACATCTACTCATTTATATGTATGTGTGTGCATATTTCTATGCAGTTTTGTCACATGTATAGATTTGTGTAACCACTACAACTATCAAAATACAGAACAGTTTCTTGACTACAAAGGAACGTATTTGTTTTACCCTTTCTAAAGATTTTTAAAAGCTTCGAAGGAAATCCAATTTTCTATGGCTAGGGAGGGGTAGAACTGTGGTGTCCAGAGTCCTGGGTCTCGTTTGCAGCCCAGAGATCTGGCTGACAAGGGCCCTCTCAGGAGTCCCTTCTGACATATCGTTAGTAGTGTGTAGGAAGAGTGGGCAGTTTTGTAATAAATTTTATAAGGAACGAAACCGCTTAACTAGGAATATTCTATGTCGAGTTTTTTTAAGTGGCAGAAAAGATCTATTTGCTTTCTCCCCTGTCTGTAATCTTGAAGATACTGCCTACTTGTTCTCCGTGATTTCCCCACCTGCCAGTGGAGTTCTGATTTTCCTGAAGACTCAGCCTGGCTCTCTGAAGCCGCTGATCTTTCCTTTGTTTTCCTCTTAACCATCTTTAAGCGTATAAGTTCAGTGGTGTTAAGTATATTCACATTGTTGTAAAACAGATCTCCAGAACCTTTTCATCTTGCAAAACTGAAATTGTGTCCATTAAACAATCCCCCTTTCCCCCTCCCACCTGCCGTTCTACTTTCTGTTTCTGTGAATTTGACTATTTTAGATACCTCATATAAGTGGAATCATTTAGCATTTGCTTTTTTGTGACTGGCTTAATTTATTTATTGATTGTGTCACACAGATATACAGGGAATTGTCCTTAAAATTATCAGAATCACTAAGCTTTGAATCTAAAGAGATCTGGGAAATTGAAGGTTTCCATCTATCCATTTTACAGATGAGAAAAATCAGACAACCAGAGGTTGCCTGAGGTTAGTGAAAAATCGTAGGAAGTTCTATAATTTCTTCTGAGTTTTGTTGAACTTTTGAAGGTCCATCTGATTATGAACAACGGTGAAAGTATCCCACACTCAGAGCCAAAGTAAACATTTAGAAAATGCCATTTGGATAAAGCTACTGTTGCTGTTGATCTATTTCCTGCAAAGCATTTTTGCATATCTGCAATAAAGACAGTTTAATTCTTTTTTTCCAGTAAGATTTATTTGGTCGATATCGGCGAGATAGGATAAGCTGAAATATAGTTTTGTTTTGTTTTCTTTTCTTTTTTAACCTATGGTAGATGCTCCAAATAAGGGCTTTGCAAACTTTTTCTGTAAAGGACCAGATAGTAAATATTTGGGGCTTTATGTGCCAAACAATGTCTGTGGCAACCATTCAGCTCTGCTTTTTTAGTATGAAAGCAGAGCATGGCTGTGTTTGTTGAAACTTTATTTACAAAAGTAGGCAGCAGGCCAGATTTGGCCCACAGGTCATAGTTTTCCAGCCCCTATAGTAAAGTATTGGGACCTTCACTTTCACTTTTTTGGTCTTTAGCGTCTAACTTGCTCTCTCATATAGGAGACAGTTGTAGTTGTTTATGGTGATGGTGATGATTTAGAAAATAATGTGTATCAAATTATCATTTCCTATTGACATAATAGAGTTATTTCCTATATATCTTGCTAGCCTTATGATAGAATAAAAAGCACTTAAGGAAATAGCTAACTTTTTTTTTTTTTTTGCGGTATGCGGGCCTGTCACTGTTGTGGCCTCTCCCGTTGCGGAGCACAGGCTCCGGACGCGCAGGCTCAGCGGCCATGGCTCACGGGCCTGGCCGCTCCGCGGCATGTGGGATCCTTGCGGACCGGGGCACGAACCCGTGTCCCCTGCATCGGCAGGCAGACTCAACCACTGCGCCACCAGGGAAGCCCCATAACTAACTTTTTTAAAAGAAATAAATTTATTTATTTTTGGCTGCATTGGGTCTTTGTTGCTGCGTGAGGGCTTTCACTGGTTGCGGCGAGCGGGGGCTACTCTTCGTTGCGGAGTGTGGGCTTCTCATTGTGGTGGCTTCTCTTGTTGCGGAGCATGGGCTCTAGGCGCGTGGGCTTCAGTAGTTGCAGCATGTGGGCTCAGTAGTTGTGGCAGATGGACTCTAGAGCGCAGGCTCAGTAGTTGTGGCACACAGGCTTAGTTGCTCCACAGCATGTGGGATCTTCCCGGACCAGGGCTGGAACCCGTGTCCCCTGCATTGGCAGGCAGATTCCTAACCACTGCGCCACCAGGGAAGTCCCAACAGCTTCTTTTCAAAGGATCTCTGTAAAGGGAAAGGCCATTTGTAACAGGCGGGATCCTTTCCATGACATCTATTTCAGAGACTTCGTGTTTCAGAGAGTCCACATGGCCCCCTGCTTTGCTCAGGGCTCGGGCACTCACTTGTGGATATCTCTGGCCTGCCTGCACACAGTTGGCAATAGAGAGTCTACCCACCATTACAGGTGGTTTGGGCTACGTACTGTAACTGTTGGAGTATTAGTGCTGGGACTATTTTGATTATTCAACAAGAGCTAACTTTCAGAGTTCACAGAAAGAGAATAAGTATTATTCATACCCTAAGTATAATAACAGCTAACACTTATTGAACATTTACTAGAGCTTTTACATACCTGCCTTTATTTATTTATTTAGTCACACTATCAAAGTAGGTAGTAGTATTATTTCCGTCTTAAGGAGGAGAAACTGAGAATTAAGAGAGAGTAAGTAACTTGATTAATGTTTCTTAGCTAGTAAGTGGTAGTCAGGGGATTCAAACCCAGGCAGTCTCTCTAGAAGCCGGCACACTCAATTGCTGTGCTATATAGCCTTCAAGGCTCTTGTCCTTGAAACACTAGAAGGCTCATGTTTTAAAAGGTTTTAGCAGAATTTGGTTATATAGGCACATGGTAAAAAATACAAACTGTCCAAAGGATAGAGTGAAAGTGTAAAGTGTCCTTCCCACCCAAGTAAGTCATCCTGTTCCCTGATTCCTTTCTCCAGAGCCAACCACTGTTACTGTTTTTTTTTTCGGATCCTTCCTGAGATATTCTTATAGGGGTTTACCAATATTTATTATAGGTAAAAGGGTGATCAGTCTTTATAATCCATCTTAGCTCAAATTCTGTCCTGTTGTCCTCGATGTTTTTCAGGGCTCTCTGGGTTAGGAGGAGGAGGATGTTGTTGGTAAGATACTCAGCAGCTAAGTCACCAAATACTATTCATGTTTCTTATTTCTTTGCTCTCAGCTTTACCTAGAAGAATCTAAATTTCTATCATCTCCTACTTCCTTCATTTAAACACGTAGTCAGTGTTTGCAGGGTTTACAAGCTTGAACTTGGAAACACTTAGATTTTAAATATAAGACACACAGAGATTGTCTTACGTTCTGAATACCTCATTAGCTGATTAGTGGAGTGACCTGTCATACCTGGGGATCCTAGGGGAACGGATGCCTCACATGGTGTTGGGTGCTTGTCCCAGTGCTCTTGTGACAAATACAGTCCCTGTATTTTGACATGAATGTTAGGACCTGTGCTAAAAGAAAGGATCTTATAGTAACAACACAGAAATATCAATCGTATGATAATCGTGTCTTTAATAGATGGTTTTTACTATAGTGTGTTTGATTCTATATGGAGAGTCCCAAGTGGGCAGAATACATTGTGACCAAACATAGCAGAAAGAGTGGAGCTGCATTTACAATGAGATTTTTTAAAATAGCTGTCTGCGTTAGGTGGTTTCATTGAATACTCTTTAAGAGCATTATGGATTTGCAGGGAAAGACATTTTTTGAAAACCCAATTTTTATATATAATCAGAACTTGAGTATATTTTATGACTATGAGCACATAAATGGTTTTGTTTACTAGCTTGTATGCTCTCTACTGTTCTACTATGAAGAGTGTGTTGACTTAAAACAAAATGCACAATGTGAGAGTTGCGAGTTAGGTTGTATTTGGGGCAAAATGAGGACTGCAGCCCAGGAGGCAGCATCTCAGATAGCTCTTAGAAACTGCTCCGAGGGGGCGAGGGAGGAGCCAGGATATATAGGAATTTTTCAACAAAGGGCAGGTAGTCAGGAATGTCAAAAGATTATTGTTAAACAAAGAAAACCAGATATCTCAAGTTAAGAAAATTAGCACTTTTTTTGTGTATGGGAAGATGCAAGAGTCTGGGCTTACTGAAATCATTCCTTTGATGTGCACCTCAGCTATCTGGGGGCTGTATCCTCTATTTTCACATCCTGAGTTTCCTCAGGGCTCACCGCAGGGAGTGGCTGCAGTCTGATGGCTGCTAGATGGCTTGTATTCTTTTCAGCCCTGGCTCACCAGCTCACGCTGGAGGGCTGCAATCATTGGTGACTGTGACATCCTTTGTTTATTGATATGGCAGGAAATATTCCATTTATAAGTTTTCCATTTATCAAGTGATTCAAGGGGGTCGTGCTTCAATCTGTTCTTTCCGAGGCAGGCATTAATGAATTCAAAGCATATGGTATTGATTTTTGAGAGTTCTACCATAAGAGCTATTAAGAATGATTGATTCTGTATTTTATTTTCAGGTTTCAGCTTCTTCATGTTTGATCAGCCTGTTTAACGGAAGCGCCCGTGTCTCCACATGGCATAAGGAGTATGCATGCAGCAATTGACTAAGTTGACATTTGGTATTAATAGCTTAGAGACTCTTTACAGCATAGTATGCTTATCCATTTTAGGTGAAGGCAGTTTTGACTGATGTTTCATAGCTAATAAGTGGTAGTGCTGGGATTCAGACCCAGGTAGCCTGTCTCCAAGTCCGCACACGCCACCCCTCTGCTGCACTGTCTCTGAGGCGCTTGCCCTGGTCATGTTTCCTCTGTGCCTTTGCCTAAGGCCACTTGTACTTTTGGCAGTAGGAGCACTGTGTGCTGTCAAATCATGATCCACCTGGGCAGCTGGCCCTCAGCTTCATTTCTTATAAGCTGAATGCCTTTAAGGAGCAATTTGACCTCTCTGAGCACTGTGTATGTTTCTTCACCTGTGAAGTTTCAGGGGAGAGTAGTAACCCTTGCCCTCCTGCCTCACCAGGTAGATGTACTGAGCAGCTGATTTAATTCATCCTTCTATCGCTGGGGCATAGAATAGTGTCTGACAAATTGTAGACTTAACAAGTGTTAGCTTCTCTGCTTTCTTCTCCTCTTCCAGAAGCTGGATTTTGGATGAGAGTTAGATGCTGCGTAGGATGGTCTGAACAGGTAACTTTTTTTTTTTTCATGCAAGGATATTTAATTGAAGTGCTCTCTTCTTGCATTTTTGCATTAAGCTCAATTAGTATTTTTATAGATTATTGCTCCTGCTCTGCCTTCATATAATCTGTTTGTTCTTTTTTTTTAAACATCTTTATTGGAGTATAACTGCTTTACAGTGTTGTGTCAGTTTCTGCTGTACAACAAAGTGAATCAGCTATATGTATACATATATCCCCATAACCCCTCCCTCTTGCACCTCCCTCCCACCCTCCCTATCCCACCCCTCTAGGTCGTCCCAGAGCATCAAGCTGATCTCCCTGTGCTATGCAGCAGCTTCCCACTAACTATCTGTTTTACATTTGGTAGTGTATATATGTCAACGCTATTCTCTCACTTCGTCCCAGCTTCCCCTTCCCTTCCTGTGTCCTCAAGTCCGTCCTCTACGTCTGCATCTTTACTCTTGCCCTGCCACTAGGTTCATCAGTACCATTTTTTTAGATTCCATATACATGCATTAGCGTATGGTATTTGTTTTTCTCTTTCTGACTTACTTCACTCTGTATGACAGACTTCAGGTCCATCTACCTCACTACAAGTAACTCAGTTTCATTTCTTTTTATGGTTGAGTAATATTCCATTGTATATATGTGCCACATCTTCCTTATCCATTCATCTGTCGATGGACATTTAGGTTGCTTCCACGTCCTGGCTATTGTAAATAGTGCTGCAGTGAACATTGTGGTACACGTATCTTTTTGAATTATGGTTTTCTCAGGGTATATGCCCAGTAGTGGGATTGGTAACTTATTATTTTTTAATAAATTTACTTATTTTATTCATTTTTTGGTGCACTGGGTCTTCATTGCTACACGCAGGCTTTCTCTAGTTGCGGTGAGTGGGGGCTACTCTTTTATGTGGTGCGCGGTCTTCTCATTGCGGTGGCTTCTCTTGTTGCGGAGCATGAGCTCTAGGTGCATGGGCTTCAGTAGTTGCAGCACATGGGCTCAGTAGTTGTGGCGTACGGGCTTAGTTGCTCCACGGCATGTAGGATCTTCCCGGACCAGGGCTTGAACCCGTGTCCCCTGCACTGGCAGGCGGATTCTTAACCCCTGTGCCACCAGGGAAGCCCTGGGATTGGTAACTTCTTGAATATAGTCAGGGAACTAAGATAAATATGGTCACAAGACATCTCATTCTGTCTTTTACTTTCATTCTTCCCTTCATAGTAAATAGAACTGAGCTCAGCATCTCTCTGGGGAAGCACAACAACTCTGCTCCCAGAGGTAGGGGAAAGGATTTGTCCTACTTAATGGACCATGGGCACCTCGCAGTGTAGGGTAAGAGCTGGTCACACTGAACTGCATGGGCAGGGAGGACTAGATGGAAGTTTCACTGAGGTTTGTTAGGACTGTTGTGATTAGACAAATTAATAAAAAGATTAGAAGGATCTTACAGGCATGGAAAATAGCGTCACAAGAGCAAAAGCGGGAAGTTGGGGGGTGGGCTTATGGGATGAGTCCATCCATTTAACGAGGATCTCCCAAGTATAACTGAACGGGAGGTATTGTTGGAGAGGTGACTGGGGTGAGAGTGTAGTGGGCTCCGCATACCCAGTTTGATGTTGTCTTTAAGAGATGGTTAGTGACTAAAAGTTCTGGGGCATGGGGAGTCATGATAAAGGCCACGTTTTAGGATGGATTGGGACCGGCAGTGCCTGGAGGTGGGGTGAGTAGTTGGACTTCTGGGAGAAATGGCACCTTCAGAATCACAAGTGGAGCTGAGGACTCTGGCAGTAGTGCAGAGAGGTGCCTGGAGAAGGAGTCCCTGAGTCATGAAGTTCCTGAGGACTTTGTGGGAGACATGGCCGTGACGCCCAACTTAGAAAGAAGAGAGAGGAGAAAGAAATAGAAGGCTCTGCATAGGACATGTTGAAAGTAGGGTTAGAAAGCTCTCTTTAACTGCTGGGCTCTCACACTGACTGTTTTCAGCCTTCTCTTTAGTATTAGGGCAAAGATAGTCCACTGGCTGAGCTGATTATATTCTTCCGCAGAACCCAGGATGGGGAGTCTAAATTCAGAGCATCCTAAGAGGTGTCTGTGGCCCAGCTGCTGCCTCCTTGACCAGAGTTAAAAAGAATGTTTTGTGAAGGTGAACTGAATCCTCAGTGCCTAGCACAGACTTTCAGTCTCAAGAATAAATAAAGGCCTTTGTAGAATCCTCTTTCCTCATTTTTTTTTGGTCAGTGAAGATTCTGCAGCTCAGCATCTGTCCCCATCTCCCCACTTAAAGTATCCTTGCCCTGCTGATTCCCTTGTTGCTGAATCTAATGATATTGTCTTGTCCTTACCTTACTCCCTGGTTGGGGAGCTAAGATCCCACATGCCTCATGGCCAAAAAACCAAAAAAAACATAAAACAGAAGCAGTATTGTAACAAATTCAATAAAGACTTTAAAATGGTCCACATAAAACAAAATCATTAAAATATGTATATATATATATATATATATATATATATATATATATACTCATCTTTCAGGTTGGCCTAGAATTCTATTAAAATTCAAGCATGGAGAATGACTTGGAAAAAATTATGGTCCTCAAGGAAATTTTCGATCTGGTAGGGCAGCCAGAGACATATACAAACAGCTGTAGTACAAGGTAGACTTCCGGGAGAGCTATAATCGGAGTACAGAGAGGAGCAGGAATAGAGGGGGCAGCATTAATTCTAACGCGAGGGATTTGAGAACATTGTTTTCTTAGCTTTGTGTTTCCTTCCTTCATTCTCGTCTGCCAGCTGCCCACAGGTGAATGCTCTGAAATTCTACTTTCTTTTTCTCGTGTGTTGACTCTGATGGAAATTTTCCTGGCTGTCCTTTTGTTACCTTTGCCTTAAAAAAAAATTATGGTAAATAACACATAACATGAGATCCACCCTCTTAACAGATTTTAAAATATATGGTACAGGCTTGTTAATGTTGTACAGTAGATTTAACTCTTCATTTACTTCTTCCCCCAGCCCCTGGCAACCACCATTTTACTTTCTGCTTCTATGAGTTGGCTCTTTTCGATACCTTCTAAGTGGAATCATGCAGTATTTGTCCTTCTGCAACTGGCTTAGTTTGCTTCACCTAATGTCCTCAAGGTACTTCTACGTTGTAGCGTATGACAGATTTTCCTTTTTTTCATGGTTGAATAATATTGCATTGTATGTACCACATTTTGTTTATCCAGTTACCTGTTGATGGACATTTAGGTTATTAACAACTCTTGGCTATTGTGAATAATGCTGTAGTGAACATGGGAGTACAAGGATCTCTTCAATACCCTGACTTCAGTTCTTTTGGGTAAATACTCAGAGATGTGATTATATTCCCAGCAACAATGCACAAATATTCCAATTTCTCCACATCCTCGCCAACATTTATTGTTTTCTGTTTTTTAAAAATACAGCTGTCTTAATAGGTGTGAGGTGATGTCTCATGTAGGTGTTAACTTGCATTTCTCTGATGATTTAATGATGTTGAGCATCTTTTCATATACCTTTTGGTCATTTTTTGGTCTTCTTTGCATAAATGTCTATTCAAGTCTTTCATCCATTTTTTTAATTGGGTTACTTGTTTTTGGGTTGTAGGGGTCTCTTTGCCTTTAACTCCTAAATCTTTTTGCCCCTACCTGACGAACTCCACATGCCTCTGCTACTCCTCAGCCTGGTCCTTCTGCCCTATTCCCTCCTCATCATCTGCTCCTGCCATTCTTCCCTTGGTTTCTTTTTCTTTTTTTTTTTTTTTTTGCGGTATGCAGGCCTCTCACTGTTGTGGCCTCTCCCGTTACGGAGCACAGGCTCCGGACGCGCAGGCTCAGCAGCCATGGTTCACGGGCCCAGCTACTCCGCGGCATGTGGGATCTTCCTGGACTGGGGCACGAACCCATGTCCCCTATTTGGCAGGCGGAGTCTCAACCACTGTGCCACCAGGGAAACCCCTTCGCTTGGTTTCTGAAATACACTCAGATCCAACTCTGGCACATTCTTAAAAACCTAGGTCAAGTCAAAGTTGCCCATGGATCCTTCCCTGACCACCCAGCCATGTCGCTGTCCCTCTGCTGAAGTCTCTAGGACTTCTTGTCCCTAACGCTTTTTGGGCAATTGGCAGGCACTGCTGCCTTACGTTGGAATGGATGATACACGTGTGCATTTTTTATGTTAACTGAACTCCGTCTCCTGAAGGGCAGGGATGTATCTGTGTATCCCCCAGAGGACTTTACAAAGCACCTTTGCCGCACTGTGAAGACACAAGAAACCTAGGAAAAGCTGTGTGCGTGTGTGTTCTGGGTATAATGACGGAGCTGAACTTTAAGCCCAAGAGTGCTCTGGCAACATCAGGAGGACTTGGAGGAAGCAAAGTCAAGTGCACAAGCCACCATTATTCCCAAGAGAGATGAGCAGGGCAGGGGACAGGGAGGAAAGTTGAAAGTCAGAGACCAGGGCCTCTTAGCAAGTTTGGATTGGAGTAGGCGAGCAGGTTTCCATGAGAAGGTCAGGACTGTAATCTGAGGCGTGCTCTGCCAGATTTTTGCAGGCAAGGGATTACAGGTGTGTGCTGGGAGCCGGAGAGAAGCTGAGTTCACCTCACGGCTCTGCAGGGAGTCGTAACAGCTGCTACAGTGGGGGCCAGCCTAGCTGGCAGTCTGAATACCTCTACTCTGAACACCCTGTTCCAGAGACATGGCTTCCAACCCTGGTATGTCCTTGCCAGCAATGCTGCATGAGTGGTTAGCCCTTGCTAAGCTGTAGGTCACCCAGAAGCCTCCAGGACAGCCCTCAAAAGGCCAAGGCTCAGTACAGGAAGGCTACAGACAGACTGCTGCGTTGCGTAAGCGATGTGCCTCTTGAGTAGTGCTGGTGCTTCCTGCTCCCTGCCAGGGGCTGGAGGACCGTTCCCTGGACCACACAAAATCCATGGACATCCTCGTGACCTTTATAGCATTCATCACACCTTTCACTGTGGTCAGCTTTTTATAACTTTCAAGACCCTGCCTTCTACCTTGAGCTCCAGCAGCCTGCTCTGCCCTGATGATGCCATGGCCAGTTCTGGTCCCTGTGTTCCCTGGGAGAGTTCCAGCCAGAGGACCAATTATGGGTCCCCATCTTGTACCTTTGGAATGTTCCTGAGTGGGTCGAAGGTTGCTCTCACATGAATCCAGGGAAGCAGGACAACCCGGCCTTCCCTCTCCAGTAAGAGGGGAAATGAAGAGGGTAAGCTTGGCTCTCTTAACAGCTAACCCTCCTTCTGCTCATCGACTTTGAGAATAGCTCCGTCTTTTCTGGCTTCTTTCTGACCCTCTCCCACTCCTTCAGTTGTCAGTGTCCTGGGACAATATGTAGGGTCAGCTGTATGCTTAAAGAAAGAAAATTAGAGAAAAAGGAATTCTTAGGCCCTATCCCTGGAGATTCTCTTTAACTAGGTGTGGACGGGGCCTGGGAATCTGGCATTTTTGTACAGGTATACATGAAAGAACGGCTAGGGGATGGATGACGGACTTACTAGTTGCTGAGTAATTTTTACTTCTTTCTTTGTCCAGCTCTTTACTGTTGGGATTTTTCTAGAGTGATCATGTATTTCTTTAAAAATCAGAGAAAATGATGTCATTAAAAAACAAAAACCAGATCTGGAAGCGATCAGTCTTTTCCAGACACCATTAACCTTCGTAACTTTATTCCTCATTTCCGCAGGGGGACTTGATCTCATCTTCATGCCGGGTCTTGGGTTTGACAAACACGGCAACCGTTTGGGGCGGGGCAAGGGCTACTACGATGCCTACCTGAAGCGCTGTCTGCAGTCCCAGGATGTGAGGCCCTACACCCTGGCCTTGGCTTTCAAAGAGCAGATTTGCCTTCAGGTCCCCGTGGATGAAAATGACATGAAGGTAGATGAAGTACTTTACGAAGACTTCTCAGCATCTTAAATCCTGATGACCACAGCCAAATAATCAAGGTTTTGTGCCAGAGAAAAGCCAAACATGTGTATTTTCCCTTGTCAGAAATTAGTGGAAATTGCACAACAATGTGAATAAGGGCCGTAGTGTTTTCAGTGTAGTTGTCAGATACCGAACATGAAACCATTTTAAAAACTCGATAGCAGTGTGTGTAATAGAACATTGATTAAAACGGAGGCTATCACCATATGATTTTCAGCTTAACTTTCTGCTATTAATGTCCCAGGTTGATCTTTCTGTTTTATAGTTTAAGTTAAATATTTATGAGGCACTATGCTCCAACTCAGAGTGTGAGGGGAAAATAAACTCATCTGTAGTGGACACTTTCATTAAGTCCTGTCATGGGCCTGGGTCAGTCTGGCACACATATGGAGATTCAGCAATTATTAAATGATTTATTGGTGTTTGCTTTGTGTACAAAGTTCTCCAGGAATATTATACCCTTTCATCATGGCTTCACTTACTCAACCTGAAATTTTATGTCTGACAGTTTGTAGCTTTTGATGGTTAAAGGACTGAAACCTTTTATGATTTAAATATTTTAATTTCGGCCGATTTGTTTCCATCTCTGCTGTTCTGTGTGTCAGTCACTTACAAGTTTAAGATCTGATATCCTGTAAGTTAGAAATTATTTCTGTTTATGGGTGGTATCTGCTTTGGAAATGAAATTTGGGCTGAAGGTTGGCAGATGCCATCACAGCCAGGGAAAGGGAATTTTGTGGGGGGAAGATTTGGTTATAACCAGAGACCCAGGGGGCTTCCTGGGTCCTGCTCTCTCACTCACACCCCACATCCTACCTCTCACCAGGTCCTGTTGATTCTGCTTCTGGAAACCCTCTTATATCTGTTCCCTTCTCTCCTCGCCCTGTCGTGCCTTTTGTCCAGTCTCTCAGCATCTCTAAGCTGAACTGGGCAAGAGCCTCAGCCAGTGGCTTCCTTGCCTTCAGTCTGGTCCTGTTCATTTTATTTCTCAAACTACAGTCAAAGTGATCTTAGCAAACATGAACCTGATCATGAAGGACCCCTACTTGTCTCTTTCTAGCCTCTCTTCTCCCCGTATTCTTCTTCTGTACAACTTATGCAAACGTTCACATAGCTCCCTAAACACTGCCAGCTTCTTCTGCCCTTTGTGCCTTGTAAGTGTGCTTTTCCTCTGGCTGCAGTGCTCTTTCCTCTTTTGTTCATTTGGAAGACTCCTGTTTATCCTTCAAGACTCAGCTCCAATGTCACCTCTTCTGTGAAGTCTTCCTGTGTTCCTTCACTTGTTTAAGTGGCCCTGGTCATTGTCCTCCTTATCACATTGTCCTACATGTCAAATATTAACGGCCATGTCTACCCCTTCACCAGACTGTGAGTGCCAAAGAACAGGGATAATCTTTATACTTCCCACTTTCGGTAGACACACAGACAATGGTGGGTGTTAGATAATTTTTTTAAAAATCCAAGGTACTAGAATTTATTAGATTGCTAATTGTAATTTATGTTGACATAAAATTATTTAGCTTAGAAATTAATACTTGTTAGTTTGGAGGAAAGACTTTACTTCTTCGGCATTGTTTTCGACTCCAGAAACATATTTTCTAGTTTGTGAAGAAACAATTTATTTAATGACCTGTGTCTCTCCTCATTTGATACTCTCATCCACATGAACAAATCGGTTTTCTAGAACTGGCCAGCATAAGCACTACATGTGGCCGTTGAACTCTGGATGTGTGGCCAGTCTGAATGGAGAAGTGCTGATTCAGATTTTGACTATCTAGTATGACAATGAGAATTTTTTTTGAATGAGTTAGTTGAATACATTCACATGTGTTTCATTTGAAACACGCATCCCTGTTCATAATACCATATGATTTGGTGTTTTATGCACAGAAGTAAAAACACTTAAAAAATGTCAATTGGGCTAAAATCAAACGTTCACAATATAGTATATACAGTGAGAAATGGGAGGGAGACAGAATTTCTACAAGCTGTGAAGCCACATTACTGTACTGGTGAGAAATCTTAAGGGTTACTTCAACCATAAGGTTAAGGTGAAAGTTAACATAGCTGACATGGCTGTTGGTCTGAAGTGGTTAAGCAGTAAAATTCCTGGATGGCTGCAGGTCTGGAAACTTTAGAACTTTAACACGTTAGAACTTAATCTGTGTTGTTCTTCTGGCAAAGGAGAGCATTGAAAAGCCCCTCCCCAGCTCCTCAAGTGCAAACAGAACACAGAATCAACTGGCCAGAAGACCCAGGGGCTGAGATTCAGGAAAGCCCGAGGGCTGCAGGGTCCCTCGCCTGGAAAGAGGACCTTTCCCTAGTGACCATTAATGGGCAGTGGTCATTGCGCAGAGGGTATAGGAAAGGGGAAAAAGCCCTGATGGTGCAGGTGATGATGACACAAGCAGAGGCTGAGAACAAGGCCGCCTCGAACTCAGGAAGAGAGCCAACATGAAAGAAGAATGATGGTGGTCTTAGGTGAGGGGACAGTCCAGGCAGAAGAGAAATCGCAACGAGATCTGAACAGAACAATCCTTAGTATTGGGGAGTTGGAAATATATGTATGTCTATAATTGCCTATTCCATAAAACTGTGCTTAATTTAACCAGAAAGTAAACCATTAACTTTAGTTCATCTAACAGATATCAGTAAGAACAGTACACTAATTACAGAATTCTACTAAGTAAGAGATGGATAACTGTGTCTTATATCTAGGCATGGGTGACATGGTGCAGAAGCTTATTGGTTTCTGGTCCCAGTTCTCTTTTTGTTTTTTTTTTTCCGTTCAGAGATCATTGAAATTCAGTTAATCACATTGCATTTAGTCATAAGTTAACATGCTTATTTCCTCCACTTGCCTGTCACCTCCTCAAAGGAAGATTTTCTGCCAAGTTCATGGTTTACTCCAGTACCTGTCACAGTCCCTAGCACAAAATGAATGGCCAATAGATCCTTGATGAAGGAATGAACCAATGTGTTTGTTGCCCTGAGTGTGTGGTGACCTTGCCGGTTTTTACGTTGGTTGCTGTTTGCTGCTGAGATTCTCTCCTTTCAGCATCATCTCAGGGTTGGATTATTCTGGAACACATTTTCTATTACTGCAGTTGCAATTCCTTCCTTGGCCAGTCCATATGTGTGTGTTGCATTATCTGTGCTGTTTGGCCTTGTTAATACATTTCTTCTTTGCATCTTTGTGGTCATCTTTCCTCCTATGTCCAGGCAGTCTTAGGCCTTCTGCCCTTTAAGGGTGATCTCTAATCCCTGCAAACCCCTGCCCCAAATATATGTTTATTTATGTGCTTAAAAATAAGTGGAGAGATGTTCAAAATGGCGGAGGACTGAGATGTGGAGATCACCTTCCTCCTCATAAATACATCAAAAATACATCTACATGCGGAACAACTACAGAACAACTACTGAACGCTGGCAGAAGACATCAGACTTCCCAAAAGGCAAGAAAATCCCCACATACCTGGGTAGAGCAAAAGAAAAAAAACAGAGACAAAAGGATAGGGACAAGACCTGCACCAGTGGGAGGGAGCTGTGAAGGAGGAAAGGTTTCCACACACTAGGAAGCCCCTTCACGGGTGGAGACTGCGGGTGGCAGAGTGGGGAAGCTTCAGAGCCGCGGAGGAGAGCACAGCAACAGGGGTGCAGAGGGCAAAGCGGAGAGATTCCCGCACAGAGGATCAGTGCCGACCAGCACTCACCAGCCCGAGAGGCTTGTCTGCTCAGCCGCCGGGACGGGTGGGGCTGGGAGCTGAGGCTCAGGCTTTGGTGGATCCCAGGGAGAGGACTGGGGTTGGCGGCGTGAACACAGCCTGAAGGGGGCTAGTGCGCCACAGCTAGCTGGGAGGGAGTCCGGGGAAAAAGTTTGGAACTGCCAGAGAGACGAAAGACCTTTGTTTCGGCGTGCATGAGGTGAGGGGATTCCATCCCAGTGTGCCCACAGAAGGCAGAACACCACCTAAGCAAGCTCCAGAGATGGGCGATAGTAGAGGGAGATCAGCTCCGTGCTCTGTGACCACCTAGAGGGGTGGGATAGGGAGAGTGGGAGGGAGGCAGAAGAGGGAGGAGATATGGGGACATATGTATATGTATAGATGATTCACTTTGTTATACAGCAGAAACTAACACACCATTGTAAAGCAATTATACTCCAATAAAGATGTTAAAAAAATAAGTGGCAAATTTCTTTTTAAATAATAGTTATGTATGTTAGGAAACATACACATAAAAGGAAAAGATGAGATCATTGAAACAGTTATATCTATAATTTATAATATAATGTACTCAATTTCTATAAAGGAGAGCAACGTGATGGACGTTTTTTGGAAATTTACTATTTTTGAAAACCTTATTTTAACCCCTTTTGAATGATTCAAAAGTCTGGTTCTAATTTCAGTTTATTTTAGTATTTGGTTTTAAGGGCTTCTATAGCTGAAAAAGATGCCTTCCAGAAATAAGCAGATCCACATGGAAGCAGTACTGCCCTTACCCTAAAATTTGCAGTTCTGTCAGTTTTGCAAATTTTTTAAAAAGTTGCAATTGGGCGAGTAAGTATCCATATTCTTGAGGTGGATTATTCTTGCATATCAATCAGAAGATCCTGCACATTTACTTTGTTAGTAAATGGGTTTTAAACTTATCGAAACTCCTTGAAAGATTTTAAACTGAGTTAGAAAAATTCTGCTTCCAAGTTTTTTAGTTGTGCAGATACGAAAGTGTTTATAGGTGTCAAGCATAGTTTATCGCAACATAATCATATAATGATGAAAATATTGCCAAATAACCGTTTTCAGTATGCTCTCTCCATATCATGTTTCTTTCTGAAGAAAGCTCCTTTCTGTGTCTTAGATGATATATGACTTTTACCCTGAAGATTCAAATGAGATGTATTTGGTGTGGAGGTGTGGAATGCGGGGAGATATTTGCTTAGGTAGCAATTTACTGGTGGCCATTTATAATCATAGAAAAGTCAAAAAGTTTTGAACACTCAACCTTTGTGTAAAAAAAAGTGCAAAACTCATCTTTTTTTTTTTTTAGTGTGTATTTATTTGGTTGCACCAGGTCTTAGTCCAAGCAGGCAGTCTCCTTAGTTGTCACATCTGGGCTCCTTAGTTGTGGCTTCTGGGCTCCTTAGTTGTGGCTTCTGGGCTCCTTAGTTGTGGCATGCAAACTCTTAGTTACGGCATGCATGTGGGATCTAGTTCCCTGACCAGGGATCGAGCCCAGGCCCCCTGCAGTGGAAGTGCAGAGTCTTAACCACTGGACCACCAAGGAAGTCCCAGCAGTGCTTTCTACATGGTATCCAATAGTATATCTTGACAAATGTGCCCAGATATTTTTACCCCTAAATTGTTTTATGAGTACTTCATCCATATTTCCATGGCAGGAAGAACAAGTGTTTTCTACATGGTATGCTACATTTTGGGTTTTTACTATTAAGGAAGAAAAAAGACATAAACATTTAGGATTATATTTAGGGAACATTGTTTAAAGTATATTAGTTAGTAATTCATGATATTAAATATTACTGAAAACATTATGGAGGTCTGTCTTCATCTTCTGGACCCATAGCTTCTGCTAACCACGATGGCTTCACACTTTTCAATATATATTTGAAGAGTGAGGTTCATCATTACTATGATGAGCACAGATCCCTGATACAAAATATCTTTGTGATCATTTCAAGTTTGGCGGCTCACTTCCTGGCAAATCTCACTGTTCTTTTTCCTTGTCATATGGCTGATGAATAGCTTTTACCCGTAGCAGAAGTATATCGGCTGTTGTTGCTCACTTGTGTTTGCATTATTCGAATTATCTTTGTGCTATTGTTTCTTTGCAAGAAACTTTTTAAGCCACTTTTCCATTTTAAGAGGATTGGTTTAGTAAAAACTACATAATGTAACACATAAATCCATGTGCCTGGAAATATTAAAATAACACAGTACGTCTCAGTGTGCTGAAAGGAACGAAACACTTCCTTTCACAGTATCCAATAGCTATTTTCTGGCTTGCATACTAACTGGACATGGGGCCTTCTGATGTGCTGGCAGAGTGAGGGGCCGATGTCAGTCTATGTTTTAAGCTTCAGCAAAACTTAATTCCTTGTCTTTTAAAGATAAAAAATAAATATAACTAGAGATTCTAATTTCTTCCCAAGCCCCGGTTGTTCACCTTGCCCACTCCCTGGGGCGTGTCACCCTGTTTGGAGACCACTGCTCTAAGAACATGTCCTCCCAGCTGGATGGGTAGAGGGTTTGGTTCTCTGGTCCCTCCATTAAGAGGTGGCCTGAGCTGCAGGGCACTGACTTCATCCGCCCCTCCTCTCCTTGGCTCTTGTTGACCACATGTTTGTATCCGACCTCCTATGACCCTTTCATCTCGCTGGTCCCCTGTGTCCCAATACTGGTCTCCTTGTCTTCTGAGTGCTCTTTTGGGGCTGTTCTCTTGCCCACAGTGTTTTGAGTACTAGGAGAAATAATTTCTCTAAGTTAGTCCTTGACAAACAGAATGCCTTAAAGAACCCTGTCACCTAGGAAACAGCAGATGCCTTTCTTTCGGTTCTTTTCCTCTGAGACTTCGCCTGGCTGATCAGTATCCACTGTTTGGGTGCATCAGAGGACTTCTGAGCCTAAATAAAAGACGAGGAGCACTTTTTAAGTCCCTCAATTCTCTTTGCATTTCATACCTCTGCCCACCCCCCAGTTGCAGCTGTTTTTCTTATATGTGTCCCGTAAATATCCTACCTATACTTTTTTTTTTCACTTGATCAAGATTTATTTCAAGGCCTGAAAACACTGACTAATCAAAAGTGGCCCTACTGCAATTTCTTATATAAACACTTAATATAAAACTTAAAAAATTGTAGACACTATTAACTAAGTCCTAAACCACACACTATAGGTTTTTCAAAAACAATAGTTATTTAACAAAATGTAAGGTGACAGTATCAAGGAAATTTCACACTTAATGAGGATATAATCAGTCGCAAGCTACTCAAAGAAACACATCTTTTTAACACCTTCCATGTTTGTTTTTAACTTTGTTTCATAGAACCACTGATAATTGGGGCTTCTTTCAAGTATAGGATTTCTAACATGAAATTACATTTTCTAAGTATTTCTATAAATAAGAAATGAAAAAGACACATACTACATTGTTTGCCGTAAATTCATACACCAAAAAGTCAAAACAATCCAACTGAATTTATTCCTGCTTCCCCCTTCTCCAACATTAGCTTTAGATGTTTTTCTAAATATTATATAAACAGTTTTGTTAAAATCAGTTCTCTCATTTATGCAGATTAGGGGAAAATGGTTTTATAATGGGTTATCTTTAAAATTACCTTCTAGATAGCACTCTTTAGCCTTAAATTACATTGTGCTCACACAGCTACAAGAGTTTGCATTTGCTCAGGAACATATAATTACATTAAAAACAAATAACTTTGTATTTCATAGTTTAGTTGGCTCTTAAATAGTTTCCCTAGGGGGGAAACAAGTATTTTGTGTTGTTTAAGAAACTGGTATATATAAATGAACTGCTAGGTGTTCATTTAAACTTTGAGGAAACCTACAGATGAAGTTTTGGGTGTTTTTTCTAAAATGCAAGAGATATGCACTTAATCACTCTTCATATAGTGAAGGGATGGGATGGCAGATACAGACGCAGATGAAACTCTACATTTTGTAAATGTAGAGTTGGATATTCTAAATGGAAAAACTGACACACAGTTGTTTACAGAAAACAAAGGTTAAGAAAAATGTTGAAGAATATCTACTCTTAAAGAGGGAAGTGTTATACAACACAAAAATGAGACCTAGAGATTCGAAAAACACTCATTTTACTGTTTTAAAAGAAAAACAAAAAAACTAATAGAGAGTCTAGACCAATTAGAACTGAGGCAGCTGTAACAAAAATGGAACCCAGTACAATGATTTGAGCCCTTAAAGGAAATGACTAATTGAAATGAAATTTCACAAGTCTTTATGTCTATAATAATATATAAATGCACAAAATATCAAAAATACGAAGTCTGGATTTTTCCCCTTAGGTTTGTAATAAACTGTCAAACCTCTGCTTAACATAGTTACTTTCATAAGCCTTCTGATTAGCAGAGCATGCTACACAGTACATGCATGCTAAAATTTTACCATGAGAATTATAGTTCTCATCTCAAACTAGTGAATTGCCTGTTACCCATATTTATATATATTTCATTTCCATTAAAAAACACTTAAGACCTTTCAAGTGTACATTTTAATCAGCATATTACGTAAAAAAGAATCTTGATTTTTAAAATGAACCTTTTTAGTACTGTAACATGATGGGTTTAATTGAACAGTTGGAACATAATATGGTAACTACATTGTACTGTTTAATTCACAGCTGTAGGAAAATGTTTGATTTTTAAAATATAACCAGGATGAGGCTGTAGAGTTATGAGCAGTAAAATATTAGAAAACAGTGAATGAATAAATAAGATGCTTTTCCATCAGTGGCCATTCATTATTTTGCTTTTAGGAACCTGGAAGAAATTGTCTTCTTTGAGTTTCAAATGTTCTGGTAAATCTAGTCGTTTCTTAGCTTCCTCAATATCACCTTGAATTGCTGAAATAAGTGACTCTAAAGAATCAAAGTTCTTTTCTGGTCTGAGGTAGCCGACGACGGCCACATTGAGAAGTTCCCCATAGAAGTCCTCTTTGAAAGTATGCATGATACGAGTTTCCATGGACTTTTTCGTATTCTTGTAGTATGGGTTCCATCCTGTGCTCATCACCGTCTTATGGACGTCTCCACTTCCAACACTGACCCAACCATGGTAAATGCCAGTGGATACATCAGCTGGAAGATTATCTATTACTTGTTCAGGAAAGTTAGCTGTAGGGATGCCCAGCTGCTTGGAGCTGCGACCGAAGCCCCGCACCACCTGGCTGCGGCAGAAGTAGGGCAGGTGCCTCATGACGCCGTCAGCTTGGGGTGCGGGCTGCGGTCCACTCTGCGCGTCCGGCGGAGCCGCCATCGAGGCGGTGCCAGGACCTCCCGGACCCGCTGGGGGACACGGGCGGGAGCTCCGCAGGCCGGCCGGCGGGGCGAGCGCACAGGCGTACGACGGGCCGAGCGGCACGGACGACATGCCCCGGCGAGACCCTCACGCAGCTGACCTTTTCGGTCAGCTGCTCAGACTCAGAGGCTGCGTCTGGGCTCCGGAACGCCGGCGACCTCGGAAGTCCCTACCTATACTTCTAGTCTTAAAATGATATGTTTAAAAAGTATACTTAAGAAGCAAACAATTGTTTCAGTGGTGAATCAGACCCCGAGGAGTTCACTATTAGAAATGGTGAACATCTGGTTTATCACTGAGAAATAATCTCTTTAGGATTGAAATGTAAAAAGTGTTTGTTATTTCCTCTCATGAAAAGAGAACGAGTACTATATTATTCTGAAGATCTGGGTTGGATATTTGTGGACGTTGATGCTGGAGAATAGATAGATCCTATAAGTCCTAAATATTTGCTGTTCCTCACATCTAACAAGAAGGTAAGGTAGCCAATGCTACTCCCAGTGGACAATGGAGATAGTGGTGTGGCGAGGCACATCCTCCACTCCATCCTCCATGCTTCCATGCGTTATCGTCGTAAAATATATAACTCTACTTATATCGCTTGCCTGCTTAACAGCTTTTGATGGTTCTCTGTTGCACAAAGAATAAAATGTAAACCCCTGGCTAGCATCTAGGACCCTTTATAACTTTATTACAACCTCCCTTCTTATCTCTTTCTCCCTCTTTCTCTCTCAACACACACACATACACACACACACACACACACACCTCATTTCTTCTAGACCAATAATTCTAGTTACATCAGAATCCCTTATTCTGGGTAAGAGCTAGATTAGATCATTATACAGTTGGCTATTAGAATGCATCTAGAATAAGAGAGCTGTGTTAACAGCACGTAGTTCAGGAATGGGAGATCTCAATGAGGAACCAAACTGTTCTCGAAAGTGACTTATCGATTGCCTGTGGATCTTTTTTTTTCTTTTTAATTTATTTATTATTTATTTTTTGGGGCTGCACGGCGGGCAATGCGGGATCTTAGTTCCCCGACCAGGGATCGAACCTGTGCTTCATGCTATGGAAGCGTGGAGTCTTTTTTTTTTTTTTTTTAACATCTTTATTAGAGTATAATAGCTTTACAGTGGTGTGTCAGTTTCTGCTTTATAACAAAGTGAATCAGTTATACATATACATATGTCCCCATATCTCTTGCCTCTTGCATCTCCCTCCCTCCCACCCTCCCTATCCCAGCACTCTAGGTGGTCACAAAACACCGAGCTGATCTCTCTGTGCTATGCAGCTGCTTCCCACTAGCTATCTATTTTACGTTTGGTAGTGTATATATGTGCATGCCACTCTCTCACTTTGTCTCAGCTTGCCCTTTCCCCTCCCCGTATCCTCAAGTCCATTCTCTAGCAGTTCTGCATCTTTATTCCCATCTTGCCCCTAGGTTCTTCTGACCATTTTTTTTTAGATTCCATATATATGTGTTAGCATATGGTATTTGTTTTTCTCTTTCTGACTTACTTCACTCTGTATGACAGTCTCTAGGTCCATCCGCCTCACTACAAATAACTCAATTTCATTCCTTTATATGGCTGAGTAATATTCCATTGTATATATGTGCCACATCTTCTTTATCCATTCATCTGATGATGGACACTTAGGTTGCTTCCGTGTCCTGGCTACTGTAAATAGAGCTGCAATGAACATTTTGGTACATGACTCTTTTTGAATTATGGTTTTCTCAGGGTATCTGCCCAGTAGTGGGTTTGCTGGGTCGTATGGTAGTTCTATTTTTAGTTTTTTAAGGAACCCCCATACTGTTCTCCATAGTGGCTGTATCAACTTTCATTCCCACCAACAGTGCAAGAGGGTTCCCTTTTCTCCACACCCTCTCCAGCATTTATTGTTTGTAGATTTTTTGATGATGGCCATCCTGACCGGTGTGAGATGATATCTCATTGTAGTTTTGATTTGCATTTCTCTAATGATTAATGATGTTGAACATTCTTTTATGTGTTTGTTGGCAATCTGTATATATTCTTTGGAGAAATGTCTATTTAGGTCTTCTGCCAATTTATGGATTGGGTTGTTTGTTTGTTTTTGATATTGAGCTGCATGAGTTGCTTGTATGTTTTGGAGATTAATCCTTTGTCAGTTGCTTCATTTGCAAATATTTTCTCCCATTCTGAGGGTTGTCTTTTCATCTTGTTTATGGTTTCCTTTTCTGTGCAAAAGCTTTTAAGTTTCATTAGGCCCCATTTGTTTATTTTTGTTTTTATTTCCATTTCTCTAGGAGGTGGGTCATAAAGGATCTTGCTGTGATTTATGTCATAGAGTGTTCTGCCTATGTTTTCCTCTAAGAGTTTGATGGTGTCTGGCCTTACATTTAGGTCTTTAATCCATTTTGAGTTTATTTTTGTGTATGGTGTTAGGGAGTGTTCTAATTTCATTCTTTTACATGTAGTTGTCCAGTTTTCCCAGCACCACTTATTAAAGAGGCTGTCTTTTCTCCACTGTATATTCTTGCCTCCTTTATCAAAGATAAGGTGACCATACGTGCGTGGGTTTATCTCTGGGCTTTCTATCCTGTTCCATTGATCTATCTTTCTGGTTTGTGCCAGTACCATACTGTCTTGATTACTGTAGCTTTGTAGTATAGTCTGAAGTCAGGGAGCCTGATTCCTCCAGCTCTGTTTTTCTTTCTCAAGGTTGCTTTGGCTATTCGGGGTCTTTTGTGTTTCCATACAAACTGTGAAATTTTTTGTTCTAGATCTGTGAAAAATGCCCTTGGTAGTTTGGTAGGGATTGCATTGAATCTGTAGATTGCTTTGGGTAGTAGAGTCATTTTCACAGTGTTGATTTTTTCAATCCAAGAACATGGTATATCTCTCCATCTATTTGTATCATCTTTAATTTCTTTCATCAGTGTCTTATAATTTTCTGCATACAGGTCTTTTGTCTCCTTAGGTAGGTTTATTCCTAGATATTTTATTCTTTTTGTTGCAATGGTAAATGGGATTGTTTTCTTAATTTCACTTTCAGATTTTTCATAATTAGTGTATAGGAATGCCAGAGATTTCTGTGCGTTAATTTTGTATCCTGCTACTTTACCAAATTCATTGATTAGCTCTAGTAGTTTTCTGGTAGCATCTTAAGGATTCTCTATGTGTAGTATCATGTCATCTGCAAGCAGTGCCAGCTTTACTTCTTCTTTTCCAATTTGTATTCCTTTTATTTCTTTTTCTTCTCTGATTGCTGTGGCTAAAACTTCCAAAACTATGTTGAATAATAGTGGTGAGAGTGGGCAACCCTGTCTTGTTCCTAATCTTAGTGGAAATGGTTTCAGTTTTTCACCATTGCGGACGATGTTAGCTGTGGGTTTGTCATATATGGCATTTATTACGTTCAGGAAAGTTCCCTCTATGCCTACTTTCTGGAGGGTTTTTGTCATAAATGGGTGTTGAATTTTGTCGAAAGCTTTCTCTAGATCTATTGAGATGATCATATGGTTTTTCTCCTTCAATTAATTAATATGGTGTATCACGTTGATTGATTTGCATATACTGAAGAATCCTTGCATTCTTGGGATAAACCCCACTTGATCATAGTGTATGATCCTTTTAATGTGCTGTTGGATTCTGTTTGCTAGTGTTTCGTTGAGGATTTTTGCATGTATGTTCATCAGTGATATTGGCCTGTAGTTTTCTTTCTTTGTGACATCTTTGTCTGGTTTTGGTATCAGAGTGTGTGGCCTCGTAGAATGAGTTTGGGAGTATTCCTCCCTCTGCTATATTTTGGAAGTGTTTGAGAAGGATAGGTGTTAGCTCTTCTCTAAATTTTTGATAGAATTCACCTGTGAAGCCATCTGGTCCTGGGCTTTTGTTTGTTGGAAAATTTTTAATCACAGTTTCAATTTCAGTGCTTGTGATTGGTCTGTCCATATTTTCTATTTCTTCCTGGTTCAGTCTCGGAAGGTCGTGCATTTGTAAGAAATTGTCCATTTCTTCCAGGTTGTCCATTTTATTGGCATAGAGTTGCTTGTAGTGATCTCTCATGATCCTTTGTATTTCTGCAGTGTCAGTTGTTACTTCTCCTTTTTCATTTCTAATTCTATTTATTTTAGTCTTCTCCCTTTTTTTCTTGATAAGTCTGGGTAATGGTTTATCAATTTTGTTTATCTTCTCAAAGAACCAGCTTTTAGTTTTATTGATCTTTGCTATCGTTTCCTTCATTTCTTTTTCATTTATTTTTAATATGATCTTTATGATTTCTTTCCTTCTGCTAACTTTGGGGTTTTTTTGTTCTTCTTTCTCTAATTGCTTTAGGTGTAAGGTTAGGTTGTTTATTTGAGATGTTTCCTGTTCTTAAGGTAGGCTTGTATAGCTATAAACTTCCCTCTTAGAACTGGTTTTACTGCATCCCATAGGTTTTGGGTCACTGTGTTTTCATTGTCATTTATTTTTAGGTATTTTTAATTTCCTCTTTGATTTCTTCAGTGATCTCTTGGTTATTAAGTAGTGTGTTGTTTAGCCTCCATGTGTTTGTATTTCTTACAGATCTTTTCCTGTAATTGATATCTAGTCTCATAGCATTGTGGTTGGAAAAGATACCTGATATGATTTCAATTTTCTTAAATTTACTGAGGCTTGATTTGTGACTCAAGATATGGTCTATCCTGGAGAATATTCCATGAGCACTTGTGAAGAATGTGTATTCTGTTGTTTTTGGATGGAATGTCCTATATATATCATTTAAGCCCATCTTTTAAAATGTATCATTTAAAGCTTGTGTTTATTTATTTATTTTCATTTTGTGTGATTTGTCCATTGATGAAAGTGGGGTGTTAAAGTTCCCTACTATGATTGTGTTACTGTCGATTTCCCCTTTCATGGCTGTTAGTATTTGCCTTATGTATTGAGGTACTCCTATGTTGGGTGCATAAATATTTACAATTGTTTTATTTTCCTCTTGGATTGATCCCTTGATCATTATGTAGTGTCCTTCTTTGTTTCTTGTAATAGTCTGTGTTTTAAAGTCTATTTTGTCTGATATGAGAATTGCTACTCCAGCTTTCTTTTGATTTCCATTTGCATGGAATATCTTTTTCCATCCCCTCACTTTCAGTCTGTATGTGTCCCTAGGTCTGAAGTGGGTCTCTTGTAGACAGCATATATATGGGTCTTATTTTTGTATCCATTCAGCCAGTCTGTGTCTTTTGGTTGGAGCATTTAATCCATTTACATTTAAGGTAATTATCGATATGTGTTTTCCTATTACTATTTTCTTAATTGTTTTAGATTTATTATTGTAGGTCTTTTCCTTCTCTTGTATTTCCTGCCTACAGAAGTTCCTTTAGCATTTGTTGTAAAGCTGGTTTGGTGGTGCTGACTTCTCTTAGCTTTTGCTTGTCTGTAAAGGTTTTAATTTCTCCATCAAATCTTAATGAGAGCCTTGCTGGGTGGAGTAATCTTGGTTGTAGGTTTTTCTCTTTCATCACTTTAAATATGTCCTGCCACTCCCTTCTGGCTTGGAGAGTTTCTGCTGAAAGATCAGCTGTTAACCTATGGGGATTCCCTTATGTGTTACTTGTTGCTTTTCCTTTGCTCCTTTTAATATTTGTTCTTTGTATTTAATTTTTTTTTTTTTTTTTTTTTTGGTACGCGGGCCTTTCACTGTTGTGGCCTCTCCCATTGCAGAGCACAGGTTCCGGACGTGCAGGCTCAGCGGCCATGGCTCACGGGCCCAGCCGCTCCACGGCTTGTGGGATTTTCTCAGACCGGGGCATGATCCTGTGTCCCCCACATTGGCAGGTGGACTCTCAACCACTGCGCCACCAGGGAAGCCCAGTATTTAATTTTTGATAGTTTGATTAATATATGTCTTGGTGTGTTTCTTCTTGGAGTTATCTTGTATGGGACTCTCTGTGCTTCCTGGACTTAACTATTTCGTTTCCCATATTAGGGAAGTTTTCAACTATAATCTCTTCAAATATTTTCTCAGTCCCTTTCTTTTTCTCTTCTTCTTCTGGGACCCCTATTATTCGAATGTTGGTACCTTTAATGTTGTCCCAGAGGTCTCTGAGACTGTCCTCAGTTCTTTTCATTCTTTTTTCTTTACTCTCCTCTGCAGTATTTATTTCCACTATTTTATCTTCCAGGTCACTTATCTGTTCTTCTGCCTCAGTTATTCTGCTATTGATCCCTTCTGGAGAATTTTTAATTTCATTTATTGTGTTGTTCATCTCTGTTTGCTCTTTAGTTCTTCTAGGTCCTTGTTAAACGTTTCTTGTATTTTCTCCATTCTATTTCCAAGATTTTGGATCATCTTTACTATCATTATTCTGAATTCTTTTTCAGGTAGACTGCCTATTTCCTCTTCATTTGTTAGGTCTGGTGGGTTTTTGCCTTGCTCCTTTATCTGCTGTGTGTTTCTCTGTCTTCTCATTTTGCTTGATTTACTGTGTTTGGGGTCTCCTTTTCACAGGCTGCAGGTTCGTAATTTCCATTGTTTTTGGTGTCTCTCCCCAGTGGCTAAGGTTGGTTCAGTGGGTTGTGTAGGCTTCCTGGTGGATGGGACTAGTGCCTGTGTTCTGGTGGATGAGGCTGGATCTTGTCTTTCTGGTGGGCAGGTCCATGTCTGGTGGTGTGTTTTGGGGTGTCTGTGTCCTTATGATTTTAGGCAGCCTCTGTGCTAATGGATGGGGTTGTGTTACTGTCTTGCTAGTTGTTTGGCATAGGATGTCCTGTACTGTAGCTTGCTGATCATTGAGTGGAGCTGGGTCTTGGCGTTGAGATGGAGATCTCTGGGAGATTTTCGCCATTTAATATTACGTGGAGCTGGGAGGTTTCTTGTGGACCAGTGTCCTGAACTTGGCTCTCCCACCTCAGTGGCACAGCTCTGACGCCTGGCTGGAGCACCAAGAGCGTGTCCTCCATGCAGCTTTCTGTCCTCTGTTTCCACACAGGTATTGCAGTCTACTTTGATATCTGAATGTTGAGTCTGATCAAGGAAGCTGTAAGTTCCACTTGCATGAGTTCTTTGAGCAGTTTACTTACTCTGGAGCATCAATCCTTGGTGAGACAGGCAGAATCATTCGTCCATGAGCTGGAGATGGCGAAAGGGGGTGCTGGCTTCTCCCACGCTGTCCGCAACTTTTTTGGCAGGTCAGCCCTGCCCTGTGGGCGGCAGGCTGGGTGCAGCTGTGTGCCGTGCCAGTCAGCCCCGCTGGGCCCAGACGGCCACTGCCAAGGGGTCTGGAGCGCAAGGTTCCTCGGTCCCGGGGTGCAGAGTCCGCTCCTCTGTGCTTTGCCTGGTGGGAGGCTCTGAGTTCTCTCGCTCCGGACGCAGGGACGGGGCGCGCGCCTCTCCCCTCCAGATGCGGGGTGCCCTGTTCACTCCTTCCTCCTCCTGCCCGGGAGGCACATGCATGGGTCTGGTCGCGGCCACCGCCTCTGCCGTTCGCGGGCTGGCAGAGCGTCCCCGCCCCACCGCGGATGCAGCCGGGGGCTGGGGTGAAGCGAGATGGATTCCCCTCCGCGAGTTCGGGCTTCCCCACCCGGCGCGGACCCGGGAATCGGTCTGCTGCCGCCGCTGAGGGTGCAAGAAGCACTTAACGGCAGTGCAGCCTGTGCCACCGGCTCCGGCTGGAGGCGGCGGTGGCGGCGCGGCTCGCACGGGGACTCGAAGCGTGGAGTATTCACCACTGGACCGCTAGGGAAGTCCCGCCTGGGGAATCTTGTTACATGCAGATTCTGATTCAGTAGGTCCACAGTGGGACCTGAAATTCTGCATTTCTAACAAACCTTCAGGTGTTGCTGCTGGTTTGCTGTGCACTCTGAATAGAAAAGCCCTAAGCTGTGCTGTTCAGGATGGCGGCCCTAGTCGCATGTAGCTCTTTAAATTTACATTGTTTAAAACTGAATAAAATTTAAAATTCACTTCTTTGGTCACACTAGCCACATATCAAGTACCTACTGTATTGAATAGCACAGGGATGAAACATTTCCAACACCGTAGAATGTTCTATTAAACAGCACTGTTTTCTAGAGCACTGTTTTTCAGACTGTTTTCTACAGGTCACCTACTAAATCAGAATCTCTAGGGATAGGGGACTGGAAATTTGCATTGTAAACAAGCACCCCAGGAGGTTCTTATGCATGCTAAAGTTATAGGAAAACTTTTACAGAGTCATAAAGTCTGATGTTTAGAGATACGTCTAATGTGGGAATAGGTAAATATCAGAGACAGACATGGAGAAGCAGCTCAGCTTAAATTGGAATGCCCTTCTTGTCAGCCATGGGAAATATGTCCAGTTGTCTACAGGTGCAGTAGGTTTCACCTGGTGGAGCTGACCTCTGACACCAAAGCCATGTAGGGTGGAAGAGGTATAAACCACTCAAGCCAGGAGTGTTCTGCAGGTGTGCAGCCTGTCCCAGATGTGTTCTCTGATCCCACATGCCTCCTGGTCCACCGGGTGCTAACATCTGGTGCGGACTAGAAGCTGCATTCAGTTTCAGGGATGACTCTCAACCCAGGTTAGTACAATCCAGACATAGTTCTCTTCTTTTTCTTTAGATCTTTTGGATCTCCCTTTTCTGTGCAGGAACATATTTTGGGCAGATCCTCTAGTTTTTGGATCACCTTCAGATATAAAAAGAAGTTCCATTCTCAGGTTTCAAAAAGTTCAGTCCAACCTTATATCAAAAGTTCACTTTCTCATCCAACTCCATGATTGTTTCTTTCTTCCACTTGTGGGGAAGTGGGGAGAGGTCTCGGTGTGGTATTTCACTTCCCTTGCTCCTTTCTTCTGGCACAGAAAGTTCTGACAATTGGAGGAAAAGGACAAAGCTCACCTGAGTGGGCGCTGGTGTAACCTGGCCGTCAGTGCCTTCTGCATGCCAAATGCCCACTTACGGGCTATCTTTCATAGAGGCACTTTGTGAGAATCTCTGCTGGGACTGCGTGCACCGAACCACTCTCCCGCTGACCTCTGGTAGCCTCCTCCCAGCCCCTGCCCTCCAGAGGCACAGGGAGGGCAAGGAAAATGACACAGCCTTCTCTATAGTTACAGAGTCCCTTATTTCAAAGAATCGTCTTAATCACTTACCTTTTCTAATACAACCTGGAGATGGATGATTGTGGTGGCTAGTTGAAGAACCATGCTGGCTACCTTTTACCTGCTGGTAAAGCCGGCATGGATATGTGTGTTGGACGCCTCTTGTGCTGCTCCTATGTCCTCTGGGGCTATGTTTTTCTCCAGCCATTGCTGCAGCAAACTGGCTGCCTACAGGTGAAGACAGCATCTCTCCTCACCTGCAGGGCTTCCCACCCCGGAATGTCATGTCTGAGTAAGACCCTTGCAAGAGCCCTCTCAGTCACCCTGGCGCATGTGCACACCTTGCAGTGCAGGGAAGTCAGCATCCCAAGGGGCAGCGCTTGACCAGTGCAGGTCAGGAGCCCGTGGATGAATTCTCTCCACTTCCAACCTTTGGGCAGACAATTCTGAGTTCTTTTCTGTATTGCTCCTCAAAGGATCACCAGGCTAGTAGCGCTGAACTTCCGTGACCTTTCTCTGCTTCCTCTTCTCAGTCCCCCATTCCTGTTTCTCGGGCCACTTCCCCAAATATACTTCTGCATGCATTTCCTTGTCCCAGGGTCTGATTTTCAGGGGACCAGGCTAAAACAACATGTCCCTCACTTCTCTTTAGAATGTGTAGATACCTGTCACCATTGTCCCTGCCATGGAGACTGCAGAAATTCCAGGGACAAGGAAAAGCCCCATGGAACCACATTTTACACATGGTAATTGTACATGGGGAGCTGACAGGCACAGGCTGATCACCGAAGCGGAACTCCATGGTGGTTAGCAGTCTGCACGGCATTCCTGTTGATAGAAGTTCACGTTCTTGTTCTCCTTTTTGAATGTGGGTGATGTACAGTGGACAGATAAACCTTGATTTACTTGTTGAAGAGAGCTCTCCAAAGGCAGGAGGTAAATTGGAGTCTACTGTCAGAGGTTACTTTGTGTCTGACTATATCAGCTATGGTCCTTTACTTCAAGCAGAGACCGAACTTAAGTAAGAGAAAAAGAGATATTGGAAGGAGCAGTGGGTGCTGTGATGAGCTGCCTGATCCCCATTTAGGACTGAAATATGCTTTGCTCCAGCTGCCAGAATGTTGGCTGCTGGCAGCTCAGAGCTGAGGCCCTCGCCTGGAATTGCTCTTGGCTAAACAAAGTCATCTTTCCCAAGGTTAGCGCCCCTTCTTGGTGACAACCCATACCCAGTGTCTGGTCATTGTAGAGGTACGAAGGCCTGGCTCCTTGCTTCAAGGCAGGCCGCCACTGAAGGGCCATCCCAGCTGCAGCTCCCATGGGACTGGCTGAGGCCTGTGTGCTGTGCACAGCTGCATTGCAGTTCCAGTTCTCTCCCTGCCCAGTTCTGTTTCTTTCCCTCCCTCAAAGCCTTAGAGCATTCCTCGGTAAACTTCCAGCACACCAATCTCCAACTCACTTTGTTTCCTGGGAAATCTGATACTGGGAGTTCACATTACTGAAGGAAGAACTAAACGCACAAAGGACAGAAAACAGGGCAGCCCTGGGGATCCTAGTGGCAGAAACTTGTAAATCCTTTAGAGGGATGTCAGGGCATCTCCGCTCAATATTCACATTCCTGGGAAGGAATATATGATGGGCTTGTTAAGGTCAGGAAGAAGGGCCCTGTGATTGCAGCCCCATCAGAACTGCATGAAGCAGCAGACAAGAAAGAAAAACAGTAAGTGTCTTCTGGACCACGGTATCTGGAGTTCCCTTGGAGGAAGAAGTTGAATATGTTGGCTGAGGACTGGAGCTCTAAGCAGAGGGTGCCACGGCTCACAGGTTGCCAAAGAACAGGATTGCCCCTGACCCTGGGGCAGGAGCAAGTGGAAATAAAACCCTGGGAACTTTACCCAAAGTCCATCAGGGTGCATCACCGAAACGGGAGACAGGTTTGCTGACTGGTTCTTGCTTGCTGGGTGGCTTCTTATAGGAGGAACAGTGTCCCTCAGGTGGACTGAGAATCCTGGAAGTTCTGCCAGATTTGGTGGAGGGACCCTACCTCTGGGGGATGCATATGTAGCAGGCTTTTAAGGAGTGCTTTCTATGTACCAGGAACCACCAAACATTAACTTTCTTCTTCCTCTTGAGTTCAGAACCAGCTGAGAGACAGACACAGGGCTCAGACAGAGGGTAAGTCAAGTATCAGCTTTGTTTTTTTAAATTTTTATTGGAGTATAGATGATTTACAATGTTGCGTTAGTTTCAGGTATACAGCAAAGTGAATCAATTATACATATACATGTGTCTACTCTTCTTTTTTCTTTTTTTTTTTTAAAGATTCTTTTCCCATGTAGGCCATTACAGAGTATTGAGTAGAGTCTCCTGTGCTATACAGCAGGTTATTATTAGTTATCTATTTTATATATATTAGTGTGTATATGTCAGTTCCAATCTCCCAATTTATCCACACCTCCCACACCCCCATTATCCTCTGGTAACTCTTAGTTTGTTTTCTACATCTGTGACTCAGCTTTGTTGATAGTGGGTGGAGGATGGGGCTTGGCTGTAGGGCTTCCTAAGACTTGGCTCCTGCCTGGCTGCTCCTGCACTCATCCTCAGCCAGTCATGCGTACAACTGGCCAGACACCCACAGGCCCTCTGAGCAGGGCAAGAGCTCAGCGTGTGGCAGAGAGCACTTTTTCTATGGGGAGACAGGTCCAAAACAAAGAAACCAGGGAAGGCTGAATCCTTCAAACCCAAAGGTCCTTCTGTGAATCCTAGCAGCCAGTGGGGGGAGGAGGAAAGGAGAGAGGGCAGGAGTATTACTCTGGCTGAATTCTCCCACCTGAGCCAGGGACACGGAAGTGCAGGACAGCTACTCCCCATGTATGTACATACACTAACATATTCAGGGCCTTGTCACTCTAGGAGGTAGGACTGTGCCCAATTCACAGAAGAGGAAACTGAGACCAGGATCATATTCCAAGTAAGTGGAGGCTCAGGATTTGAACCAAGGCTTCCCTGATTTTAAAGCCCATGTTCTTTTCACCACCCCGTGCCTCCATCTTCATTTAGAATGCTGGAGAAAGGAGGTACTCCTCGATCACTTCCTGAACGCTTACAGGGAGCTCTCCTGGGTCCTGGGACCACCAGCTCAGTTTGGGCTTGGTTGCTTGAGTTCCCTCAAGTACTTGAGTCCATGAAGTTGGGCATGCGGCAGATTGGAAGAGACAGTCACCTGGCATAAACGGGAAGACTGGGAGAGGGGTCCCTTCATGTGGAGCTGGACTTTGGTCTCCCCTTCAGGACCTACGCCTGGGGGCCAGGCCAGGCTGTCATCATAAGGCCAAAAAGGTGGCTATAGTGGTCTCACCGGGCCTCCCACTGGGGATCCCTGGGCCCCATGAGGGCAGCTGCTGTAGCTCAGCCCCTCCAGTTGGGTCTGTAGAAATCAGTTCGTGAAATCAGCTTTTTCCAGGACTGGGCCAGCTGGGGTTTCTCTATCAGCTCAGATATGCCTTTCTGTTTTGTTCATTTGTTTGTTTTTGCTTTTCTCTATTTTTTTGGCTGTGCCGCATGGCATGTGGGATCTTAGTTCCCCAACTAGGGATCGAACCCGCGCCCCCTGCGGTGGAACCTTGGAGTCTTAACAACCAGACTTCAGGGAAGTCCTACAGAAATGCCCTTTTGGCTTACTTCTCTCTGACCACAAAGTGCCAGCACTCAGCCAGTCCTCAGTGGGCTACTTCCCCCAAGTCTGCGTTTTCTCTCGATTTCCTTAGAAGCCTTTCTGTCATCCACCAAGTGGTTATGTTCCTTGCTTTCCAGTTTCTCTATAGATGGTCCAACCATTACACATCTGCATTCCCTCCCCTTATCTTTCTCTCCTTCCTTCCCATCTCCCTCCCCTCTCATCCCTTTGCTCCCTCTCTTTCCTTCTCTCTCTCCCTCTTTCTTTGTCTCCCTCCAAATCCATCTCCCATCTCTATGTCTCTCCCTTCCCCTCTCTTCTTCCCCAACACCCTCACTTTGAACCCTGGGGGGACGGGGCTTTCTGCAAAGGAAGGGTCCTTGTCACATGATTATGAGACCTCCAACGTTATCTAGCGGAAAGCAGTACCCTGGGTATGTTCTGCTAGGGACTAAGGGACCATAAAGGAGTCCTGAATATGATGGAAAATCACTGGAAGGTGCTGGATTTGGGGCAGATGCTGCAGGGGTGAAGGTGGGTATCTGTGTCCCCAGAATGAGAGAGCAGGTGACAAAAGGAGAGGGGTTCCATACCTCATTTTAACCTCTTGATAGTTTTGCCCAGACCTAGTCCTGCCAGTGTTATTATCACCTGTAAATGCATTGATTTCTACCATCGAATCCATCCATTTTTTAATTAAGGCTTATATAAAGTTAAAAAAAAAATCCCATCCACATCAGGCACTAGAAGGGAAATTTCAGAGAATGAGATGATCAGATTTCTAAGCTTATTGAAACACCTATAGATAACTGCATGGCTGCTCATGCCATTTTAAAAACACAAGTGTGGCTAGGCGAGCCACTTAATAATGTGGGAATTGTCGGCGGTGCGGATTGTGGACAGAGGATGAGCTCACCCTGGGCAGCTGGCATTGGCTGTTGCGGAAATGAACCACTGTGGCATGCTGCAGGCCAGCTGCACGGGGTCACACTGCAGATGGAGCCTCACAGCTTCTTAGGACCTGCCACCGTGCAGCCAGCCACCCTGCAGGCAAAGTGTCCAGGTCTGTCCAAGAGCAGTAGAACCCAAACTCATCCCGTCCGGTGTCAAGCCACACCCTGGAGCTCACTCTTGGATTAGCTATAGGTCTGCAGAGGCATTTAATCCTTACCACAATCCTGAGATACATATTTTTACCCCTATTTTCCAGGTGAAGAAAATTGGTGAGCACAGGAGGGAGGGAATTTAAATACAGAACCACAGGATGAAGCAGCAGAGCTAGGGCTGTAGCCCGGGTTTTCCAAGTCCTGGTCATGTGCACCTTCTGCTCTATCAGGCTACCCCACCACCAAAAACAGTCTAGATGGGGAGCAGTTAAAGGAGCCATCTTTTGGCCTCCGCGGTAAATGTGTGAGAGTTGGTAGGTGAAAGGGGCATGTGGAACATAGGAGTTATGAGTATAGACTCTAAAATCAAGCTCTGTGGGTTCAAATCCTGGCTCCCCCACTTAGGAGCTGTGTGACCTTGTATAAGGTACTTAACTTCTCTGTGCCTCTTTATAAAATGGGGAATGGTAATAATATCTACCTTGTAGGTTTGTGGTAAAGGTTAAAAAGATAATGGATAAAGCGTTGAATACAGTGCCTGGCACACAGTAAGTTGGGTAAATGGTATATATAGCTTGAGCCCACTTTTAGAATCAGAGGAAGTCTGTGAAAGTGCCTTGTATAGTGCCTGTCTCATCTAGGTGATCAGGAATTTCCAATACCTCCCTGCCATCTTTCCTCTGGTTTTGAGTCCTTATAGGCCCTCCCTGCAGTGGACTAGGATGCTGCAGGTACCAGGTTAGAAGAGCTGCATCTCAGAATTGACCCCTGACTATGCAGTACACTAACTGTGACCCTGCAACTGGCCTGGGCTTCATTTTCCTCAGCTATAACATAAAGGGATAAGGATATAGCTAGGTTTGAGCAAGTGTGTTTCGTGAACTTCTACATCAGAATCACCTCAGTGGATTGTTGAAAATGCACATTCGTGGGCCTTTCTCCGTGTTGACCAAATCAGAATCTCTGATGGTGGGGCTCTAGAACCTACATATGTAAAAAGCATTCCCCACTCTGTGTCCTGGCCCAACTCTCAGGGATTCTGATATAATTGGTCATTAATAAAATAATGAAAGTAAATAATAAAATACATTAATAAATTAAAATTTAATTTAATTTTTATCTCTGGTTGTTGTACAGATTTTTTGTTTGTTTTTGGTTTTTAACAGTTTTACTGGATGTGCCCAGATATGGTTTTCTTTGTACTTATTCTGTTGGGGGTTCATAACACTTCTTTCATCTATGGTTTGATGTCTTTGGTCAGTTTTGGAAAATTCTCAGTCATTATCTCTGTAAGAATTACTTCTGTTCATTTGCTCTTTCCTCTCCAAGACTCCAATTACATGTGTGTTGGACCTGTTTGCCATGTCCCATTTTGTCTTATATACTTGCCTCCCCATCCCTGTTCAATATTTTCCATCTATTTTTTTCTCTCCATTCTTTCAATCCAGATATTCTCTAGTGACCTTTGAAGTCTCTAATCCTTTCTCCAGCTGTGCCTAATTCACTATTATACTCATCTATGGAGTTCTTAGTTTTAGGTATATATTTTCAGTTCTAGAATTTTTATTTGATTTTTAAAAATACATTTTAATCCTTTACTAATATTCTCCACCTTGTCCTTCATTTTCTTTTCTTTCTTTTTTTTTCTTTATTTATTAGGATTGCAAAATGGCTACATTCTATCCTATTCTCTATCATTCTATCTTCATTTATTATTAGCTGGAAAACATCTAAAAGGTGCAACTTCCACTCATCAACTATTTGATTAATTGAGGTATAGATTTTACAAGAGAGGCAGGATAAGTGCTTCAGTCAAACTTACAGATTGGAACTCATGATTAATCCTTATTGTGATGACTAATACGTTTAAAATTAATTTTTATTGGAGTATAGTTGCTTTACAATATTGTGTTAGTTTCTGCTGTACAGCAAAGTGAAATTTGGATTTCTTCATGTCCTTCATTTTCTTGGACATATTACTCACAGTTGTCTTGAAAGCCTATCTGATAATTCCAATATTGGCATCTCCTTGGATCTCTTTCTATGTCTATGTTTTCTCTTGGTTTTTGGCCCTTCATACCTCCTAGGATACTTTGTAATTTGCTTATCGAATGTCAGATATTATGTATGAAAAATTGTGAGATAATTTGAGGCTCTGAGAGGATCTACTTTTGCTTTTGGAAGTTAAGGGAGGGGCAGATCATCATAATCCAGTCTGGGTTGAGCAGATTTGAAACTAGGCTTTAGTCTTTGTGAAAAAGGCTCTCTTTCTGGTTAGTCCTTATTCCTAGGTTTCAGATCCTAGCTGAAATCTTGGGGTGTGTACCAGGATACCCCATCTTGCCCTCAGCCCCCATTTTTCTCCCCCAGTTTGCCGAGACGACAAAAACACTGTTTAGCTTCACGCCCTGTTGGCTGCTGGTTTCTACTTTGTTTCTCCTTCTCTTGGCTTCTTCACTGATCAGTTTCTACAAAACACAACTTCTCAGCTTTTAGGGTTTTCTCAAGAATCAGCAAATGCTTCAAGGCCAAACGCTGTGCCCAATGTCAGGTTCACCTCCTGTGATTTCCTTCTCTGAGATCTCAGTGCCTTGAGATCTTGCCACATTTGCTAGCTCTCTGTTGTTTTGTAAACAGAATTTTTGAAAAACGTAATTTTGTTCATAGTTTCTACTTGTTTGCAGTAGAAATGTTGATCTGTATAAGTTAGTGTGTCATAGAACGAAACTCCTTGGTATTGTTTGTCTGATCTTCTCGGGGGTTTTAGTGGGAGAAGCACTGGACAGAATCAACTCCTTGCTAGGTCATAAGAACCACCTGAGGCCCTCGTTTAAAAGTCTCATTTCCTGGTCCTGACTTACGCATACTGAATCACAGTCTCCAGGGAAAAAGACAGGTAATTTGTAGTTCTAACAAGTACTTCTAACAAAGGCACAATTTGGAAACACTGAACAAGTGACTCTAGGGTCCTGAGCACTTTCCAATTGTATTCTGCTTGCCTAAGCTTATTCCAGTTACCCCAGTGACTCTACTTACCTACCAATAACCCCTGTGTATACTGGTGAGAAAGAGCCTGGCAGAGAGGGCAGGGTGCTGCCTTTTTACTACCCCCTCCAAATTACTTTTGCATTCTGCACCTTCAAGAGTGGGAGCTTCCTTTTGCTGAATTATTTCCAATTTCTTCCTTAGACGTTTTAATCAGAGATGAGATGAAAAATGACTGGTCTTTTGCCAGCATTTCAGTCTAAGAGGAAGTTATTTGCCTCTTAGAAGTCCATTACTTTGCAATGGCTTTAGCGCAGAAGGCAGTGTGATAATGTAGAAAGGGACCTGCAATCTGGGGATCAGGGATGAGCCCAGGGTACTTTGGTGGCCTAGGAGTTGTGGGCATCCCTGCCGCCACCTCTCCTCCCTGCATTAATGTAAGCTCCCTTTGTCTGCTTGACTATATCTGTTTGTCATCCTCCAATCGCCAGTCGTGAGACTAGAGTGCAGTGCTGAACTTCACCACTGACATCCTTTTTAACCCTTGCTGGCTCCTCTGCCATCTCCTTCTGCTGAGTCCCCCAATAACATTTTCCTGCATTAGCGTCTTCCCCTTGTTTTCTCTTCCTTAGCTCCTTTTTCTCTCCTTCGTCCCTCCTCTCCTCCTTCTCCTCACACCACTCGCCCTCTTCTTCCTTCTCCCTATTCCAGAATCGGAACAGGGGCTGTAGTATCCTCTCTTGTACCTTCCCTCTATCATTCCTCACCACAGCTCTCTCCAGAACCACCTCTCAGCGGATGGGAGCTCAGACAGGAGGATAAAGTTGTCAAATTCCTTTTCTCTGGACTGTATGGTAAGACCAGTTTCCCTAGTTCTCTCTGGCTCAGGAGGACACGTCCCACTTTGGAGGTCTCTCACTGTCCTAATGCATGGACTACGCAGTAAATGCTACCCACATCAATAGGAAAACAAGGAAATATGCCCAGTGGAAAAAGGGAAAAGGACATGAAAAGGTAATTCATAAAAGAAGAGACACACCATCAACAGATGAATGGATAAGGAAGACGTGGCACATATATACAATGGAATATTACTCAGCCATAAAGAGAAATGAAATTGAGTTAGTTGTAGTGAGGTGGATGGACCTAGAGTCTGTCATACAGAGTGAAGCAAGTCAGAAGGAGAAAAACAAATACCATATGCTAGCACATATATATGGAAACCTAAAAAAAAAAAAAAAAGGTTCTGAAGAACCTAGGGGCAGAAAAGGAATAAAGACGCAGACGTAGAGAATGGACTTGAGGACACAGGGAGAGGGAAGGGTAAGCTGGGACAAAATGAGAGAGTGGCATGGACATATACACACTACCAAATGTAAAATAGATAGTTAGTGGGAAGCAGCCACATTGCACAGGGAGATCAGCTCTTGCTTTGTGACCACCTAGAGGGGTGGGATAGGGAGGGTGGGAGGGAGACGCAAGAGGGAGGGGATATGGGGATATATGTATATGTAGATCTGATTCACTTTGTTATAAAGCAGAAACAAGGGGCTTCCCTGGTGGCGCAGTGGTTGCGAGCCCGCCTGCCGATGCAGGGGACATGGGTTCGTGCCCCGGTCCGGGAAGATCCCACATGCCGCAGAGCGGCTGGGCCTGTGAGCCATGGCCGCTGAGCCTGCGCGTCCGGAGCCTGTGCTCCGCAACGGGAGAGGCCACAACAGTGAGAGGCCCGCGTACCGCAAAAAAAAAAAAAAAAAAAGCAGAAACTAACACACCATTATAAAGCAATTATACTCCAATAAAGATGTTTAAAAAAATAATTAAACAATGAGACACAAATAGCCACAAATATGTGAGAAATATTTAATTTCATATATCATCGTAGAGCTCCAAGTCAAACCATGGGAGTGCTAAAAACTAATCAGAACAATGATAGTGAGTTTTGGCTCTGATGCAGGGAAATGGACACTCTTATATACTGCTGTGAGAGTATAAGTTTTTCAGTCTTTCTGGAAAGCAATTTGGCAAAATGTAACAGATATCTTATAATGTTCCATGATTTTTGACCCTGTATTTTTACTTTCAGGAATTTATCCCAGTGAAATAATGTAAGCTATTTTCCCAGAGATATAAACAAAGATGTTCAGCATGGGGCTGTTTTCATAGTGATAACTTGTGTTATCTGGTGAAATATAGCCACACAATGATGGGGGACTGGCACATTTATACCAATCATACACTGCATAGCCGTTTAAAATATTGTTGATGGGGCATCCCTGGTGGCGCAGTGGTTGGGGGTCCTCCTGCCGATGCAGGGGACACGGGTTCGTGCCCCGGTCTGGGAGGATCCCACATGCCGCGGAGCGGCTGGGCCCGTGAGCCATGGCCGCTGAGCCTGTGCGTCCGGAGCCTGTGCTCCGCAACGGGAGAGGCCACAGCGGTGAGAGGCCCGCGTAATTCAAAAAAAAAAAAAAAAAAAAAAAAAAAAAAAAATATATATATATATATATATATATATATATATATATTGTTGATGAATGTTTAAAGAGGAGGAATGTTCAAGTTCTCAGGTTTTAAAAAAAACAGGTTACAAAGCAATTATGTCACAATAATTGCATTTTGTGGGGAAAAAACAGCAATTGCATTTTGTAGGAAAAAAATCAATGGAAGAATATATATTAAAATGTTAATATGGCTATATCTCTGTTTGTTTTATCATACACAAAAATCAAAGAAACATGATTTATTAAAGACAATAGAAAGAAAGCAGTAATATTGATCACTAGAGTGTAGGAATAGTGGCTTGCATTCTAGTCCTAAATTTGCCTCCTGTGCTTTGAGAGGCTTAGAGCAGGTCACCTTTGTTCTTTCAGGGGCAGTTTCCTTATCTGTAAAATAGAGGCAGCCCTTGCTCCATGTAGTAGCATTCATATGTGTTTAGGACTTTCCTGGTTACAGATCCTTTTTTTAATCCACTGTTTGATTTTGTCCTCACAACTGTATCTTGCAGGATTGATCAAAGGAGATCAACAATTTGTAGGCCATTGGCTATTTTATTATCAGTTGATAAATGAGAAATCCATCGTATTTTTATGTGCTGTATTGCAAAGAAAGGCTTCCTAAAGATCACGAAGGACAAGGCTTTGAAGGAACTAGAATGGCCTGGTGTGGTAGCCGAGTTAAAGCTGGGCAGGATCTGGGTGGCAGATGGTCCACACTGTTGGGTCTGTGGTCAGTTACTAGTTGAGGATGGAGAGGTTGGTAGCAAGCCATGGTCAGGACTGGAGCAGGCCAAAGAGAAGTGTTGGAAAACCCAGAAAGTGATGATGGAGAAAGCTCCTCAGGGTGCAGGGATTGACCCAGGAAAGGTGGTTTCACTGGAGGTCCAGCTCAGGGTCCAGATATAGGACTTGAAGGCCCTAAGAAAAGAGTTGGAGCCAGCCCAGCAGGACCTAGCTGGGCAGAGGAGAGGCTGGAGATTTTTAAGGCTGGGAGCAAGCATGGCAGGCCTCACTAGGGAGCCCAGAAACAAAGATTTGACACATGCAGACTTGTGTGCAAGTTGCAAGTCTGCACTTATGCAAAACCAGCAGCAGTGGAGAATGGGTAATAGATGAACCAATCTACAGATAACCTGGAAAAATGAACTCACTTAAGTAAAAATCGAGCGGTTAACCTCCTGCTCACTAACAGGTCGGAGCCTAATCTTTAAAACTGATGTTCCTGATCTCAAGGTGCCTTAGGTGGTAATATGAGCCATGACTGACATGGTATATCTTCTCCATAAATACATTTTCCTTTAACAAAAAAGTGTAGCTTTCCTGCCCATGGGGCCACTTTTTGATGCTGAGTGTGTCCTGAACTGAACTCCTCTGTTTATGGAAGAGGCTCAATATGAAACTGCAAATTGACTCTTCTATCACAATCCTTTTAATTACTGCACGTACCCAATTTTATTATCCAATTATGGGCAAGATTAAAGTTCATCAGACTACTTGTTTTATGTGAAATTCCTTCATCTCCAAAAGATCAGAGGGACATTAAAGAACAAATGAAACAGTCGGTTGCAGATTACACAGGTTGATTTATCATTGATCTTCCATGAACAGCAAAATGGCTCTGAGATTTCTCCCAGCCTAATAGGCCTATGTGTACAGTGTACTGTATATCTTTTCATTTCAGCCTTGAAGAAAATATGATATATCCCCGGTGGGAGTCATAATTTCACAGAATGTATACTGCTTAAGGCTCCACAGTGCCCAGCCAGTTTGTTACAGCAGATGGATGAGAGCTCACTGTTTCATGAAATTGCTTTTGAATATTTGCAGAATGACCTTTTCCCACTCTGTCCCACGGAAATGCATTAACTCATTCTACACGCCATGGAAAAATACGAACCACTCTCCTGCAAGGCCTGGTTGCACATCTTTTTCTATGAAACGTTTCCTGACGTGTTCCCCACCACCAAAAAATGTCATTTCCCTGAAGTTCCCTTCCAGAGAGAAAAGGGGAAGGAACAAAGGCATCTACTGGGTGATATTACCAAGGTCACACAGCTGGTAGGTGGTGGTACCAGGATTGTAATTCAGGTCTGGCCGTCTCCAAAGCTCTAGCTACTTCCACACCCCTGCAGCACATTATTTTTACCTGTTCTGTGGCCTTTATCCCCTTTTCCTTTTTATTTGAGCAATTGGAACACATTTTCCAATTCATCCCACTCCCCCCAGGCCCTAGTGTCCATTGGGAGATTGGGATTGACATACATACACTACTACATATAAAACAGATAACTAATGAGAACCTACTGTATAGCACAGGGAACTCTACTCAATGCTCTGTGGTGACCTAAATGGGAAGGAAATCCAAAAAAGAGGGGATATATGTATATGTAGAGCTGATTCACTTTGCTGTATAACAAGAAACTAACACAACATTGTAAAGCAACTATACCCCAATAAAAATTAATTTTAAAAAAGATAATATATGAGGTTATGGAGGTGTTAACTAACCCAACTGTGGTCATCATTTCACAATACATACTTGTATCAAATCATCACTTTGTATAACTTAAACTTATACAATGTCCAACATCATTTACATCTCAATAAACCTAGGAGGGGAAAAGAAAATTAGAGCATCTATGTATTTCCCTTAAGAAATTAGTATTCATTGAAAATCTAATAATATGGATTTATGGTTGCATCTGAGGAGAAATTAAAGGAATGAATAATCTAAAAAAAAAATTGGAACCCATTTTCCTTCTGTCACAGTGGGAGCTCCAGGTATTGCTTTCTGTCCCCTCCTCTGCCAGCAGCTCCTCAAGCATATCTTGCATTTGGAAGATACTCAGTGTATCAGTCAGGGTTTAAACAGAGAAGCAGAAACCCTAGAAACTTGTATACATATATATTTGGTTCTGTGACAGGGTTAGTTACAGGAATTTCATGTGTTGCATTTGGTGTTGAAGCTTGAAGATCACGGGGTGGGCCGTAGGGAAGAGATGATGGATAGAGGAGGGAAAGAATATGCTGGAACCACAGGTACAAGCTGGGCCACAAGGATAGACTGAACCCATGTCAGTTCTTTTGCCTCTGACCTCAATGGTGTGGGTGGTCTGCAGAAGCCAGGCTCTTTATCCTGGAGCTAACCGTACACACCTGGCCCAGGATTTGGAGAAGCTGAAGGATTCAGAGGCAGGTGGGGCAGTTGCAGGCCTGACTTCCTGCATCACACCAATGGGCTGGGTCAGCAGAGCAGTGACCATACATGTGAGTAAAATGGCTACTGCTCCCCTCCCACTGCCCGGATCTCCCACAGTGATCCCCCCGTGCCCTGCCCTAACCAGAAGCCTACAGGAAAGGGGGCTCTGGGAAATGTAGTTCAGCCTAAGAAAGTCACTATGGTCCACTTCTGTCAGCTTGGTACCCACACACATCTCTTTAATCCATACTTAGTCTCCAAATAAAGACAACGACAAAGCCATGCTTCTGTGTCATGTGCTACAACTAACCTGCATTCAGCCAAAGAGGCACTAACCCTTTCCTCAGAACAGGATATAAAGTCCCTTTTTTGGTCTTAGGGTAGTCGCTCTTTTCGTAGCCAATTCACACTCTCCTTTTGAGATATTAAATACTGACGTATAAGGCTAACTGCTATTAACACAGCTTATGCAGATGATCAGGGGATGATAAAGGGAAAAGTACTTGGCTTATTTGTACATATATTTATATCAAAATAAGAAAGAAATATTCATGAGTATTATAGTCTCATTTTCTACAACTGGTCATAGCTGGCATTTATAATTACCTTCTTTCATTACTCATTCAATATTTCCTTTGCCTTCAGCAGACGCCCTACGTGGTGGATCTAGGCCAGGAATTGGCAAACTTTTGTAAAGTGTCAGACAGTAAACATTCAGGCTTTGAGGGTTAGAGAATCTCTCTCTCAGTTACGCAACTCTGTGGTTACAATGTAAAACAGCCATAGACAACACATAAACAAATGGGTGTTACGATAAAACTTTGTTTACAAAAATAGGTGGAGAGACGGATTTGGGCTGTGGGCTACATTTTGCTGATTACTGCTTAGGTCATTAGCAGTCCTGCCTGAATTGGGTTGTTGTAATAGTTTTCCAGTTAACAGAGGGGAACTCTTGCAAATTGGGATGATTTAGTTGGCTCTGCAAGTCCTGATAGCTAGAAATGTACATCATATAGGGCTTGCACTGGCTGCATGTCACAGAAAACTTATCTAACAATGGCTTAAACACACAGAAATTTCCTAAAGAAGCCTATTCAGGGCCGGCGCAGCTGCTTAAGGGAGAAACCAAGAGTCTAGGTTTCTTTTGGCTCTCTGCTTTGTCATTCTTAACCTGTGGGTTTTATCCTCATGGTTGCAAGATGGCTGCCTTTCCTCTAGGCATCACTTTCACATCCCAGGCAGGAAGAAGATAGAAAGGCACAGCCATATGCCAGGTGAGTTGGTTTTGTTATCCCTAAGGTCCCACACAGCAGACTACTGTTGACATATCACTGGCTAGTCAGATTCACCAGGTCACCTCTACCTCCAGTGGAGTTGGGGAGATGTTTTAAATTAGACATATTGACATGCCGAACAAAATCAGGGTTCTATTATTGGAATAGAATATTGAGAGAAGGAGAGAATCAGTGTTGGATAAGCCACTAGCAATGTCTATCACAGCTAGGAAGAAAGAGATGATGGGATGGTGGGGGTGGGGAGAGGGCATAAGGACGAGAGCTCAAGGCCACTGGTACCCCAGTTGTACTCATTATAAAGCTGAAATGTCATGTCAGGAGTTTCTAAACGGTGCTTGAACTATTTTCACCTCTTTCTAAATGGGTCTTCCTTGACTCAGCAAATACCCCAAATGTTTCCCGCTACTCTAATTTGTACCCTCATTTGAATCTCCTTCTTTACAAATACCCAACTCATGAGACCATAGCATTTTCCTTCATTAATAAACAATTCTTTCTGGCTGTTTAGGAAAGAAAAGGAGGATAGTTTAAAAATACATAATTACTCAAAGACTACATTAATTCTACTTGGATGTCCCAGCAGGGAACTCCATCTGGGAGAATTAATGAATGCCTGACCTACAGAACTGTAATGAAAAACATATCACAGGGGACCAACGTTTTGATTTATTGATTAGAAGGGAGTTTTCCATGCTCTTTTGGTTTAATTACACACTCTAGAAGAGGCAAAGCTGACAGAGACAGAAGAGGCAGAGACTTAAGGGAGCTGAGAAGTTGGAAACTGCTGTATTGCATTCCCCCTTTTGTAAAGCTGTAGCTATTGGAGCTTGTGGGCAGAGACTCTAAGAAAAGGTGACTTGGGGGAGAAAGCCAAGAAATACATAAAAAGAATCTCTGCTGGTGCTTTCACAAGGAGATTGGTGGATGTAAGCACCATGGTCCGTCCTGTTGAGTGAGCAGGCTGGGTGCCGGGGCAGGTAGGTGCAGAGCTCACCTTATGTACACACCCATCCTGAGAATCCTGGGATCTTAGCCTGGCTCCCAGAAACCCTTGTCCTGAGCATGTGCTGGGCGTTCCAAGAGCAGTAGTAGAGAGGCCTTTTGGGACTAAGGCCCGATCTGGGGACAAAGGGATCAAGATTTCTCAATTCAGAGGCTTCTCAATCAGGAAACCTCAAAGATTTCTCAATCAAGGCTGCCCTGTGCTCTTGGGGGAATGTCTGAATAACTTGGAAACCATCCTGAGGTAGGTGCTGTGCTCTTTTGTGTGTAAGGCTGAGGGTTGCCCTCCTGTTGGATGCTAAGCCAGACCTAGGAAGCTTGTCACAGCTTCCTGTTGGGGTGACAGTGCCCTCTGGGATCCTCCGGCTGCTTCTGTGACCTCCTCTCAGTCCCTCCAAAGTGCCAGGTCCTCCCACCCAAGCTGCCACACACACCCCTCTCCTGGCAGGTGCTCTTTTCCCATCCCCACCCCTTTAATCCTAGGTTGTTGTTGATCTCCCTGCTCACCCATCAGAACTCTGATGTCATTTTCTCCAGGAGGACCCCAAAACTACACCAGGTCAAGGCCTACTGTTACCCACTCTCTAGCTTCTGATGGTTTTTTTTCCAATTGAAAAAATGCTATGTGTTAATATATATGAAACATAAAATTTACCATCTTAACCATTTTAAAAAAATATTTATTTATTTGGCTGCACGAGGCCTTAGTTGTGGCATGTGGGATCCTTAGTTGCAGCATGCCAACACTTAGTTGCAGCATGTGGGATCTAGTTCCCTGATCAGGGATCGAACCCTGGCCCCCTACATTGGGAGCGTGGAGCCTTAGCCACTGGGCCACCAGGGAAGTCCCCATCTTAAGCATTTTTAAGTGCACAGTTCAGTGGCATCAAGTACATTCACATTGCTGTGCAACCATCACCACCATCCGTCCCCAGAACTCTGTTCATCTTGCTGAATGAAACTCTGTCCCCATGAACACTAACTCCCCATCCCCCCTCCTCAGCCCCCGGTAACCACCCTTCTACTTTCTGTCTCTATGAATTTGACTCCTCTAGGGCCCTCATGTAAGTGGAATCATGCAGTATTTGTCCTTTTGTGACTGACATTTCACTTAATGTACTGTTTTCGAGGTGTTTCCATGTTGTAGCAGGTGTCAGAATTTATTTCCTTTTTAAGGCTGAATAATATTCCCTTGTATATATACCATATTGTTTATCCATTTATCTATTGATGGACACTTGGGTTGATTCCACCTTTTGACTCTTGTGAATAATGCTGCTATGAACTTGGGTGTACAAATATCTATTTAAGATCCTGCTTTCATTTCTTTTGGGTGTATACCCAGGCATGGAAATGCTGGGTCATATGGTAATTCTGTGTTTAATATTTTGAGGAACCCCCATACTGTTTTTCCACAGCAACTGTACCATTTCTACATTCTTACCAACAGTGGACAAAAGTTGCAATTATTCCACATCCTGGTCAACACTTGTTTCTTTCTGGTTTTTTTGATACTAGCCATCTGCATGGGTGTGAGAGGGTATCACATTGTAGTTTTAATTTGCATTTCCCTAATTATTAGAGATGTTGAGCTTTCTGGTACATTTTATTTCTAGCGTTTACTGCAATTTGTGATGAAACATTTATTTGTGAGATAACTTGCTTCATGTCCATCTTTCCCATTAGGCCCTGAGTCCTATAAGAGCAGGAGCCATGCCTGGCTTTGCTCACAATTTCATCTACAGAGCCTTGCTCACTGCTTGGCACACAGTAAGCACTTTACCTAAATCTTTTCCTTAATCCTATGAGGCAGTGTTTACAAATCCCATATAGATGAGAAGGCTCAGAGAAGTTAAGTGACTTACCTGAGGTCACACAGCTGGTAGGGGATGAGCTGGAATTCATACCCACATCTCCCCAGTTACAAGCCTTGCTCTTTCTACTAACATTCCTGAGGGAGTACCACACAGCAAGCCTGTTTCAGAGATGGCAGGTGGCCTTCATCTTAGCACCAAGGGCCTTGTCGCAGTTGAGCGGTACTGTGGATTTGCTGTTGGTGGCCTCTCTCCTGGTCTGGATGATGTTTCCTGCCTTCTCTTGTGCTGGTGTAGACCGGATCCTGACTCCAGCTGGTACATGAGGACACACATTAGCCCCTTGTGGAGAGTTTAGTTAAACGACCACTTAACACTGTTGCCCCGGCATCCATGTTGTGGGCTGAGCCTCCTGCAGGGGCCGTGAGCTGACAAGAACCCCTCCCTTGAGAGCATGCCCCAGGTAACAGCCCACAGTCACACGTGAGTGTCAGTTCCTGACATGACTTCCCCAAAGGCCTTGGTGATGAACAGTCTCTTGTTCCTCCCAGCTCCTTCCCCTTCAGTGTCCCTTAGATCAGAACCCCATGGAGCTTGCCAAAGCCCTGCTCTCCTGCCTTAGCCTGGGAACCCCAGAAGCACTCCACTCTGAACCCTAATAAAGGCACGTGCCCCTGGTCTTGCTGCTCACACTGTCTGCACCGTGCCTTGACCTCCCCTTGGGGTCCCTCCAGGTGTGCCGCATACCACCCCCAGGACCTGGGAGGAGTAGACTTCTCTACCTCACCTTTCCTTGTGGCCCTTTGAATCGTGGCTTACCATCCAGCACCCGACCCAGGGCTCTACTAATGGATGTTAACAAAGTCCCAACACCCCTTTTCTCCAGCCAGTCTGGCCTTTAGGGGTGTTGAGCCAGACTCCTTACCTTTTCCTGACTGCATTCTTTCTTTACTTTCACCCTCTGGATTCAGGGTACACCCAGTGCCAGCAGGATGCCATCCCTCATGGCTTGTGACAGTTTTCCCCCAGAGACGGCCCGTTCCACCATCCTGCCTTCCGTGGAGACCTTTGGCTCACCTCCCATGTCCTCCATGGGACTCAGCAGCTGGGACTGTGTCCCTGACCCCAGACCATTGTGTCCACCTTCTGCCCACCTACTCTGGTTGCCGGTTCCATGGTGGCCCAGGGACCGTTGTTGCCAACAGGGCCCTTCCTGCCAGGGGGAGCCTGACCTCCTGTGCCCAAGCAGATGGCACTGGAATGTGGTGAGCTCCCCTCAGGGCAGGGAGAGGAGAGGAGGGTTGGACACAGGGACTGGGTATTACTTGGAGCCACTTCTTCACTGAGATGTACCAGGTGCATCCTAAGAGCTCTGGGGAGAGTGATTGCCCTGCAGCCAGATGGGCTCTGAAGGGACCGGCACGGGCCTGTGTCTCGTGGCTGCGGAAGGACCAGGATAGGGATGGAGAGGCCCAGAGGGTGGATGAAGGAGAGCCAAGGAGAGCATCTGCTCTCATTCTTGCTGTCGCTCTTCTAGCCCCTTCCCTCTCACGCTGTTATTTCAACCCCCTTCGTGTAAAGTCATGCAGCTAGTATTGCCGAGTGTCTACTATGCTGCAGACCAGGTGCTCAGCTCTGGGGCGCTGTGGTTGTGCCTCGTTGGAATTCCAGTCCACCTGGGGAGATGCACTAGGGGGACACACCATCCATCAGACAAGTTGAACGTTCACCCCACAGCGCCCTGAGGGAGCAGGACATGAAGCGGTGGTGAAGGTCCACTGCAGGGCGGTTTGACTCTCGGGGAGCTCAGGGAAGGCTTCCTGGGGAGACCACACCTAAGGAGCAGTCTGAGGGCCGAGCAAGAGTCAAATGGGAGGAGAGGGACGAAGGGTGTCCCAGGCTGGGGAACAGTGTGTGAGATCTTATTGTCGGAGGGAGAAGAGCAAATTTGAAGGACTCAAGAAAGGTCAGGGTGGTGGAAGTGGAGAGATGGGGTGGTGTGGTGAAAAGTGAGGTGCTCAGTTGACTTCTAAGATAAACTCCAGGGCGGGCAGGGGTCGTAGGAGGCTGTTTCTTTTGTGGGCTGAGAGGATACACAAACAGGAGAGGAAATCGGCCAGTGGTGGAGACCATCAGCATCCTGCTTGTAGTTCATGCCTTTATGGTGCTTACCTGTGCCAGGCATGGCTCTAAGGGTGCTGTGGATTCTCCTTAGGAAAGAATGAGCAAAGGGCAAGGCAGCAGGGTGGATTCACAAAGATCTGCACCGTTTTCTTTGGAGTCATCATAGAGAGAAGGCCAGCAACTTCATGGGCATGCTTTACATTCCTCCACACTAATTAACGGGGTCATTTTATAAGTCAGTTTGGATAGTCAAAGGCTGGACTGAGGCTGAAGTGATTTAATAGATGGGAAAGCCAAGATGGTTTGAATGCTTTGCCTTTTACCTACAATTTTTTTTTTTTTTTTTTTTTTGCGGTATGCGGGCCTCTCACTGTTGCGGCCTCTCCCGTTGCGGAGCACAGGCTCCGGACGCGCAGGCTCAGCGGCCATGGCTCACGGGCCCAGCCGCTCCGCGGCATGTGGGATCTTCCCGGACTGGGGCACGAACTCGTGTCCCCTGCATCGGCAGGAGGACTCTCAACCACTGCGCCACCAGGGAAGCCCCCATGACTTGTTTTATTAGAGAGCAGAGAAATCGTGAAACATGCCATTTTCTGCTGCATTCTACCATGTTATTTTTCTTTTTCCTGGGTGGACTGCATGCCTTTTCCTAATATTCTGGCAGACACCTACTAATAGACTACATGAAAAATGTTAGAGTTTTATTTCAGGTCCAATTTTTTCGAGTTTTTTGAAGGGCTTTACGGGAAAGAAGCATGGGTGGTTGTCTCTGTGCGTGACCTTGATGAAAGATGAAAAGCTCTCTCCTTCTAGGAGTCGATGTATGATTTAGGATTCTGGGAGCAAGAAAGCATTCTGCACACAGAGAGGTATCTGGCTAACATCCCACCTGAGTTTCCCAGTCTGTGAAGTGTGAATGGCAATATTGTCTACTGCCCAGGGCCACGGTGCGGATTAAATAAGGTGATTCAAGCGAGAACCTAGAGTGGTGGTGAGCGCTCTATGAACTTGAGCTGTTAATTACATGCATGTTGACATGGGGCACATTCATGGACACTTGCAGGTGCATGTTCATATTGACACAAATGTGCACATGTGTGCATGCACACGCACACACATGCAGGTTTGCTGAAATTCCCAAACTGAAAAGTAGTTTTAGGTGGTTATTCATTTGTTTGTGTGGGGCTTGAATGGAGCAAGGGCGAGTTTGACTAGAAGTAATAAACCCACCATCCAGCCCATCCAACAGACGTCCAGCTATGACCTCAGGTGGCTTCCTACTGACTCCCAGGCATCTTTGATCTCCCACCCAGGCTTGAGTGACCATGTTGGCCCCTTGGGATCAGAGCAGCCACTCCAGACACTTGAACCATCACCATGACCTGCACTGGCAGTCAAGAGGCTGAATGTGGTGGCAAAAGGAGCAAAGGAGCTGTGCCCTCTCAGGCCCCCTCCTGCCCGGATGGACACCAAGGACAACTACCTGGTCTGCTTTGCCTTTGGTCTCTCTGGCCCCTCTGCCTGGGCACCCTCTCCACACCTACCCTCAGGTCCAACATCACCCATATTCCAAGGCCTGTCTCAAAATGCCATCTCCCCCTTCTCACCTCTTCTGAACCTTTTTATTTAGACCTGTCTTATAGATGTTGACATTTCTTTTGTGTGTTGTCCCCGCCAGAGCTCCCCTAGGAGGCTGGTCTTCCCTGAAGCCCCACATCAAGCTGGGCCCAGGTAACACAATGACTAGAGCTGCTCCGGGTGTCTTGTCTCCACACAGTAGCTCCCCAAATTCCAGCTGGATCCCGTCCCTCCCTTGCTTTAACCCTTCACTGATCTCCAGGGCACTCAGGATGGGATCCGTAGTCTTTCTTAGGCTGCCTGGTTTGACCCTCCATCCTTCTTCAGCCTCACTTCCCAGCGGGTTCCCTCCCACCAGGTCCCAGACATGTTCTCCAGCACGTGGAGAAAGCCAAGCTCTTCTCTGCCGCGGGGCCCTTGCACATGCTAGGCCATCTGCTTGGAGTTTCCCTCCCCTTCGCCTGGCCTCCCCATGCAGACTTTAAGTCTGAGCTTAAGTGTCACTTACTCAGAGCAGCCTTCCCTGATGTCCCCTTGTCCCACACGCCGTTCAACTCAGATGACATGTACTTATCATTCATGAAATTCATGACTGTATGTAAGTGCATGTTTGTCTTTGTGATGGTTTAAGTTGGGCATCTGTAATAGAACTCCAGGAGGGCAGAGTCTGTCTTGTTTTTTGTTTTTTTTTAACATCTTTATTGGAGTATAATTGCTTTACAATGGTGTGTTAGTTTCTGCTTTATAACAAAGTGAATCAGTTATACATATACATGTTCCCATATCTCTTCCCTCTTGCGTCTCCCTCCCTCCCACCCTCCCTATCCCACCCCTCCAGGCGGTCACAAAGCACCGAGCTGATATCCCTGTGCTATGCGGCTGCTTCCCACTAGCTATCTACCTTACTACGTTTGGTAGTGTATATATGTCCATGCCTCTCTCTCGCTTTGTCACAGCTCACCCTTCCCCCTCCCCATATCCTCAAGTCCATTCTCTAGTAGATCTGTGTCTTTATTCCTGTCTTACCCCTAGGTTCTTCGTGACTTTTTATTTTCTTAAATTCCATATATATGTGTTAGCATACGGTAGTTGTCTTTCTCTTTCTGACTTACTTCACTCTGTATGACAGGCTCTAGGTCTATCCACCTCATTACAAATAGCTCAATTTCGTTTCTTTTTATGGCTGAGTAATATTCCATTGTATATATGTGCCACATCTTCTTTATCCATTCATCTGATGATGGACACTTAGGTTGTTTCCATCTCCAGGCCACTGTAAATAGAGTTGCAATGAACATTTTGGTACATGACTCCTTTTGAATTATGGTTTTCTCAGGGTATATGCCCAGTAGTGGGATTGCTGGGTCATATGGTAGTTCTATTTGTAGTTTTTTAAGGAACCTCCATACTGTTCTCCATAGTGGCTGTATCAATTTACATTCCCACCAGCAGTGCAAGAGGGTTCCCTTTTCTTCACACCCTCTCCAGCATTTATTGTTTCTAGATTTTTTGACGATGGCCATTCTGACGGGTGTGAGATGATATCTCATTGTAGTTTTGATTTGCATTTCTCTAATGATTAATGAAGTTGAGCATTCTTTCATGTGTTTGTTGGCCATCTGTATATCTTCTTTGGAGAAATGTCTATTTAGGTCTTCTGCCCATTTTTGGATTGGGTTTTTGTTTTTTTGTTATTGAGCTGCATGAGCTGCTTATAAATTTTGGAGATTAATCCTTTGTCAGTTACTCCATTTGCAAATATTTTCTCCCATTCTGAGGGTTGTCTTTTGGTCTTGTTTATGGTTTCCCTTGCTGTGCAAAAGCTTTGAAGGTTTATTAGGTCCCATTTGTTTATTTTTGTTTTTATTTCCATTTCTCTAGGAGGTGGGTCAAAAAGGATCTTGCTGTGATTTATGTCATAGAGTGTTCTGCCTATGTTTTCCTCTAAGAGTTTGATGGTGTCTGGCCTTACATTTAGGTCTTTAATCCATTTTGAGTTTATTTTTGTGTATGGTGTTAGGGAGTGATCTAATGTCATATTTTTACATGTAGCTGTCCAGTTTTCCCAGCACCACTTATTGAAGAGGCTGTCCTTTCTCCACTGTACATTCCTGCCTCCTTTATCAAAGATAAGGTGACCATATGTGTGTGGGTTTATCTCTGGGCTTTCTATCCTGTTCCATTGATCTATATTTCTGTTTTTGTGCCAGTACCATACTGTCTTGATTACTGTAGCTTTGTAGTATAGTGTGACGTCAGGGAGCCTGATTCCTCCAGCTCTGTTTTTTGTTCTCAAGATTGCTTTGGCTATTCAGAGTCTTTTGTGTTTCCATACAAATTGTGAAATTTTTTGTTCTAGTTCTGTGAAAAATGCCAGTGGTAGTTTGATAGGGATTGCATTGAATCTGTAGATTGCTTTGGGTAGTAGAGTCATTTTCACAATGTTGATTCTGCCAATCCAAGAACATGGTATATCTCTCCATCTGTTTGTATCATCTTTAATTTCTTTCATCAGTGTCTTATAATTTTCTGCATACAGGTCTTTTGTCTCCCTAGGTAGGCTTATTCCTAGATATTTTATTCTTTTTGTTGAATGGTAAATGGGAGTGTTTTCTTGATTTCCTTGCAGATTTTTCATCATTAGTGTATAGGAATGCAAGAGATTTCTGTGCATTCATTTTGTATCCTGCTACTTTACCAAATTCATTGATTAGCTCTAGTAGTTTTCTGGTAGCATCTTTAGGATTCTCTATGTATAGTATCATGTCATCTGCAAACAGTGACAGCTTTACTTCTTCTTTTCCGACTTGGATTCCTTTTATTTCCTTTTCTTCTCTGATTGCTGTGGCTAAAACTTCCAAAACTATGTTGAGTAAGAGTGGTGAGAGTGGGCAACCTTGTCTTGTTCCTGATCTTAGTGGAAATGCTTTCAATTTTTCACCATTGAGGATGATGTTGGCTGTGGGTTTGTCATATATGGCCTTTATTATGTTGAGGAAAGTTCCCTCTATGCCTACTTTCTGCAGGGTTTTTATCATAAATGGGTGTTGAATTTTGTCGAAAGCTTTCTCTGCATCTATTGAGATGATCATATGGTTTTTCTCCTTCAATTTGTTAATATGGTTTATCACATTGATTGTTTTGCATATACTGAAGAATCCTTGCATTCCTGGAATAAACCCCACTTGATCATAGTGCATGGTCCTTTTAATGTGCTGCTGGATTCTGTTTGCTAGTATTTTGTTGAGAATTTTTGCATCGATGTTCATCAGTGATATTGGTCTGTTGTTTTCTTTTGTTTTTTGACGTCTTTGTCTGGTTTTGGTGTCAGGGTGTTGGTGGCTTCATAGAATGAGTTTGGGAGTATTCCTCCCTCTGCTATATTTTGGAATAGTTTGAGAAGGATAGGTGTTAGCTCTTCTCTAAATATTTGATAGATTTCGCCTGTAAAGCCATCTGGTCTTGGGCTTTTGTATTTTGGAGGATTTTTAATCACAGTTTCAATTTCAGTGCTTGTGATCGGTCTATTTATATTTTCCATTTCTTCCTGGTTCAGTCTCGGAAGGTTGTGCTTTTCTAAGAAATTGTCCATTTCTTCCAGGTTGTCCATTTTATTGGCATAAAGTTGCTTGTAGTAATCTCTCATGATCCTTTGTATTTCTGCAGTGTCAGTTGTTACTTCTCCTTTTTCATTTCTAATTCTGTTGATTTTAGTCTTCTCCCTTTTTTTCTTGATGAATCTGGCTAATGGTTTATCAATTTTGTTCATCTTCTCAAAGAACCACCTTTTAGTTTTATTGACCTTTGCTGTTGTTTCCATCATTTCTCTTTCATTTATTTCTGCACTGATCTTCATGATTTCTTTCTTTCTGCTAACTTTGGGTTTTTTTTTTTCTTTCTCTAATTGCTTTAGGTGTAAGGTTAGTTTCATTATTTGAGATTATTCTTGTTTCTTGAGGTAAGATTGTATTGCTATGAACTTCCCTCTTAGAACTGGTTTTGCTGCATCCCATAGGTTTTGGGTCATCGTGTTTTCATTGTCATTTATTTTTAGGTATTTTTAATTTCCTCTTTGATTTCTTCAGTGATCTCTTGGTCATTTATTAGCATATTGTTTAGCGTATTGTTTATTGTATTTTTTACAGTTTTTTTCCTGTAATTGATATCTAGTCTCATAGTGTTGTGGTTGGAAAAAATACTTGATACAATGTCAATTTTCTTAAATGTACTGATGCTTGATTTGTGACCCAAGATATGCTCTATCCTGGAGAATGTTCCATTCGTACTTGAGAAGAAAGTGTATTCTGTCATTTTGGATGGAACGTCCTATAAACATCAAGTAAGTCTATCTGGTGTGTTGTGTCATTTAAAGCTTGTGTTTCCTTATTTATTTTCATTTTGGATGATCTGTCCATTGGTGAAAGTGGGGTGTTAAAGTCCCCTACTATTATTGTGTTACTGTCGATTTCCCCTTTTATAGCTGTTAGCATTTACCTCATGTATTGAGGTGCTCCTATGTTGGGGGCATAAATATTTGCAACTGTTATATCTTCTTCTTGGATTGATCCCTTGATCATTATGTAGTGTCCTTCTTTGTCTCTTGAAATAGTCTTTATTTTACAGTGTATTTTGTCTGATATGAGTCTTGCTACTCCAGCTTTCTTGTGATTTCCATTTGTATGGAATATCTTTTTCCATTCCCTCACTTTCAGTCCATATGTGTCCCTAGGTCTGAAGTGGGTCTCTTGTAGACAGCATATATACGGGTCTTGTTTTTGTATCCATTCAGCCAGTCTATGTCTTTTAGTTGGAGCATTTAATCCAGTTACATTTAAGGTAATTATCGATATGTATGTTCTTATTACCATTTTCTTAATTGTTTTGGGTTTGTTTTTGTAAGTCTTTTCCTTCTCTTGTATTTCCTGCCTAGAGAAGTTCCTGTAGCATTTGTTGTGAAGCTGGTTTGGTGGTGCTGAATTCTCTTAGGTTTTTCTTGTTTGTAAAGCTTTTAATTTCTCTGTCAAACCTGAATGAGATCCTTGCTGGGTAGAGTACTCTTTGTTGTTGGTTTTTCCCTTTCATCACTTTAAATATGTCCTGCCACTCCCTTCTGGCTTTCAGAGTTCTGCTGAAAGATCAGCTGTTAACCTCATGGGGTTTCCCTTGTATGTTATTTGTTGCTTTTCCCTTGCTGCTCTTAGTATTTTTTCTTTGTATTTAATTTTGATAGTTTGATTAACATGTGTCTACTTCTCAATTTTGGGACGATTCATTTTCTATTCAGGTATTCCGGAGCTGCAGGGTACATCAAGTTGATTGTGGGGATTTAATCTGCTGCTCCTGAGGCTGCACAGTGAAATTTCCCTTTCTCTTCTTTGTTCGCACAACTCCTGGGGTTCAGCTTTGGCCCCACCTCTGCATATAGAGGCATCTATTCCCACCCAGACAGGATGGGGTTAAAGCAGCAGCTGATTAGGGGGCTCTTGCTCAACCAGGCTGGGGGGTGGAAGGGGTACAGTAGTTATAATTGGAATGCGGGGCGATCCTGCGTGACGTTGCAACAGCCTGAGGCATACAGTGTGTTCTCCTGGGGAAGTTGTCCCTGGATCACGGGACCCTGGCGGTGGCGTGCTAAACAGGCTCCTGGCAGGGAGTGTGGATAGTGACCTGTGCTTGCACACAGGATTCTTGGTGGCTGCAGCAGCAGCGTTAGCATTTCATGCCCGTCTCTGGGGTCCAAACTGATAGCCGTGGCTTGCGCCCATCTCTGAAGCTCATTTAGGCGGTGCTCTGCCTTCTGTGGGCAGATGGGGAAGGACTCCCCTGAAACAGTGGCCTTTTGCCTCTCTGGTAGGTCCAGACTTTTTCCAGGACTCCCGGCTAGCTATGCTGCACTAGCCCCCTTCAGGCTGTGTTCACGCAGCCAACACCAGTCCTCACCCTGGGATTTTACCTCCAAAACCCAAGCCTCAGCTCCCAGCCCCCACCCGCCCCAGCAGGTGAGCAGACAAGCCTCTCAGGCCAGTGAGTGCTGGTCGGCCCTGATCCTCTGTGCGGGAATCTCTCCTCTTTGCCCTCTACAGCCCTGTTGCTGTGCTCTCCTCCATGGCTCCGAAGCTTCCCCCCTGCCCACCCCCATCTCTGCCAATGAAGGGGCTCCCTAGTGTGTGGAAACCTTTCCTCCTTCACAGGTCCCTTCCAGAGGTGCAGGTCCCGTCCCTATTCTTTTGTCTCTGTTTTTCCTTTTTTCTTTTGCCCTACCCAGGTAAGTGGGGAGTTTCTTGCCTTTTGGGAAGTCTGAAATCTTCTGCCAGCGTTCAGTAGGTGTTCTGTAGGAGTTGTTCCACATGTAGTTGTATTTTTGATGTATTTGTGTAAGGTGATCTCCACATCTTACTCCTCCACCACCTCGAAGTCTCCCCTTTCTTTCCTTTGTGCTTGGTACAGTTTAACTTGCTCACATGGTGCTGCATGTGAAGGCCTTGCACCTCTGTTCCACGTCTTCTTTATCCATTCCTCTGTTGATGGACTGCCACAGGTCGTAAGTCAGAATTTCTTTTTTTTTTGGAGTATTGTTTTAGTTTATACTTTACAGCAAAGTGAATCAGCTATACGTGTACATGTATCGCCTCTTTTTTGGATTTCCTTCTCATTTAGGTCACCACAGAGCACTGAGTAGAGTTCCCTGTGCTATACAGTAGGTTCTCATTAGCTATCTATTTTATACATAGCATCAATGGTGTATATATGTCAATCCCAATCTCCCAATTCATCCCACCCCCCCTTTCTGACTTTGTTTCCTATGTTTTTTCTCTACGTCTGTGTCTCTGTTTCTGCTTTGTAAATAAGATTGTCTATACCAGTTTTTCAGATTCCACATATATGCTTTAATACACGTTATTTGTTTTTCTCCTTCTCACTTACTTCACTCTGTATGGCAGTCTCATGTCCATCCACGTCTCTACAAATGACCCAGCTTCATTCCTTTTTATGACTAATATTCCACTGTATATATGTATCACATCTTCTTTATCCATTCCTCTGCTGACAGACATTTAGGTTACTTCCATGTCCTGGCTATTGTAAATAGTGCTGCAATGAACATTGGGGTGCATGTGTCTTTTTGAATTATGATTTTGTCTTGGTATATGCCCAGGAGTGGGACTGCTGGGTCATATGGCAGTTCTATCTTTAGTTTTTTAAGGAATCTCCATTCCTCTGTTGATGGATTACCACAGGTCTTAAGTCAGAATTTGTATCTTGCTGCATAAGGACTGTGCCTCCTCAGCTTTCTCCTTGTGGGTCCTGTACATCTGTCATTGATGGGTTGTATTTCCAAGGCTAAGGTTGTTCATGTGTAGGCTCAGCTTTTCAGATGGTGTTGGCAGGTGGTAGATGGAGTGCAGTGGGGGTGGGAGGGGAGAGGGGTTGAAGAGATGGAGAGTCTAAGAGCTTGGAATCAGGCTCTGAAGGTTAATCCCAAAATTAGAGGCCTGTAGTCTTCAACTCAGAAAAGAAGATAGCTCCATTCATCCCATTCTTGTGGGATAGAAATCCTACTCTTCCCATGAAAGAAAGGGTTAATTTCTATTACATCTGACCAAGGGTCCCCAAAGTATCAGAAAACTAAAAAAGATATAACATAACCAGAGAGTAGAATCAAGGCCTCTTGATTTATACTCTGATGATAATAATACTCACTATCATAGAAATAAATAACATTTTTATCATACAATAGCCTACAAAGCACCATCTGTGTAAATCACCTTATTTCACCTAGTTTTTTTTTCCTGCTTTTAGGTTCTCTGCTTTCCAGCACTACAAGTGAACCTGTAGAGATGAGAGTCTGCCAGGTCAGCAATATGTTACTATTTTTACCTGATTACTATGTACAGAACATTCAAAGCATGGGTCTGGTCCCTGAAGGATGAATTTACAAAGAATGCATTTAGTATGTTGTCAAACCTGGATTTCAGCTATGCATACCTATTTATAGTGTCAGCCTCCATTTTAAGTTCATTAAGAAGAAAAAATAAATTTATTTAATACAAAGTTAGTCCACATTTAGGACATAGATGTGAGAATGACTTACGTTTTTATTCTATTTTCTTTTATATATATATATTTTTGGCTGCATTGGGTCTTCGTTGCTGTGCGTGGGCTTTCTCTAGCTGTGGCCAGCAGGGGCTACTCTTTGTTGTGGTGCACGGGATTCTCACTGCAGTGGCTTCTCTTGTTGTGGAGCACGGGCTCTAGGTGCATGGGCTTCAGTAGTTGCAGCACATGGGCTCAGTAGTTGAGGTGCACGGGCTCTAGGGCACAGGCTCAGTAGATGTGGTGCACAGGCTTAATTGCTCCACGGCATGTGGGATCTTCCTAGACCAGGGATCGAACCTGTGTCCCCTGCATTGGCAGGCAGATTCTTAACCACTGTGCCACCAGGGAAATCACGAGAATGATTTTCTGTCTGATGTAATTCAATGTACTGGCTCCTAACTCACCAAAAGATGGCTGAGGTCTACATGAATATTTACATTTAATCAGACTAAGGCATCCCCTACCATATTTTTGCTGGAGAAAGAGAAGTTAAGAAGAGAAGCTAGTCTAATTTGCATATGAAATCTGGCCAACATAATATGTATTCCTTGTTCATTATCACTTATGTACAATCAGAGGCCAATTTTTCTTTCAAAAGAAGCCCCACAGCTGAGTTTTCAGCTTTTGCCAGGCCTCTCTTGAAAACTATTGTCAAACGAAGGAAAAAGCACTTTTCTATGCATAATTGAGCTTATCTAGAAGTGTTAAGTCTTTGCAGGGCAAATGGGAAGTGTGTGTGTGTGTGTGTGTGTGTGTGTGTGTGTGTGATGGGTAGCAAACTCAAACTGGTATGGTTTAGTGAAAGGGCTGATTTATGTCCACTCCTGACCTGAGAACATTAATTGCAATATTCAGACAGGGTTTCTAGTTTATAAGAATATTTGAAATGGGGGTGAGGAGAGAATATTTTGTCTCCACTTTCAGACCTCCTGTCCCTTAGTAGTGGTGGCCTGTGGGTTCACAGGGTGACACAGGGAAAGACAGACTGACTTGGCTCATTGTCTATTAGGGCACTTTATAGACTTCTAGGATGTCTGCTGGCATCATGAGGGCAAAGAGCACAGTGTCTCCTGCTTAGTGGAGTACACTTTGATCAAAGTGTCCATAGATTAAAAACCCCATCATTGAAACTAAATGAAGCAAAACAAGATGTAAAATGTACAGTCCTTATCAAAATTCCAGCTGCTATTTTTTTTTTTTTTTTTTTTTTTGCGTTACGCGGGCCTCTCACTGTTGTGGCCTCTCCCATTGTGGAGCACAGGCTCTGGACGCGCAGGCTCAGCGGCCATGGCTCACGGGCCCAGCCGCTCTGCAGCATGTGGGATCTTCCCGGACCAGGGCACTAACCCGTGTCCCCTGCATCGGCAGGCGGACTCTCAACCACTGTGCCACCAGGGAAGCCCCAGCTGCTATTTTTGTAGGAATTGACAAGCTGATTTTAAAATTCACATAGAAATGCAAAAATGCAAAAAACCTGAAATAGCACACCCCCTCCAAAAAAGTCATTGGAGAATTCACACTTATCAACTGTAAAACTTACTCCAAAGGTACAGTAATCAAAACAGTGTGATACTAACATAGGGATAAACATATAAATCGATGGGATATAATTGAGGATACAGGAAAAAAGAAGCCCCTCACATTTATGGTCAATTAATATTTGACAAGAGTGCTAAAACAAATAAGGGAACGAATATGTAGTCTTTTCAACAAATGGTGCTGGAACAACTGTATATCTACATGCAAAGAATGAAGTCAGACAGCTACCTCAAAGCATATGCAAAAATTAACTTGAAAGGAATCAAAGACTTAAATATAAGAGCCAAAGTTGTAAAACTCTTAGGAAAAAACACAGGAGTAAATCTTCATGATGTTGGATTAAGAAATGGTTTCTTAGATATGAAACCAAAAGCAAATGTGACAAAAGAAAAATAGCTATAGTGGACTTTATCAAAATTAAAAATTTTTGTGTTTCAGAGGATACTATCAAGAAAGTTAAAAGACAGCCCATAAGATGGAAGAAAATATTTTCAGGTCCTACATCTGTAGGGGAACTGGTATTCAGATCTCTTACAACTCAATAACAAAAAGACAAAAACCCAGTTAAAAATGGCAAAGGATCTGAATAGACATTTCTCCAAATAACATATACAAATTGCCAATAAGCACATGAAAAGATGCTCAACTCACTAATTATTAGGGAAATGCAAATCAAAACCACAGTGAGATACCATGACACAACCACTATTTATTCTGGTCAGAATGCTCTTAATAATATTCCTATCTTTGGAATTAATTTAGATTTTCTTTATGACTTAAAATATGGTCTATTTTTATAAATGATCTAAATGTAATTGAAAAGAAGGAATATCCTGTATTATCATGGTACAGGGTTGATATATAGCTATAAGATGTACTTCATTGATTATGTATTAAGGTTTTCTTTATCCTTGCTAGATATTTTCTCATTAATCTGTCTAGGTCAGAGGAAGGTGTTTTAAATTCTCTTATTATTAGTGTGGATTTGTCTAGTTTTCCTTTTATCTTCTATAGTTTGTGGTTTATTAAAGTTTCTGCTATATTATTTTGTGCACAGAAATTTATGTACAACTTCATTATGCATTATTGCTTTTAGCATTATAAAGTATCCTTCTTTGTATTTTTTAATGCTTTTAATCATTTTTTTTTTATTCCAGTGGCTTGTTTGTTTATTTATTTATTTTTGACTGCACTGGTTCTTTGTTGCTGTGTGTGGGCTTTCTCTAGTTGCGGTGAGTGGGGGCTACTCTTTGTTGCGGCGCGAAGGCTTCTCACTGTGGTGGCTTGTCTTTGTTGTGCAGCATGGGCTCTAGGCATGCGGGCTTCAGTAGTTGTGAATCGTGGTCTTTAGAGCACAGTCTCAGTAGTTGTGGCGCACGGGCATATTTGCTTCCCGGCATGTGGGATCTTCCTGGACCAGAGCTCGAAGCCACGTCCCCTACATTGGCGAACGGATTCTTAACCACTGCGCCACAAGGGAAGTCCCAATACTTTTAATCTTGAATTATAGATTATTTGACACAAAGATCATAACACCTGCTTTCATTTTATTTTTACCTTAAAATTTTTTTTACCCTTTATTTTAACTTTTCTGAAGTGGTTTTGTGTATGTGTCCCTTAAAAAAGCATAGCGTTTCATTGGCTTTGTTAACTGATCTAAAATCTATATATACATATAGATTTTTAAGTGAGTTTAGGTTATTTACATTTATTCATATTAGTGAAAGGTTTGGTTTCAGTTGTCATGTTGTTTTGTGTTACATTTACTGTAAACAAATAAAGTTACTTTCTCTTTGGATTCCAAGTACCAAAACCTAAGCAGCAAAACAAAGTAGCTTAAGCAAAGATTTAGGACTTTTTGGAAAGTCACTGGGAAAACTCATAGAATGTAAGGTGGAACTAGAAATCAGGGCAACAGATTAAAGAAACTTTAATAGGGGAGACTGGTTCAAGATGGTGGAGTAGAAGGACATGCGCTCACTCCCTCTTGCAAGAGCACTGTAATCACAACTAACTGCTGAACAGTCATTGACAGGAAGACACTGGAACTCAGCAAAAAAGATAACCCACGTCCAAAGACAAAGGAGAAGCCACAATGAGACGGTAGGAGGGTCACAATCACAAAAAAATCAAATCCCATAACTGCTGGGTGGGTGACTCACAAACTGGAGAACACTTATACCACAAAAGTCCACCCACTGGAGTGAAGGTTCTGAGCCTCACATCAGGCTTCCCAACCAGGGGTTCTGGAAACAGGAAGAGGAATTCCCAGAGAATCAGACTTTGAAGCCTAGTGGGGTTTGATTGCAGGACTTCAACAGGACTCGGGGAAACAGAGACTCCACTCTTCAAGGGCACACACAAATTAGTGTGTGCCTCAGGACCCAGAGAGAAGGAGCAGTGACCCCATAGGAGGCTGAACCAGATGTACCTGCTTGTGCTGGAGGGTCTCCTGCAGAGGTGGGGGGTGGCTGTGGCTCACCGTGGAGACAAGGACACTGGCAACAGAAGTTCTGGGAAGTACACCTTGGTGTGAGCCCTCCTGGAGTCTGCCATTAGCCCCACCAAAGAGCCTGTAGGCTCCAGTGCTGGGTTGCCTCAGGCCAAACAATCAACAGGGAGAGAACCCAGCCCCACCCATCAGCAGACAAGTGGATTAAAGTTTTACTGAGCCTGACCGCCAGAGTAACACCCAGCTCTACCCACCACCAGTCCTTCCCATCAGGAAGCTTGCACAAGCCTCTTAGATAGCCTCATCCACCAGAGGGCAGAGAGCAGAAGCAAGAAGAACTACAATCCTGCAGCCTGTGGAATGAAAACCACATTCACAGAAAGATAGACAAAATGAAAAGGCAGAAGGCTATGTACCAGATGAAGAAACAAGATAAAACCCCAGAAAAACAACTAAATGAAGTGGAGATAGGCCACCTTCCAGAAAAAGAATTCAGAGTAATGATAGTGAAGATGATCCAGGACCTCAGAAAAAGAATAAAGGCAAAGATCGAGAAGATGCAAGAAATGTTTAACAAAGACCTAGAAGAATTAAAGAACAAACATCTAGAAGAATTAAAGAACAAACAAACAGAGATGAAAAATACAATAACTGAAATGAAAACTACACTAGAAGGAATCAATAGCAGAATAACTGAGGCAGAAGAACGGATAAGTGACCTGGAAGACAGAATGGTGGAATTCATTGCTGTGGAACAGAAAAAAGAAAAAAGAACGAAAAGAAATGAAGACAGCCTAAGAGACCTCTGGGACAACATTAAACACAACAACATTCGCATTACAGGGGTCCCAGAAGGAGAAGAGAGACAGAAAGGACGTGAGAAAATATTGAAGAGATTATAGTCGAAAACTTCCCTAATATAGGAAGGGAAATATCCACCCAAGTCCAGGAAGCACAGAGAGTCCCAGGTAGGATAAACCCAAGGAGAAACACACTGAGACACATAGTAATCAAATTGACAAAAATTAAAGACAAAGAAAAATTATTAAAAGTAACAAGGGAAAAATGACAAATAATATACAAGGGAACTCCTATAAAGTTAACAGCTGATTTCTCAGCAGAAACTCCACAAGCCAGAAAGGAGTGGCATGACATATTTAAAGTGATGAAAGGGAAGAACCTACAACCGAGATTACTCTACCTGGCAATGATCTCGTTCAGATTCGATGGAGAAATCAAAAGCTCTACAGACAAGCAAAAGCTAAGAGAATTCAGCACCACCAAACCAGCTCTACAACAAATGCTAAAGGAACTTCTCCAAGTGGGAAACACAAGAGAAGTAAAAAAACCCCCAAATAATTAAGAAAATGGAAATAGAAACATACATATCGATAATTACCTTAAATGTAAATGGATTAAATTCTCCAACCAAAAGACATAGACTGGCTGAATGGATACAAAAACAAGACCCATCTATATGCTGTCTACAAGAAACCCACTTCAGACCTAGGGACACATACAGACTGAAAGTGAGGGGATGGAAAAAGATATTCCATGCAAATGGAAATCACAAGAAAGCTGGAGTACCAATACTCATATCAGATAAAATAGACTTTAAAATAAAGACTGTCACAAGAGGTAAGGAAGGACACTACAGAATGATCAAGGGATCAATCCAAGAAGAAGATATAACAATTGTAAATATTTATGCACCCCACATAGGAGAACCTCAATACATAAGGCAAATGCTAACAGCTATAAAAGAGGAAATTGACAGTAACACAATAATAGTGGGGGACTTTAACACCTCACTTACACCAATGAACAGATTATCCAGACAGAAAATTAATAAGGAATCGCAAGCTTTAAGTGACACAATAGACCAGATAGATTTAATTGATATTTATAGGACATTCCATCCAAAAACAGCAGATTACACTTTCTTCTCAAGTGCACACAGAACATTCTCCAGGATAGACCACATCTTGGGTCACAAATCAAGCCTCAGTAAATTTAAGAAAATTGAAATCATATCAAGCATCGCTATGAGATTAGAAATAGATTACAGGGAAAAAACGCAAAAAACACAAACACATGGAGGCTAAACAATATGCTACTAAATAACCAAGAAATCACTGATGAAATCAAGTAGGAAATCAAAAAATACCTTGAGACAAATGACAATGAAAACATGATGATCCAGAACCTGTGGGATGCAGCAAAAGCAGTTCTAAGAGGGATGATTATAACAATACAAGCCTACCTCAAGGAACAAGAAAAATCTTTACTTAACAATCTAACCTTACACCTAAAGGAACCAGAGAAAGAAGAACAAACAAAACCCAAAGTTAGTAGAAGGAAAGAAATCATAAAGATAAGAGCAGAAATAAATGAAACAGAAACAAAGAAAACAATAGCAAAGATTAATAAAACTAAAAGCTGGTTCTTTGAGAAGATAAACAAAATTGATAAACCCTTAGCCAGACTCATCAAGAAAAAGAGGGAGAGGACTCAAATCATAAAATTAGAAATCAAAAAGAAGTTACAATGGACACCGCAGAAATACAAAGCATCCTAAGAGACTACTACAAGCAACTCTATGCCAATAAAATGAACAACCTGGGAGAAATGAACAAATTCTTGGAAAGGTATAACCTTCCAAGACTGAACAAGGAAGAAATAGAAAATATGAATAAACCAATCACAAGTAATGAAATTGAAACTGTGATTAAAAACCTTCCAACAAACAAAAGTCCAGGACAAGATGGCTTTACAGGTGAATTCTATCAAACATTTAGAGAAGAGCTAACACCCATCCTTCTCATACTGTTCCAAAAAATTGCAGAGGAAGGAACACTCCCAAACTCATTCTACATGGCCACCATCACCCTGATACCCAAACCAAACAGAGATACTATAAAAAAAGAAAATTACAGATCAATATCACTGATAAGTATAGATGCAAAAATCTTGAACAAAATACTAGCAAACAAAATGCAACACATTAAAAGCATCATATACCATGATCAAGTGGGGTTTATCCCTGGGATGCAAGGATTTTTCAATATACACAAATCCATCAATGTGATATACCATATTAATAAACTGAAGAATAAAAACCATATGATCATCTCAATAGATGCAGAAAAAGCTTTTGACAAAATTCAACACCCATGATGATAAAAACTCTCTAGAAAGTGGGCATAGAGGGAACCTACCTCAAAATGATAAAGGCCATATACAACAAACCCACAGCAAACATCATTCTCAATGGTGAAAAGCTGAAAGCATTTCCTCTAACATCAGGAACAACACAAGGATGTCCACTCTTGCCACTATTATTCAACATAGTTTTGAAAGTCCTAGCCACAGCAATCAGAGAAGAAAAAGAGATAAAAAGAACACAAATTGGAAAAGAAGAAGTAAAACTGTCACTCTTTGCTGATGACATGATACTATACACAGAGAATCCTAAAGATGCTACCAGAAAACTACTAGAGCTAATCAATGAATTTGGTAAAGTAGCAGGATACAAAATTAATGCACAGAAATCTCTTGCATTCCTATATACTAATGATGAAAAATATGAAAGAGAAATTAAGGAAACACTCCCATTTACCATTCAACAAAAAGAATAAAATACCTAGGAATAAACCTACCTAAGGAGACAAAAGACTTGCAGGAAACTATAAGACACTGATGAAAGAAATTAAGCATGATAGAAACAGATGGAGAGGTATATTATGTTCTTGGATTGGCAGAATCAACATTGTGAAAATGACTGTACTGCCCAAAGCAATCTAAAGATTCAATGCAATCTCTATCAAACTAGCAATGGCATTTTTCACAGAACTAGAACAAAAAATTTCACAATTTGTATGGAAACACAAAAGACCCCGAATAGCCAAAGCAATCTTGAGAAAGAAAAACGGAGCTGGAGGAATCAGGCTCCCTGACTTCAGACTATACTACAAAGCTACAGTAATCAAGACAGTATAGTACTGGCACAAAAACAGAAATATAGGTCAGTGGAACAGGATAGAAAGCCCATAGGTAAACCCACGCACATATGGTCACCTTATCTTTGATAAAGGACGCAAGAGTATACAATGGAGAAAAGACAGCCTCTTCTATAAGTGGTGCTGGGAAAACTGGACAGCTACATGTAAAAGAATGAACAGTACACTTCCTAACACGATACACAAAAACAAACTCAAAATGGATTAAAGACCTAAATGTAAGGCCAGATACTATAAAAACTCTTAGAGGAAAACATAGGAAGAACACTCTTTGACATAAATCACAGGAAGATCTGTTTTGATCCACCTCCTAGAGTAAAGGAAATAAAAACCAAAAGAAATAAATGGGACCTAATGAAACGTAAAAGCTTTTGCAAAGCAAAGGAAGCTACAAACAAGATGAAAAGACAACCCTCAGAATGGGAGAAAATATTTGCAAATGAATCAATGGACAAAGGATTAATTTCCAAAATTTACAAGCAGCTCATGCAGCTCAATATCAAAAAATGGAACAACCCAATGCAAAGACAGGCAGCAGATCTAAATAGACATTTCTCCAAAGAAGATATACAGATTGCCAATAAACACATGAAAGGATGCTCAACATCACTAATCATTAGAGATATGCAAATCAAAACTACAATGAGGTATCATCTCACACTGGTTAGAATGGGTATCATCAGAAAATCTACAAACAACAAATGCTGGAGAGGGTGTGGAGAAAAGGGAACCCTCTTGCACTGTTGGTGGGAATGTAAATTGATAGAGCCACTATGGAGAACAGTATAGAGGTTCCTTAAAAAACTAAAAATAGAACTACCATATGACCTAGCAATCCCACTGCTGGGCATATACTCAGCAAAAACCACCATAATTCAAAAAGACACATGCACCCCAATGTTCATTGCAGCACTACTTACAATAGCCAGGTCACGGAAGCAACTTAAATGCCCATCGACAGAAAAATGGATAAAGAAGTTGTGATACATATATACGATGGAATATTACTCTGCTGTAAAAAGGAATGAAATTGGGTCATTTGCAGAGTCGTGGGTGGACCTAGAGAATGTCATACAGAGTGAACTAAGAAAGAGAAAAACAAGTATCATATATTAATGCATACATGTGGAATCTGGAAAAATGGTGCAGATGAACCAGTTTGCAAGGCAGAAATAGAGACACAGATGTAGCAAACAAATGTATGGACACCAAGGGGGGAAAGCGGGGGGGCAGTGGTGGTGGTGGGATGAATTGGGAGATTGGGATTGACATATATACACTAATATGTATAAAATAGATAACTAATAAGAACCTGCTGTAAAATAATTCAAAAAACCCCACCAACTTTAATAAACAAATTGACAGAAAACTGGTGTGGAGCATGGCAGAGATGGCAGGGACAGAGAATGGCTGGGAGTATGATTCTGGGTGGGTGGGTAGGGACTCGTGGAAAAGTACCAGGTCCCTACCCACCCACCATTTAATAGTCAAGGAGGGCTGGAGAAGTTTTAAGAAGGCTATCTAGGTGCAATTTAAACGTTTAATCTTTTAATTAACACAGAAAATGAGGGTCAAATTATGCTCTCCTCCTGTGTTTTTATAGTGGTAAATTATACATAACATAAAATTTACCATCTTCACCATTTTTAAGTAAGCAGTTCAGTGGTATTAAGTACATTCATGATGTTATGCGATGATCACCACCGTCCATCTCCAGAACTCTTCATCCTCCCAAACTAAAACTCTGAATCTGTTAACACTAACTCCCCATTCCCTCCTCTCAAATCCCTGATAATGCCATTCCATTTTATATCACTATGAATTTGACTATTATGGGTACCTACATAAAAGTGGAATCATACATATTTGCCGTTTTGTGTCTGGCTCAGTTCACTTAGCGTACTCTCATAAAGATTCATCCATGTTGTAGCATGTATCAGAATCTCATTCCTTTTTAAGGTAGAATGGTTAATATTCCGTTGTATGTATATACCACATTTTGTTCATTCATTCACCTATTCATCCACTGATGGACATGTGGGTTGTTTCTACCTTTTAGCTATTGTGAATCATGTTGCTATCATGCGTGCACAAATATCTGTTCAAGTCCCTGCTGTCAATACTTTTGGGTATATACACAGAAGTGGAATTGCTGGATCACATGGTAATTCTATGTTTAATATTTTGAGGAACCACCATTGTCATGTGCAATTCAAGTTGTTGGCACTATTGGGCTTTCCAAGACTCCAAACCTTCACATTAATACCTCCTCACATTGATACCTCCTTCTCTCAACACTTTAATGCCATCCATGATACCTCCTTCTCTCAACCTCTGTAGCCAATCCTTCACCATTGATTTTACCTCCAAAATAGCTCCTTCCTCAATCCATCCACTTCTTCTCCGTCTCCACCGTATCCACGGTGGATTGAATGGTCTTTATCTCTCTCTGGGTCTCTTCACATCCACCATTGTCTTTCTACAATCTGCTGTTTACACAGCAGCCCCATACGAAAGAGTATATTCCATTTATATGAACTATAAGAGCAGGCAAAAGTAGTCTATGGTGAAGGATTTCAGAACAGTGGTAATTGTGGGGAAAGGATCAGGAGGTTGATGAGTTTAAGCAGTGGTCTCTGGGGAGATGAATTGCTCTATATCTCATTTGGATATTGATTATACTGGTGTTTACATTTACATTTCATCGGTCCGTATGCATTTTTTTCTATAGGTAAGTTATATCTCACTAAGAGAAATTCACATCTAACCATGCCTTTCAACACTGTCATCCCATCGCCAGGCTCTCCTTTCCACCAACACTGAAAATACTTTAGTGTCTTCTCTCTGCTATCCGGTTAAAGATCACATAGAGTTTTATCCTGGCCTGCATGTCCTGGTCCTCCTACATCTCTTCCCCATCTCTCCTTACACTTATCCTACCTTTCTGCATCCCATCTACTTGACATTCTTTTGTTTCCTTGGCTCCTTCCTGCTGTAGCGTTTTAGGATATGCTCTTCCCTCTGCCTGAATTCTCTTCTGCCTCTTCCTATTCATCCCTCAGAATTTAGGGATGTCATTCACCCAGCGAAGTCTTCCCTGACTCTCCGGGTTATGAAATGCTTTCAAGCCTCATGGATTGTTCCTTTGTTGTTCTTTTTTTTTTTTTTTTGCGGTACGCGGGCCTCTCACTGCTATGGCCTCTCCCGTTGCGGAGCACAGGCTCCGGACGTGCAGGCTCAGCGGCCATGGCTCACGGGCCCAGCTGCTCCGCGGCATGCGGGATCTTCCCGGACTGGGGCACGAACCCGTGTCCCCTGCATCATCAGGCGGACTCTCAACCGCTGCGCCACCAGGGAAGCCCCCTTTATTTGATTTTTGTCCCTCTTCTCTGGGTTCAATGTCTGATTTTACTCATCTTTTTATCCCCAGGACCTATCAGAGTTGCCTGGCGCATAATAAATGGTCAATTTGAAAGACTAAAAGACAGACAAATTTAGAAGGAAAGAAAGTAAGTAAGAAAGAAAGAAAGAAGCAGATATTTTGAGAAAGTCAAGGGAAGAGACTGTTCGGCACTTGAAGGAGAAAACAAATAGAGTGAGACGTGAGTGATACAGAGAAAGCCAGAGGAGCAGGGCATTTGAGTAAAGGTGGCCAACGAGAATGCAAGGCTGCAGGAATTCACAGAAATCTTTTTATTTTATTTTATTTTTTAAACTTGAAGTATGGTTGATTTCCAGTGCTGTGCCAATCTGTGCTGTACAGCAAAGTGACTCAGTTATACACATACATTCTTTTTTTATATTCTTTTCCATTATGGTTTATCACAGGATATTGAATATAGTTCCCTGTGCTATATAGTAGGACCTTGTTGTTGATCCATTCTGTATATAATAATTTGAATTTGCTAACCCCAAACGCTCAATCTATCCCTCCCCCATCCCCACCCCCTTGGCAACCACAAGTCTGTTCTCTATGTCTGTAAGTCTCTTTCTCTTTTGTAGATAGGTTCATTTGTGCCATATTTTAGATTCCACATATAAGTGATATCACATGCTATTTGTCTTTCTCTTTCTGACTTACTTCACTTAGTATGTTGATCTCTAGTTGCGTCCATATTGCTGCAAATGGCATTATTTTGTTCTTTTTTATGGCTGAGTAATATTACATTGTATATGTATACCACATCTTCTTTGTCCATTCATCTGTTGATGGACATTTAGGTTGTTTCCATGTTTTGGCTATTGTAAACCGTGCTGCTATGAACATAGGGGTGCATGTATCTGTTTGAATTATACAATAGTTTTGTCTGGGTATATTCCCAGGAGTAGGATTGCTGGATCATATATGGTAATTCTATTTTTACTTTTCTGAGGAATCTCCATACTGTTTTCCATAGTGGCTGTACTGACTTATATTCCCACCAACAGTGTAGGAGGGTTCCCTTTTCTCCACATTCTCTCCAGCATTTGTTATTTGTAGACTTTTTAATAATGGCCATTCTGACCAGTATGAGGTGATACCTCATTGTAGTTTTGATTTCCATTTCTCTAATAATTAGGGAATTCACAGAAATCTTAAGAGAGGGATTGGATTCCCCTAAGGGCCTGAAAGAGAGACTTTGAGTCAATTTTATCTAAATCTCAAAGGACAAGATGACCCTAAAATGAGGTTACCATGCAGGTGAAGTTTTTAGTACAGAACAGACTCTAAATAAATGTTAATTCTCTTTGCCCCATTCTGTCTCTTCTGGGAAAGGCCTTAAACTGCATCACTGTGGTACCTTCACTCCTCATTTGTCTTTCTTGCCCCACCAGAAACAGAGAGAAAAAAAGAACATGCTACCTGATGTTCTTCCGGACAAAAACTTGCCGTGGTTTCTGTCCATCCAGGACAAATCTCAAAAGAACCACATTCATAGTCTCAAAAATGTTTGGGAATCAGATAGGGATATACATCACCATCAGCCAATCACCAACCTTCATAAGCTATTAATTGTTTTAAATCCTTTTCCTTTAAAAAAATCTATGATTGCTTTATGTTGGTCAGTTACTTGCTATCTTCATTTGTTTAACATCTGTCTTCTGTCAGACACTCCTTAACAGAGCTGTACTTTTCTCTGAACAGTTCAATCACAATGGAGTAAAACAGAGTAGCTCTGAAACCAGTTCAGCAATCTCCTCATGCCATTTGTGTAGGTTGTTATGTGTCATTGCTGGTGCCCAGACTGGCAGCCCATTTTAGGGCACAGGGCAAATGTTTGCCAAGTTCTTCCCATAAGTTAGGCCCTTGATCTCACATTAATTTTGTTTTTTTCCCCTCTTTTATTTTTATTTATTTATTTTTAAATTAATTTTTATTGGAGTATAGTTGCTTTACAATGTTGTGTTAGTTTCTAGTGTACAGCACAGTGAATCAGCTATACATATGCATATATCCCCTCTTTTTTGGATTTCCTTCCCATTTAGGTCACCACAGAGCACTGAGTAGAGTTCCCTGTGCTATACAGTCAGTTCTCATTAGTTATCTATTTTATACATAGTAGTGTATATATATCAATCCCAATCTCCCAGTTCATCCCACCCCCTCCTTCCCTCCTCGGTAACCATACGTTTGTTCTCTATATCTGTCTGCTTTGCAAATAAGTTCATCTGTACCATTTTTCTAGATTCAATATATAAGCAATATTAAACGGTATTTGTTTTTCTCTTTCTGACTTACTTCACTCTGTATGACAGTCTCTAGGTCCATCCACGTCTCTGCAAATGGCACAGTTTCATTCCTTTTTATGGCTGAGTAATATTCCATTGTATATATGTGCCACATCTCCTTCACATTCACTTTTAAAAGAGGTAGGGCTCTGCTACAGACCTTGATTGTCTAGTCAGTGGTGTCCTTAGGGGACATTTGACAATTCTGCAGACATTTTTGGTTCCCATAACATGGGGAGGGTATCACAGGCAGAGATAGTGGGTAGAGGTTAGGGATGCTGGTAAACTGCTTACAATGGACAAGACAGTCCCCCACAACAAAGAATTATCCAGCCCCAAATATCAGTAATGCTGCCCTAAGGCTTGGAGTGTGTGTGCATGTGCATGTGAGTGACTGGGGCCAGGAGTCTTGGCAGGCTGGGTTCTCAGGGCTTCGACATGAGTGAGCGGGTAGTACCAGTAAACACGAACTTTGCAGTAAGAGAGATGAAGCTATGAAAGAGGAAATTTGAGCTTCGCAAGTCAACATGAAAAAATTTCCTATTCTTAGTGGAAAACATAACACTAAAACTATGAAAACCACCGCTGTGGTTTTCCAGGTTTGTGTAGAAAAACATAACCAATATAATAGTCTGTCCATTCCATCACCCGTCTCCATTTGAAACTAGGAATTCTTTTGTTTAAAGAGATGTCTAGACAATTACATATCAGTTATTTTACCCACTGTGTGGGACATTTTGGTTCTAAAGTAATGATGTTTAATTACTCTCAAGGCACTGTGCTAATCTCTGAGTGAGGTGTACTGAAAATCCGGCTGTTGATGCTTAGCAAACATGATTTGCAAGCATTCTCAGTGATGTTATTTCAGACAGAGGCTCATTAAATTCTCAGTGAATAACAGAAAACTCAGTGTAACAGAACCACTTTTCCAACGCTTGATATACTTGGGTATGTGGTTTAATTAAAAATATATTCATTCAGCCTCAAATACCCATATTTGATTTTCCCTTTAAAAGGACCCTAGATTTAGCGATCATCTGTGATAAGGATAGTTATTATATTAACATTTGGTCCTGATTGCCCATCGAGCCAAGGGACATGTCTCTTAAATTCACTCATGCCTTTTGCACAGGCATCTAAATATGTGAGACCAGAGGGTATGGGTTGGAAAACAGGGTGTCCGATCAGACCCTCCCGAGATTTCCCACTGTCATTGGCCTTGTCAGCTTGTCCTTGGGTATTTGATAACCCTCCATTGTTGACTACTTTGTATCCTGTTTCCTCTGCCTGCAAAGAGAGACTAGGACCAGGACCACTGCTGTTGTTGATGGAGTTACTCTCTGCTTTTCCGCTGCTGCTGCCTTTCTTTATCACTCCCTTCTCTCCCACTCCACGATAGAAATCCTCAAAGTCAGGGAAGCAGGCCTCTAAACATAAGCCCAGCCATCCAACTCAAACTCAGATGGCTCGACTTTGGCAAGTACATTTTGTGACTGGGCTTCATCTTCCAGCTTGCCCAGGACTGCAAGGTGACCTTAATGAGAGAGTCTGGAGGAGTCTCATGCCAGTTAGAGGTTCTGCGTTGTCAGAATTAATCCTAGGTCAGCAAAACACTTCAACTGCACGCTCATTCAGGTAGACACAGCAATCTCTAGTCAGCCCTCACCTTGACCACCAGCTTTCTAGCCCTTCAATTCTTGTAGATTGTTGCCTGGGTCAATCAACCTTCCTGCTTTTCTCCCCAGTCTAGGACTTGTCTCTCCCCACCTTCTGGTTCAGCTCTCACTTCTTGCATTGGACCCAGGATTCTCTCTCTGCATTTTCCTAGCAGGCATTCCACAGACAACAAGAATACTCTCAATCTGGTTCCAGCCAGATTTCCAGCAAGCTCTGTTCTCTATGTCTTCTGCCTCTATCCTCTGCCTCCACCAACCTTCCTACAGAATGCACGATTTTATGAATCTCTGTAAACATGTAACCCACATAAGAGCTGGGGCTTCAAGTGGCTCGGTATAAGTCAAAGTCATACTCAGCAGCCAGGAGCAGTCTTTAAAAACTGCCAGTATGCTCCTCTCAGTGGAGAGCAACAGGGATCCAGTAACAGGGATCCAGTGAATCATCCACAGAAATTGTTTTTTTTTTTTTTTTGAAGTAGAAAAGAGTAGCTTCTTTAAAAAATAAATTTATTTATTTATATATTTATTTATTTATGGCTGCATTGGGTCCTCGTCGCCATGCGTGGGCTTTCTCTAGTCGCAGTGAGCGGGGGCTACTCTTCGTTGCGGTGCGCGGGCTTCTCATTGTGGTGGCTTCTCTTGTTGTGGAGCACAGGCTCTAGGCGAGCGGGCTTCAGTAGTTGTGGGGCATGAGCTCAGTAGTTGTGGCTTGTGGGCTCTAGAGCGCAGGCTCAGTAGTTGTGGTGCACAGGCTTAGTTGCTCCGCGGCATGTGGGATCTTCCTGGACCAGGGCTCAAACCTGTGTCCCCTGCATCGGCAGGCAGATTCTTAACCACTGTGCCACCATGGAAGTCCCTGAAAAGAGTAGCTTTTATTGCTTTGCCAGGCAAAGGGGACCACAGTGGGCTAAGACTTCAATGCCTTAGTGGGCTAATGCCTTCAAGACTGTGTGACCCACCCTGGAGTGGGTAGTGAGCAGTTTTATAGTGTTCAAAGAGTAGGACGTGATCAGCTCTTGGACAGTTCTCAGATTGGTTGGCATCAAGGTGAAGTTTCAAGAATCATCAACCTTCTGGCTTCAAACAGTTTAGGGTCTATGTTCTTGTGGTCAGCAGTTTTCATCGGGTGGAGGTCTGCTTCCCGTAACAACAGCTTAGAAATGTGTGTCAGACCTTTATCTATATCTTTCAGGGAACTGGGAATTTGGCGATTCTGCTATATGGCAGAATTAGTTTTTACAATATCACCTTTCCTGGAGATGATGTGTAGTTTCTGGAATCTGGAGAGGGGACATGTGTCTAGAGGGCTGTCCAGCAGACTTAGGGGTGGTGATGGCTTCTGGCGGTTGCAAGTCCCAGGCTTTGTACCTAATCCCCGGCTTCGCCTTTGCAGGTAGTCCCTTTATTAGTTTCTCTTCAAATGACCCAGCTCGAATGTGTCATATGTGTCCTGATACAGAAGTTAATCACATTCTCCTCTGTACCCTCATGGATCTTGTACACACCCTCTGCTTGAGCACATACCACATGGTCTTGTAATAATCTATTTTCAATGCTGGTCTTCCTGAGAAGACTGTGAGTTCCACAGAGCAGGGACAATGTCTTGCTAACCACTCTACCTCTAACCAAGTAACTGTCTGGGGCTATTTTTGTGAATGTAGGAGGAGATAAGGAGGTCAGCCTCCTCCTGGGCAGATGGGAGAGAGCCCCCTGACAATCCTACCAGGTCCATTCCAGGCCTGAGCATGCATCTCCCACAAGGCAGGAACGGGGGAGAAGAGTGATTGAATCATGGGTCTAGATTCTGGGAGCAGGCTCCTGCCTGACTGTAGCAGCAGTTAGTGCACAGACCCAGGAGCCAGACTCTCTGAGTCTGAAGCCTGACTTTGTGTTTTTTGTCTTTACTAGCTGTGCGACCTTGGGGAAGTTATTTAACCTTTCTTTGCCCAGATTTCTATATCTATAATATGGCCATAAAATAGACCCCACCTCGTAAGATTCTTATGTAGATTAAGTGTGATAGATACCGTATGCTTGGCATATGATGAGTGATTAGTAATTGTTAGCTTAAGAAAGAAATAAATTAACATACTTGGTCCCAGGATAAAAGGTCTGGGATGTCAGGTTAGCTTTATTGCATTACCTTGAATAAATCAGTTAGCTTCTCTGGGGTCTTAACAGCCATTCTGGGGCAAAATTTTACTAATTACTGAACAGTTGTATCAGAGCAAATTATTCCTATATTTTTGCAGGTGGAATCATCCATTTCATATCCACCCCCCCCCCGCCCCGCTTACTGCCAGCCAGAAAAATGGGAACTTACCCCCCTGAGAGCGCTGGGAGGTGGCGTCTGCTTTTCTCTCCACTCCTTCTTTGCTCTTCCCGTGGGAGGGGTGACCCGCCTAATAGGTGAAGTTTGGAAAAGTGCCACCGCACAGGTGTGTCGTTGCCTGATCTTCTCCATAGCTCTCTCTATTTTAGAATCTTTCTATCACTGCCTTCTCTCTTCTTCTCTGCCTCCTACATGTGATAAGTAACCAGAGGCAGGCTTTGCCCCTGTAGGGGCATGGTGGGGTTGGGGATGGGGGAGAGACCTGAGGATATTATTCAGATATTCAGATACTCTGCTTGCAGCTGGAGGGGAAAAAAAGAGCACTTTGCCCTTGGGTCCAAGTCCCATTTTCTAATTTTATCCAACTGTACCAGCAATAAAATTTCTGTGTCTGTTTCTCACAATGTGGAATGGAGAGAGGTGTGATGAACTAGCACCCTGAATCTTCACCATATGATGGACTGACTGGGAGCCCCTAATAAGAAGCCGTCAAAAGTCAGTGACCACAGGGAACTCTACTCAGTGCTCTGCAGTGACCTAAATGGGAAGGAAATCCGAAAAGGAGGGGATATATGTACATGTATAGCTGATTCATTTTGCGGTACAGTAGAAGCTAACACAACATTGTCAAGCAACTGTACTCCAATAAAAATTAATTTAAAAAAAGAGATACAAATTTCCAGTTATAAAGCAATAAGTCTCAGGAATGTAATACATAGCGCAAGGAATATAGGCAATCATACTGTAATGATTTTGTGTGGTGACAGATGGTTACTGGACGTGTTGTGGCGATCATTTTGTTATGTATTTGATTGTTGGATTACTATGTTGTGCACCTGAACCTAACATAACATTACACATTAACTATGCTTCAATAAAAATGTATATAAAATAGCCACGTAACAAGAGAGTCAGTGACCACAATCGTACATGGCAAGATATGCCTGGTGCAGCTGGGTTGAAAGGTTTAGTTAGACTGTTTGCTATTTGTGATCTGCAATGGGCTTACATCATGACTGATGTTTGTAGTCGCCTTAAACAGATGCCGGCTAAACAAACTTCTTTATTACAAGTGAACCTCGTGGATCAGTTGCTTACCCAAGCAATGCTCTGCCTTGTGTCCATCTTAAGGCAAGATGGGCTGGCCTGGAACTTCCTCTTAGCATGCAGAAGTCTAGTCTCAGGCCGAGGTAGAGAGTCCGGGGAAGATTTTTCTTAGGGAATTGCCTCTGAAAAAGCAGCTTCAGTCCTTGGGAACTTCAGAGTCCCACATGGAGAGGGCAAGGGCTTTGCTTCCTCCTAGATTGCAGAGTAGGGGTAAGACCCTTCATGGTGTTTTTACTCCGGTCCCTGGGGCATAAGGCTCAAGTGCGCGTGCTCTGATTTCTAGCTTTTACAATTTATGTACTGCTGAACATTGAGGGGTAGAAGGTAAATGTATTTTTGCTTGTTTTCCACCTTCATCCTCTTTCTTAGCTCTGGTTAAGGGACTGGTAGCCAGGAGAAATTAAACCCTGCTGGAACAGGGAAAAGGTTGGTGGAAAGGAATGGTTATACTCCCATTGAAGTTGAGAAGCTTAACCAAGGCATGGGAAATTAAAAGCTGGAAAGGCAAGATTCAGGGTAAAGCATGTAGCAGAGGGCATTGCCTCTATTCAGGGTTCTAGGGGAAGCCCCAGGGCTGAGGGACAGTTGGCCTTCTGCCTGGTTTGGGAAGGGAAGGACTTGAGAGCACAATTACACCCTTAATGAGGGATTCCTTCCACTTGAGTGAATGCTCATTGATGGGGAATTCTAGACAGCCAGTGTAGACGGGCCAGCATCCTTGGCAGGGCTGAAACAAAGAAGGATTTTACTTTCCTCTTGTGATTTTTCGGTTTATCCAAGAGGCCACTACATCTCTACTTGATCATTTGCCGACAATAGCAAAGTGGGTCTGGGTGCCATTGGGCATGGTTCCCTGGGGTAACTGCTCTAGGGTCTGAGGGTGACTATGGTTGAGGGCTGCTGCTGTGATAATTTTCTGTATCCTATGGACACTTGGAGTCTAAAATGTTGCACCTACAAGAGTTTCAACCACTCCAAAAATAGAGAACCCAGACTTCAAGATGCTGAAAGAAACTTCTCTCCACCCAGACTCTGGGTGAAACCACCATGGCTGGAAATGCCAGACTGAGGGACCAGGAAGAGAAAAATTTGTGAGAATTTGCACGAACTTCAAGTTACAAGGGAAGGGAACTTAAATTTTTGGACTTCAATTTTTCTCAGGAAATAAGAAATGGAAGGGGTTCAGAATAGTTCCAGCTAGGGCATTATCTATGGGACTGGCATTGTAATTCTTGGAGAAGTTCTGTATTGTCATTCGTACTTGTTGTTTTGTTTCCGAGTAGCCTGTTCTAGACAGTGTGACTTGGCATAATTCAGAATTGGAGCTAGACTAGTGAGTGTATTTTTGGCCTAAAGTTCAGGGTGGCCTGTAGTTAATAAGTTGTTGGGCTCCATTCCAGGGTTCTTTGGGGCCTAAAGCTGAACAGCTCATCACCAGTCCCGGAAGAGAGGTTTGTGTCCGCAGTGTGATGCACACAAAGCAGGAGAGGGCCTGTCCTGATGAAAGGCTGGTCTCTTCTTCTGTCCCACCTCACAGGGGATGCTAGCACTCCTGGCTCACCACGTGCTTCAGCGTTAAGGCCACAGAACACGTGTGTAAGAGGAACTGACATTTCCACACCAGGAGTTCCTGACCAGCCTGTTCCCGGGGGATCCTGAGTTATGGAGGGCTGGGGAGAAAGCACCACCCTTACCATCCCAGGGGAGGTGGGATGACTCATCTGATAGTGAGACTAGAAAAGGGCACTGACTCTGCAGAGCCCACTTTCCCCTCTCCTTGGCCCTCTTTCTCCTGGCAGGCTGCAGGCATTCTGGCATGCATCCTCCTCCACGTGATAAGCCCGCTAAGAGTTGTCCAGATATTCTCTCTATGACTAGGAGGGCATTTAATCCACAGGGAGGGAGAAGAAAGCCCGTTTTATCCATGGGTTTACTAGCAGCTGTCAGACTGACACAGTGGTGCTCATCTGAATTCTGTGGCACCTCTCAGTTTGGTTCAAATCTACAGGGAAGAGGAGTGCTTTCTTAGCACTCTCAATTCCAACACTTCGTACTACTTTCTTTCATGTGGCCACAGGCTTCTCACAAAGCAATGCTAGAATAGATGTGGTGTTCATCCACCCTCAGCCCTTGGTGACCCTCCCAGCACAGAGCACTCCTCTGCTGAGGGGCAAGAACTTGGAGGGCAGGGAAAGCCTGTCTTGTTGATGGGGATTCCCTAGAGCCCAGCACAGCCAGCATCAAAGACTATCTGTGGAGCTGAATTGTTCCTTGAAATCGCCAGAGTGGGAAATGTATTTGTCTTCCCTGGAAAGACATTGCAAGGCAGTGAAATTCTTCCAAAGGCTTAACCTTAAATTTCTAATTAGTTGATTAATTTTTCTCATTCTGCCAACTCTTAAAGATGTTTTGAGAACTCACTTTCTAATTAGAGAAGGAACTTCGCAGATGCAAAAATAAAACAGCTTCTATGCTGTCCAATACAGTAGTCACTAGCCACACTCCCAATTAAGATGTGCCATAAAAATAGTATAAAGGAAAGAAAGTAAAATATCTCATATTAATTTTTTCTATTGATTACATGTCGAAGTGATAATATTTTGGATCTACTGAGTTAAATAAAAATATATATTAGTAGTACTTATTTTACCTGCCTTTTTTGAGCTTCTAAAAAATGTGGCTACTGGAACAGAGCTGTTCCAGGTGCTGCTTATTGTATAGTATTTTCATTCCTTTCCCATCTTGGACCAGGAAGGGAAACCAGAAAGACACTGAGTTGCTGCACATCTTTGAAGAAATCCTTTTCTTTCTCTGGCCTCTCTTTTTAACACCTGTGAAATTAGAGTAGGCCCTGGAAGGTCACTTCCAAATCCCTGTTTCATGACTTATTATAAAAGAAGGGCCAATTGCCCCAAAGGCTCTATCAGCCGGTATTAAAATACTTCATGTCCACTATGGTACAGCTACCTGTCAGTTGTGGGTACTGACCATAAACAGAGGGATGCTGCTCGTGACAGTGTGGGCTAGATGAACATTACCTGTGATTCCACCAGCCAGTATGAAAATCTTGCCAATGATGAATGCCAAACAGCCTTAAAAAGATGAACTGAAAGGGAAGGAGCACACATGTTCATTTCTCTGCTGATTTAGACATTTTGTTTCTTTTAACCTCCACCACTGAACTGTATCTTGACAACAATTAGAAGATGAATCGGGACCACACATTCAGGCAAACAGCTAGAAGAGGTGTTTAATACAATACAGGAGAAGGATGCTGTGTTTGAAATGATGACCCTCTGTGCCCTAATCACTGTTTCTACAAATTTAAATATGATACTCAGTACTGGTTATGGAAACAGCAATTTAAGTGACTCAGTTTTTCTTCATCAGACCTTGCTTAACACAGACTCATTGAAGTGGAAATTGAGTTTGTACATAATTATTTACAGTCTGTTGGTTTTTTTTAAAAAGGACCTGTTTATAAGAAGACACATAATGGGCTCAACTGAGCCGGCTTCTGAGACCAGAATCTTTTCTGTTGGTCTCCTCTCATCAACCCCCTGCTAATGTGCTCTGGTAGAGTTACCTCATTCCTCTCATCTGCCCTGCCAGCTGGCCTGATTTCTGGGTTTATGTCCTCACAATGGCCGTCCTTTTCTTTTTTCTACCTGGCATCTTATGTGGACATTTTAGTGGGATAGGGAACCTACCTCCTACTGCAAATGAAAGTGGGGTCCGGTTGCTCGCTGCTCAAAAGCCAATAAAGAGGCAAAGTTGGTGAAAGGAAAGTTTGCTTTGTTTTGGATGCCGGCAACCTGGGTGGGAGGGCGGACTCCTGTCCGAAGGCCGACTCCCCACCACTGACAATCAGTGGGCAACAGCTTTTATAGACAGAAGGAGGTGGGCCACATGCAGAAACAGCACAGGCAGCTCTGACAGTCGTCTTGAACTTGGTTATCGTGGTCTGATCAGTGTCATCTTGATTGTTCTAGGTACAGTTAATCTTCAGTTCCAGGGTTGGTTTGTTCCCATTTCCTTGAGGCCAGTTCTCGGAATTGTGACAGCCTGTGTCATGGCTACAGTCTGGTCATCACACAGTTAACTTCTTCCACCTGGTGAGGGTTTCAGTAGCTATAAGACAGCTCACAGGATATGGCTCAGAATATTATCCATAGCCCTTGAGGAGGAATGTGCAATTGGTTCCAGTAAGGAACCTTTGCCATCTACGTCAGGTGTGAGTGACATCGCAGCTCGCCCTCCGTCTCCTGTTGCTGACGATCCTTCAGCTCTACCATCTCCCACCTCCTCTCCCTCCTCCAGTCAGTAACTCTTCTTGCCTGTTCACTCGATGCCAGCCCCTGGATGCCAGCTCTTGTACTGTACTACTGTACTTTTCAAAGTACCGTGCTGTAAGATTAAAAATGTTTTCTTTATTATTTGTGTATGTTTGTTTTTATGTATTATTTGTGTGAAAAGTATTATAAACCTATTACAGCACAGTACAATATAGCCGACTGTATTAGTTGAGGACCTAGTCTAACTTTGTTGGACTTATGAACAGATTGGACTTATGAACACGCTCTCAGAACAGAACTCGTTCGTATGTAACGGACTTACTCTATGCCTCACCTTTGCACATATTTATTACTTAACATTGTAATCTACATGGAAGTTAGTTTGAACAACTCCCAGTGGCACATGCCCCTCCCCACTCCTTGCCCATGGACTCAGATACAGATACTCTTTGGAGAGTAAGTTCATAAGGATTCTGAATTGTTTGAGCTTTTTCCAGGAACAATTGGTATCTCCATTCCTTGTACTATACGTATCTACAACTATACAGTGGATTAGAAACACGTTATAAGTGCAGCACAGTGATTGTAAAGACAAAGAAATAGGACCTGAGTGACTTCAATTCTATCATTATATGAATGCCCGGAGAAATGACAAAAGATGTTGGTCCTCACTGCCAGGAGAAGCCAAAAGGGCAATTATTTTCACCAAAAAGCAGGCAATCTTTCTAAAACAGTGGGTCAAATAGTGTCTCTGTTTGTTATTATCAGCCATTTTCTCTGATCTTTGCAGAAGAAGAAAAACTTCAGAAGATTCTACCAAATGCAATAGACCTTTATGTTGAATTTTCTGGTGATAACATTTTAGTGAAAATTTTCTATCTGAATGTCTCCAGAGTCAGTCCCAAAGAAACAAAGACATAGACATTATTTTGATTTCTGGAATTTATTGTGAAATGGGATTTTTAATGAATCTCTGTCTAACTTATACTTAAGATTTTTCCTAACTATTTGTATATCTCTTGCTTCATGTGAAAGAAACTTTTTTGACATTAGAATTTATAAAGGGTGTTCTTTCATCAACTACAAGCAAAATAACATGATAAGTCTGGCTATACTGTCTATTGAATGTGAACGTGAAAAGAACATCAATTTTTAGAAGTCATTGACAAATGTGCAGATATTAAGCCTTGAAAATAGAAACCATAATGATATTCATTACTATGACAGGCCAATATGTAGGTACAAGTTTTTCTTTTTAAAACTAGATTAACTAAAAAGAAGTAATCCCTTACTTTTGAACTTTTTGTGCTTTAATATTTATTTTATTTCATTTTTTATAGGCATGATTGTATATATGAAGTTCAATGACCATTTTTCTCTCTGGCATTTTTTTCCTGGCTATGATTATTTGTTTCATTTCATGTTTATTGCTGAAAATAATTTTGTCCTGTAGAGGATGGGAGTGTTAACAAAATGATTTACTTGGTGTGTCAACTATACCACTGAGCAGAAGACAAACATTTAAGAATTCATCAGCCCCATGCCTCTAAGCCAAGAGTGGAGGTCTGACAGTGAGAAGCTTTCGGGGGAGTACCACAAGGCAGAGGCTGAGTCTGACTCAGAAGAGGGCAGGCTGGGGTTGATTTCCCACATTGGGCAACTGTACAATGGAGACTACCTTCTGAAGAACTTGTGGTGGTCTCCCCTGAGAACCAGCCAGGTGCCTGTTCTGCAGAGGACATGGCTGCCCAGTCAGTACAGCCAAGAGAGCAGCTGGGGGGACGGGTAGGATGATAAGAACCTGAAGTTTTAAATAGGACTGGACTTAAAAAAATTATCTAAAACTGACCAGAAAGCTATAGGTTTTGCCCTCAATGTCATCAGGGTGTTGATAAGAGAAACAGACAAGGCAGTGTTGAAGGTTGCAGTGGTCGGAAAGAAACAAAATTTAGGTTTGTGTCCCACTGAGTTCAGGTTATCAAAAAAGAAAGAAAAAAGAAAAAAAACCAGTTACCTATCTCCAATCTTTCATAATAATAGCAAAATATTTTATAATTTTAAGTTGAAAACAAGATTTGCAGAAATAAATACATTTTGAAATTTATTACTATAAAGTTGAACACAGTGTCTTATAATTTTAAAATAATTCACATCTGGAACTCTGGCTCCTGTTTGTGATGTAGAGAGCTGAAAAGAGAATAATTTCTACACTTATGACCAAAACAACACTTGAAAACCTACAGATTCACGACTTTCTTTGAATCTACCAGAGACTTGAAGTTGTAGGAAAACCAACTGACTTGAATAATAAGGAAGGAGAGATAGGACATATGTACTGGCTTACCTGGGGCAGATGCTTCTGGATATTTGTAAGAATTCAGCTAAGATTTTAAACAAAATGTTAAAGGCAGGTACAGGCTAGTGGGAGAAGATAGAACCTCTGGGGGCTACAGACACAAGGGGAATTAATACTCACTTGAAGCTCTTCTCCAAGGACCTCAGTGGGTGGCCTCAAACAATGGAATATTACTCAGCCGTAAAAAGAAATGAAATTGAGCTATTTGTAATGAGGTGGATAGACCTAGAGTCTGTCATACAGAGTGAAGTAAGTCAGAAAGAGAAAAACAAATACCGTATGCTAATACATATATATGGAATTTAAGGGGAAAAAATGTCATGAAGAACCTAGGGGTAAGACAGGAATAAAGACACAGACCTACTAGAGAATGGACTTGAGGATATGGGGAGCGGGAAGGGTAAGCTGTGACAAAGCGAGAGAGAGGCATGGACATATATACACTACCAAACGTAAGGTAGATAGCTAGTGGGAAGCAGCCGCATAGCACAGGGAGATCAGCTCGGTGCTTTGTGACCACCTAGAGGGGTGGGATAGGGAGGGTGGGAGGGAGACGCAAGAGGGAGGGAGATGTGGGGATATATGTATATGTATAGCTGATTCATTTGTTATAAAGCAGAAACTAACACACCATTGTAAAGCAATTATACTCCAATAAAGATGTAAAAAAAAAAGGTTGGTGGCAGGGTGAGAAACCTACTAAAGTGTCTTTTGTGGTGCAGACATGGTGGAGGGGAACAGCACTATGGGACAAAAGCCTAAAGCCCCGAAGAACAGGCAAAAACGCTCCCCTGCTGGTTACTGGTGAAAACTGCAGCTGTGGGAAGGGAATAAAACAAGCCCTCTATCCTTAAGGGAGGGGCAGGAAGATATACTGGGTATAGATCTACAGTTGAAGACAGGGAAGGATCGCTGATAATGTCCCACTTTTGAGACTTAGGCGTACCAATAGCACGCCTGCCCAAGAGTGAGACTTAATCAGAACAATGAGAACATTGCCTTTCACTTTGCATCCTCACCCTATTAGGCTGTCAAGTGTCGAGTAACAAATAACAGTAGTATACTGCTGGGAGAGGGACAAAAGCACGCAAAGAGACCTTCTCCAAGATTCAGTGCAAAGGGAAGCCTTAAAGTTATGGATAGAGCATACATTAAGAAAAACCCTCTGGCATACCAGTCCCTACTCTAAACAAAAATCAACACTAAAGGATTTTGAAGACTGTAGTGCACTTAGTGTAACCACCACAACAAATTCCAAAACCTATTCAACTTCTAACTAAATTGATTCAAACCTCACATTAAAGACCTAGCAGAAGGAAAGGAATTTCCAAGCGTAACAATAATTTATTTCATTCTGTACTGTCCCACATAAGATGATCAGCTTTCAACAAAAATTTATGAGGATCTGAAGAAGCAAGAAAATAAAAAAACACTGTCAAGAGATAAAGGAATCAAGCAAACCAGACTCAGATGACACAGAACTTGGGAATGTCACAAAGGAAATTATGCCACACATCAGGGCTCTTTTTCCCAGTAGAGAGCTTGTTGTTGCACATTCATCAGCATATCAATGGGCAATATTGAACAGCTGAACAAATGTAATTTGATTCCAAGACTGGGAGAAGAAAGAGAATGGGACAGAAGAAATGATGACTAAGAATTTTTCAAGTTTAATGACAGGCAACAAATAACAGATCCAAGAACCTCAGAGCATGCTAAGTAAAACCAAACCAAACCATCTGATATATCATATGCAAACTACCGAAAACTAAAGACAGAGAACATCTTAAAGGCAGTCAGAGAAAAAAGATACATTACGTAAAGAGAATACTTGTACAAAGGTAAGAATTACAGCTGACGTTATCAGGAACTGTTCAAGTCAGAAGACAGTGGCGTGCCATCTCTAGTACTGAAAAACAATATTGTCAACCCAGAATGCTATCCCCAGAAAAATATCTCCCCAAAATAAAAACTTTCTTATAGGAAAAAACTGAGACAATTTACTTCCAGCATACTTGAACTATAAGAAATACAAAAGGACTAATTCAGGAGGAAGGGATATGATACCAGACAGAAACTTGAATCTATGCAAAGAAATACAGAGCATTGGAAATGGAATAAAATGAGAGGAAATATAAAATTCATTTTTTCCTAAAAGATAACTGATTGTGTAAAGCAAAAATATGTACTGTCTGTTTATAACATATATAAAGGCAAAATATATGACAACAATAGCACAAAGGTTGAGAAGGAGAAATTGGGAGTATAATATTTTAATTGGGTTTTTTGTTTTCATATTGTTGAGTTTTAAGAGTTCTTTGTATATTTTGGATAATAGTCCCTTATCATATGTGTCTTTTGCAAATATTTTCTCCCAGTGTGTAGCTTTCCTCTTGTTGTTTTTAGATTCCACATGTAAGTGAGATCACATGATATTTGTCTTTCTCTGTCTGACTTATTTCACTTAGCATAACGCCCTCAAGGTTTCTCCATGTTGTCACAAATGGCAAGATTTACTTCTTATTTATGGCTGAATAATATTCCATTATATATTTATGTACCACATTTTATTTATCCATTCATCTATCCATGGACAATTAGGTTGTTCCCATGTCTTGGCTATTGTAAATAATGCTGCCGTGACATGCGGGTGCACATATCTTTTTGAGTTAGTGTTTCTGTTTCCTTTGGATAAATACCCAAAAGTGAAATTGCCGGTTCCCATGATGTTTATATTTTTAATTTTTTGAGGAACACCCTTACTGTTTTCCATAGTGGCTACATGAATTTACATTCCTACCAACAGTGTGCATGGGTTCCTTTTTCTCCACATTCTTGTCAACACTTATTGTTTCTTGTCTTTTTGAGAACAGCCATTTTAATAAGTATGAGGTGATAACTCATTGTGGTTTTGATTTGCATTTCCCTGATGATTAGTGATGTTGAACACTATTTCATGTACCTGTTGGCCATTTGTATGTTTTCTTTGGAAAGACATCTATTCAGATCCTCTGCCCTTTTTTAAAAAAAATTTATTTTATTGAAGTATAGTTGATTTACAATGTTGTGTTAATTTCTGCTGTACAGCAAAGTGATTCAGTTATATATGTGAGAGTATATATATATATAGTGTGTATATATATATATATATATATATATGCACACATTCTTTTGCATATCCTATTCCATTATGGTTTATCACAGGATATTGAATATAGCTCCCTATGCTATATAGTAGAACCTTGCTGTTTATCCATTCTATACATAAGAGTTTGCATCTGATAATTTCAAATTCCCAATCCATCCCTCTCCCCTCTCCCTCCCCCTCCCCCCTTGGCAACCACAAGTCTGTTCTCTATGTCTGTGAGTCCATTTCTCTTTCATACATAAGTTCCTTTGTGTCATATTTTAGATTCCACATGTGTGATATCATGTGGTATTTGTCTTTTTCTGACTTACTTCACTTAGTATAATAACCTCTAGGTCCATCCACGTTGCTGCAAATGACATTATTTTTTATGGCTGAGTGTATATATATATATAGTATATATGTACCACATTTTCTTTATCCATTCATCTGTCGATGGGCATTTAGGTTATTTCTATGTGTTGGCTATCATAAATAGTGCTGCAATGAACATTGGGGTGCAAGTATCTTTTCCAATTATAGTTTTCTCTGGATATGTGTCCAGGAGTGGGATTG